>NW_020954652.1:1637868-1648732 GCF_900497805.2 Vombatus ursinus | reverse complement strand
AATCACCCAGCTAGTAAGTGTCTGAGGCTGGATTTGAACTCAGATCCTCCTGACTTCAGGGCCTGTGCTCTAACCACTGTACCACCTAGCTGCCCCCCATTATGCTCTCTTGAATATAATGTACTCCGTCTTTCCTGATCTAGTAGGCAATTCACAATCTTCCAGTGACTCTGGGTCATTTTTCTAGTGTTCAGTTTTTGTCCCCTGCCCCTTCCTTCTTCCTTTGTATCCACTGGTTTTGGGTGAAGTTATAGGCTGAAATCCTTTGTGACTACCCTAATACCTCAGAAAAACCTAATGCTGGCAGAAATCGTCATGCAAATCTTTGCAACTCACAAAAGAACAGTAATCATAGCTGACATTTATATAACACTTGAGAGGGTGGTTATAAAGCACTTTCCATACACAATCTCATTGGATCTTTCATCACCCCATGACTTTGTTTCCATGACAATAAGACAAGAAAGAGGTAAAAAGTGAAAAATTCAGGCTCCTGATTGTTTGATCTCCACCATACCAGAAAACCAGTCTGTTTGTGCAAAGTTGAATCAAGTTCCACCATATTTCATACCACCGCCCTTCATGAACCGTATGCTTCAGTCCAGATGGACTACTAGCCATTCCCTGAACATGTCATCTATTCTCCCTTCTCTGCACCTTTGTTCATGCTTTCATTGACATCTGCAGTAGTCTCCCTATTGCTTTCATTTTTTTTTCTTTTTGGATATATCTTTTTTTTATAGCACCTTCATTTCCAAATATATTCTCCCCCCCTCACCTATAGAGAGGAACATCCCTAATAACAAAGAAAGGAAAATACAGTAAAACTAACCAAGATATCAACTGTCTGACAACATACATGGTGTTCCAGACCTATTCCTGCCCGTATTCCCTCATACCTCTTCAAATAACTTCTCTATTACTTTTGCTTTGTGAAATACAACTGTTCTCAAAGACTTTTCTGACGTGCCCTGTGCTCTATGAAAACCTCCTCACATGGGTCCCGTCTTTGCTCTTGAAAGTTGTCTCATGTACCTTCCATGTTCTAATTTGTGTTATAGCCTTATATGTGTGCTAGGTGGAGCCATAGTGGATAGAGTATCAGGCCTGGAGTCAGGAAGACTCATCTTGGTGAGTTCAAATCTGGCCTCAGACACTTCCTAGCTGTGTGACCCTGGGCAAGTCACTTAACCCTGTTTGCCTCAATTTCCTCACCTGCAGAATAAGCTGGAGAAGGAAATAAACTCTAGCATCTCTACCAAGAAAACCCCAAATGAGGTCATGAAGGGTCAGACACAACGGAAAAATGACTGAACAATATGTGCTATATTCCCCTTATGCAGTTGTAAGCTCCATGAGAGCAGGGACTATATCATATTCATTTCTATATCCCTCTATGATCTAGCAGTATTTGCCCATAATAAACATTTAATAAATCTTTTTTTTGTCATTAGTATTAAATTATTTTTTTTAACATTCACTTTAATGGAACTGAAGCAACCAGGACCTCTACTGTCTGTAGCTAAGAGTTGTTTTCCCTTAAAAAAAAATACAATTCTAATGCAAATTCAATGTATGTATTTCAAAATCTCAATTCCAAATTTCTTTGTTACACAGAATGGAGTTTGGAAATATCCTGCTCTTGGCTATATTTTGAATTTAGCTTCTGATTATTTAATATATAAGATGAAGAATATGCCATATATTTCTTTTTATGAAAATTCCTTTCTATTACCACATATTGAACAAATATAAACTGACATGAATATTTGTTTATACAAAGAAGAATAGAAAAATAGGGTCATAAGTGAAATTTTGAAAATATCTCAATAAAGACTGCTTTTGTAAATATCTATTTTACATGGTAGTCATGTTGCTCTGCATTTGTGTCCCCCTTTGAAATTCCTTCTGTTCTCATCTGTGTATTTTTAAAATATTTCATCGACGCCCTTTTCTTTCTTTCTTTTTTTTTTTTTAAGATCACTATCACTACCCTTATCTCTTCCCTATTTGGTTCCTCAATCCCCACCCCACCCCTCCACCAAATAAAAGCCTTTCCTTGTAACACACAAATATAGTTAGACAAAACAAACCCACACACTGGCTAGGTCAGAAGATGAATTCTGCTCTTCGACTCCATCTCCTCTCTGCCAAGAGATGGGAAGCATTCATCCTCAGTGTTTTAGAGTTGTGACTGGTCCACAGCAAAGATCAGAGTTCTTCAATGCTTCAAAGTTGTTTTCCTTTGAGATGTGATGGTCACCGTAAAAATTGATCTCCTTGTTCAGCTCACTTCACTCTGCATCAGTTCATACAAATCTTCACAGGTTTCTCTGAATCTGTCTCTTTCATCATTTGTTAGAAGGCCTTACCATTCCATTACATTTATATGCTACAATTTGCTCAGCTGTCCCATATTTGATGAATGTCCCCTCATTTTTCTTTGCTATGACAAAAAAAGTAATGCCATAAATATTTTTTGTATCTGTGAGACCTTTCTCTCTTTCTCAGATCTCTGTAGGGTATGTGGCTAAGTAGGGTTTTGCCAGGTCAAAGAAAATGATAATGATGGTGATAATAATAATGATGATGTTGATGATTACTTATATAGCATATTAAAGTTTGCAAATGCTTTGCATATATTGCTGTATTTGATCTTCTCAACCACCCTAGGAAATAGGTACTATAATTACATCCATTTTAGATGAGAAAACTGACTTGTCCAGAGTCACACAACTAATAAACGTCCAAAACAGGACTCAAATTTGGGTCTTCCAGACTCCCAAGCCCTACGCTCTGTCTACTGCACGGCGTAGCTGCCTCAAAAGGTTTAGGGATGGTGATAATGATATTAAACAATGAAGATCCTGATGTCTCTTAATGTTGCTGTCATTGTATCTATTTTTCAGTTGGTTCTGCATACTTCGCTCCACTCTCCAGTGTGTCTTCTCAAGTTTCTCTGATTTCCTCATCTTCATTGTTTCATCACGCACTAGCCAGATGGGCCTACATGAGTTGGGCCTTCTCTGTAGGTAGTGCCATATTCACTGCAGCCTCTCCCTAATTCAATCCATTTCCCACACAATTGCCAAAGTGATTTTTGTTAAGTGTAGATCTGACTCTTGTCACTCCCCTACTCAATAAATTCCAGCGTCTACTTTCAGGATAAAATATCTTAGAGTGGACTTTTGGATAAGATGGAATGTCCTCTGACTTTTAAAGATCTTTCTCCAACCTATTTTTTTCGCCTCATTATATATCACTACTCATCATATATTATATGGTTCAGAAAAACAAGCTGTCCTGACATTTTCTAATGCAGTTCTTGATCTGCTGCCTTTCTGACTTTGTCCCAGCTATCTTCCCATAACAGAATGCCCTCTCTCCTTACCTCTGCCTTTTAGAGTGCCTCATTTCCCTTTAGACTCAGATGAAGCTCCATCTTCTGCTATGATTTCCATCTGTCTTCCCTCCCTGACTATCTTGTGCTTATCCTCTCTTTTTTAAAAATTTTGTATTTATTTCGTGCATACTTATGTGATCTTCCTGAGAGCAGAGACTACTTTGCTTTTGTCTTTAAATTCTTTGGGCCTTTAACACTGCCTGGAACACTGTAGGTGCTTAATAATTGCTTGTTTATTGACTGATTGATAGCTGCTGCCCCAACTTATGGAATCTGAAATCAGAGGTTTAGAAGCTTTAGAAATGGAAATGATCTTATAGAAAAAGTCCTAAGGTTCTAAGGTTCATTTTACAGATGAGGAAACTGAGGCCCAGAGAAATAAATTCGTACCCTTTGGTATTGTTACCTTTCTACATTATTACCCTTCAGAAGATGTTTCTTCATAAATACTGTTGTCAAGTGTGTGTAGACCTGAGAACCTACAAGAAATAGACCGTCTTCCTGAATTTATTGGTAGCCTTCACATTGGAAGAGTCAAGTTGACCACATGGGCAATAACAGTTTAACCGTTTGTGAAAATCAACAATGGAAATAAGGCAATCTATGGCAATCTTCAGAATGATTTGTCTGTGCTTGGTCTTGGTATCTCAAAAAGTATTTCTTTAGGCAAGAAGCATTTATTGAGCACTTACTATGTGCCAAGCACTGTGCTAGGTACTAGGAATACAACAAAAATAAAATTGTCCCTACCCTCAAGGAGCTTACATTCTATTGCAGCTATGAGAGCTATGCAACATTAACAGAAGTAAGTACAAAACTTCCTTTCCCTCTCAAAAAAAATACCATTTTTAATCTAGATCTGTAATGTCACTAAAGGGTACTTCCAGTGACGAAACTCCCTCTGCCAATGTAGACTGGCAAATGTTCTACAATTTAGAGTCTTAGAGAGTAATCTGAGAGGTAAAGCACTTGTGTAGGTTCACACAGCTGTAAATGTATGGGGCAGAATTTGAACCCAGATTGTCCTGACCCTGAGGCTGGCTTGGTATTTGTAATGCCACATTTCCTTCCATATTTTGTGTAAATACATAGAATATAAATAGTGTAATGGATCTGGACTGGCCAATTGAGGACCAGTCTTTAGAGCATGCATAGATATTCCCTGTCTGAGTCCGGTCCAAGTGACCAGGTGGAAACTTGGGATAAGCCTTCTGGCCATGGTGACTTGGGGAGTTAAATTGTGATGCTGGAGAGTTCTCTAACTGGTTGCTGAAACTGGAAGAATTGATGACTCAAGAATTGATGAGCCATTACTAAGTGTTGATACAAAAGGGATAATCTATTTATTTCTCTCTCTGCCTAAAAAATTTGAAGAGGGAGGCCTCCAATGAGTTCACTCCTAAAAGTTTGGTTAGGGGGAAGTGTGTATGACTGATATTTCACCCACCTGATCATATGACATGTGTCCTGCATAGTTCTAGCCAAGTCTAGGCCTGGGATGGGGCCACGACTCTTTTGTGTTTGTCCATTCCTGATCATAAGTGAATGAATATTCTTAGATGGGAGTGCCCAGATGACCTTGTGAGTTTGGGAGATATAGAACTCCCACCAGCAGCCAAATTTAATACTGACTAGTCCACTGGAGCAGTTGTAGTTGATGACAACATCTGAATCTGGAACAGAGACACACCAAGGCCAGACAGACGAGGACCAATAATTATCAATAGGCAACTTTAGGAAGTAAGGTTTCTAGTGACTCCTTTGAAAAGTGCCAGAGATGTACTCAACAGAAACACGGACCCTTAGAGCCCAGCTGGACTTGTTACCCGCTAGGGGAACTTGGGGAGAAAACCACAAAGGGGAAAGAGAACTTTCAAGGCCAGGAGATGGGAGGGACCCATTTGGCCTACATTTTCCCTACTATCTTCCTATTTTAAGATTGTGCCTGCTATCCCCCGGGACCTATGTCTGTAAAGGAAAATGGAATCTCATGTTTTGGGGGAATATTTTATACCAACTCTTCTTGCTATATCTTCTTAGTAAATTTCTTTTCTAGAAGCCATTGAGTAGATTGTTAATAGGAAGCCCACTAAAGGGACCTCAGAAGCTACACCCCTTAGGATTGCCTATGTCCAGTATCCTGATAATAGTACTGGTCAGCCACTCTCTTGGCGATCCCAACCTGTGAGTTAGAGTGTCCAGTTGGGAAAATGGCCCTAGATGATACACTACAAGAGTCAATAAATATTCAAGTAGTCTGTAAGTTTCTCAGGTTTAAGGACCATGTTTTACACATCAGTTACTATCTATGTTACCTTAGGCAAGTCACATCCCATCTCTGAGGGCTCAGTCTTCTTATCTGTAAAATGGGAAGGTGGGACTGAATGTTCTCTACGATTCTTTCTAGTTTTGAATTCTATTATCCTTGATTTCTGTGGGACACAAAGAGTTGACCATATCACAAATAGTGAAGTGGCTGGGTTGTTGTCAGTGAGGTGAAGGTGTGGCTGTCATAGTTCATTGTGATACTGGCTGTTTGACCTGGGGCAAGTCATTTAACCTCAGTGCATGGCAACTAAGATTCTAAATTGCAGTTTATTGGCTGATCTTCACTGGTGGGTGAATTTTCCTTATCCAGAATTCCTGGACACTGGTGAAGTCACAGGTCTGTACTGAAAAAAAAAATAAGGCAAAAGCACAGTTAAAGAGAGAGAGAGAGAGAGAGAGCGCTTTATATTTTAACTGTTTACCCAGCTAATTAGTTAATTATTATTTGAAAAAGCAACAGAAATCCACAATTATATAACTAGTTCCTTAACTGAAGTTGTTTCCTGTGTCTGGGTGTGGGTGTTGAGGTCTGAGTGATTAGCTGAAGGCTAGGATGACTGATTGAGAACTGGAGGGGACATTTAAGGTCCCCCATTTTACAGATGAGGAAATGGAGGCCCAAAGAGGTTAAATCACTTGTCCAAAGATAAACAGGTAGTAGGGGTAGAGCAAGGATTTAAAGCCAGGTCCTCTGATTCTAAATCCTATGTTCTTTCCACTATAGTAGATGGCTTCCCTGACACCAGAGAGGATGGAACATTGAATTTGGAGTCAGGAAACCTGGACTTGAATTCCACTTCTTCCATGGGCAAGTATGTAACTCCATCAGCTGATATCCATTTCCTCATCTGTAAAATGGTCACTCAATCAACAAGCATTTTTAAGCATCTGCTAAGCGTCAGGCACTGTGTCTCCTGACCCCGGGCCAAATGGTGTTTCCACTGAGCCACTTAGCTGCCTCCTAGTAATATGACTTACTCAATGCTACCCAGCTAATAAGTATCTAAAGCAGGATTTTAACCCAACTCTTCCTATGTCTAAGTTCAATGCTCTTTCTCTACTACACATTGAACTTGGATATAGAAAAGCTGGGTTCAAATTCTGCTTTAGACACTCATGTACAAGTCTCTCTACTGCACAGTATTGCCTCAATGGGTTAATGAAATTATTTCATCTGCTTGTTGTCATCAAAACACCTCTTGCCTGACACAATCCTATATTTCTTAATTGGTCAGGGGAGACTCAGCCTGAGAATTCAACAGCATCCTTCCAATACAGCCCAAGAAGGCTGATTATGTCCTGTTCCTGAACCTCAAGTCATATCATCTGTTACCTCAGGGACATTCTACTTCTGTTTTGTGAGCACAATCCGGCTACGGACTCATGCCAAATCATCGACAATAGATCAAGTTCTGGAGAGAAGCATCACTATTTCCTTTGTAGAAATGTAGATAAAGAAAGGAATATTTGAAAGTGTAATAATGGCTAGGCAATCACTCACATATTCATTGACCACCAGGGTGACTACACTTGAGCTCTTTTTCTATAGCATTAGTATGTATGTATATATACCTATATCTATGTCTATAGATATAAATAAATTAATTAAAACACATAAATAAATAAATATATAAATAAATATAGATATGTCTATAGATATATCTAGATCTATATCTTTGTATAAAGAGATCTACAGAGAGATATATAGATCCATAGAGAGACATAGATTTATATAGATACAGATACACACACTAACGCTACAGAAAAAGTAGGAAAGTTCTTAAGAGAAAAAAATATATATGTACACATGTGTGTACACATGCACACATTTTTTCCTCTTAAGAACTTGTCTCATCTGCAGTAATGCAAAGGGGCAAATGAGTCACCCCTTGAGCCCATAGCATTGAGAAAGCTGTCCTCGAGAAGATGGAGAGATGAGACAGTAATACTGCAAAGGGAGAAAGAGATGACAGAGGGTCGAAGCAAAAAGCTTAAAGATAAATTAAGAGGCAGATAAAATCATGTTGATTTGAGGGGGAAAGGTTCAGTGGATCTAAAGAGAAGATGATAAAATATTTTTACTATATTCTTCTCTAAGAGAGCAGATGCTAAAGTAGTAACATATTTAATTATCTTTTTATAGGTACAAAAAGTTCAATATATTTGATGTCATTCTGAAAGAATGAAGAGGCAGTGGGATACAGTGGGAAGGGCACTGACTCTGGAATCAGAAGACCTGGGTTCAAATCCTACCTCTCCTATTTACTACCTGGGTAGTGACCTTAGGGAGGTCACTTCATTTTTCTGGGCCTCAGTTTCCTCAACTGTAAAATGAGGGGGTTGAATTAAACACTCTTTGAGATTCTTTCTGGCTAATGAAGTAGAAAAATCTTTGGTATTTCAGTATAAGCAACAGATATTGATATTATTGAAAAACAATTCCAGCAAAAACCTTCTATCATAAAGGTCCAGGTCAGGAAGGTAACTGTCCCCCAAAATGAATACTAAATCAATCCCCAATAAATAACAGAGAGGAAAAAAAAAGACCACGATCCAGATCATCTCTGAAGTAGTAAGGGGATGAGTGGTTGGGACTAGATTTGGGATTGCATTGGCAGAGGGAACTCCCAGGGGAGGAAATTCCTTTTACCAATGCAAGGTGATACCTTCTTCAATTTATTTTTAGAGTGTTGAATGGTTAAGTGATTACCTAGGGTCACATAGGCAATATGTGTCAGTAGTAACACTTGAACTCAGGTCTTTCTGACTCTGAGACTGTCTCCTTATCTGACAAACCATACTGTCTGCCATAAAACTTTGTATAGGGTGTCCCAAATATCTTAGGGCAGTTTTAAGCTTTAGTAGCTTAAAACTGCCCTAAGACTTTTGGGACCCTGTCTCTGATAGCAATAAGGACTGGACCTTCGAGAATTAAACTCTCAGGGAATTCCCTCTGCTCAGGTTAACTCCTTCCACACAACTTATAGACCTAAAGAGCCACCTACAACACTGAGTGATTAAGTGATTTACCCAGGGTCACACAGTCAGTATGTGACTGCATGTCAGAGGTAATATTTGAACCCAGGTCCTGCTGGCTTTCAGCCTGGTACCTGTGTGTTCCATCTAGCTACAATTATCACGTAAACAGAAGACTATGGGTCTATACATGCCAATCTCTCTCTCTCTCTTTTTTTTGGAAGGGGTGTAGAAATTTGACTCCAGAGATATCTCCTACCTCTGAATTGAAGGGGAGGAGGTAGGACTTTCTTCGGCATTAACCATCTCTGTTCTGGGTTTGGGTGATGAGCTTTTTGATTAGGAAAGCACTGCTGATATACTCCCTAAAATACCTTAGTCAAAAGCAAATTGTGTTACCAAATTGTGTGGCCCGCCTTTCTTTTGAAACTGACCCTTCTTGGGTATCTCCATCAGGAAAGGCTTTTTGAGCACTCGCTATTAGAAAAAAAAAATATCATGAAAAAGGACAGCCTTTAAAAATCAAGAGAAATAATGGGTACCATTCATCCCAAAGGGTTACCCTACATCTCTAGTGTTGTGGTTCTCATCTGGGCTCACTGACTTTCATCCAGCAAGACTTGGTGAAGGTTAAAGCATAAGGATTATCTGATGATAAATACAGGGTCCATGAATGAGGACTTCACTAGAGGGACCCATCAGGTGCTTTCTCTTGTACGCAGACTTTAGACTTCCTACATACTTAACTATGGAGCAAATGGAACCAGGTGGTAACACATTATTTCCAGAGAGCCTCAGCCAGTTACAACATAACAATCATTTCATTATTCAACAGAATGTTGAAAAGTGAGTTTAAAAGAGGCTTTGAAACAGGTTTTCCTCGACTTCACTAATTTCTTAAATACCTTCTCCCGAGGGAGAGGGAGTCCTCAGTCTCCAATAGTAATGGTGGTTATAACACCACACACTAAGAAGGAAAAACATTTTGTAGAGAGATTTCACAGAGGAATTGAAAGTATGCTGGTCTCAGAGGCAATGTGCGTTGGGATCCTGTCTCTGATACTCACCACCGCAGTGACCATGGGCTCACCCCATGACAAAAAGTGTAAAAATACCCAGCAAAGACAGCCTATGTTACTCAAACCACTCTTGTGAGAAGGGGGTCCATAGGCTTTATGAGACTGCCAGAGGTTAATGATCTCCAAAGAGTTTAAGAACCTTTGACTTCAATGTTTTAGACTCACTATTGAATTGTCTGAGCATTGGCCAGGATCATAAATTCACTCTTGAAAGAGAAGGTGAAGTAATGTCAACAGAGCTGGGTTGGATTCAGGAAAGACCTGGGGTTAATTTCCCAGCGCCGATGCTTAGCATTGAGTGCCAATGACCATAAATTATTTAGCTCTTGGAGCTTCCTTATCTGTAAAATGGAGCCAATAGTATTTTGAGACTTGCCCAACAGGACTGTATGGGAAAGCACCTTATAAATCCTTCAAGTGCCCCAGAAATCTGAGTTATTGTGGAGTGGGGTGTGGTGGCACATCCCTGTAGCCCTCACTTCTCATCAGGCTGAAGCTGCTGGATTGCTTGAGCTTGGGAATTTTAACCTACTGTGTAGTTGTTACTGTTGTGGTTATTGTTCAGTCACTTCAGTCACGTCCAACACTTTTTCACCCCGCTTGAGGTTTTCTGGACAAAGATACCGGAGCAGTTTGCCATTTCTTTCTCCAGCTCATTTTACAGATGAGGAAACTGAGGCAAACAGGGTTAAGTGACTTGCCCAGGGTCACACAATTAGTAAGTGTCTGGGGCTAGATTTGAACTCTGGTCTTCCTGACTCTAAGCCTGGTGTTCTCACTGTACCACCTAGCTGCCTATAGTGTAGCAGGTAGGGCTCAAGTCGATTAGGAATCTATACTAAGTCTAGCAGCAATTTACTGAGTCTGTGGACTGGAGGGCTACCAGCCTGCCTAAGAAGAGGTGAAGAGGCCTGGGTCAGAAACAGAGCAAGTCAAAAGTCCCCTTTGATCGCTTCAGTTTTGGGGTTGACCTTATGAGTGGCTGCTATACTTCCAGTCTGGGAGAGGAAAAAAAGAAAGGAAGAAAGGAAGGAAGGAAGGAAGAGAGAGAGAGAGAGAGAGAGAGAGAGAGAGAGAG
>NW_020954652.1:1635742-1637698 GCF_900497805.2 Vombatus ursinus | reverse complement strand
GAAAGAGAAAGTAAGGAAAGAAGGAAAGAAAGAAAGAGAAGGAAAAGAAGAAAGGAAAGAAAAAAGAAGGGAAGGAAGAAGGGAAGGAAGAAAGGAAGGAAGGAAGGAATGAAGGAAGGAAGGAAGGAAGGAAGGAAAGAAGCAAACAAAACCCTCATCATAACTTATATAGTCCAGCAAATCTAATTCTCACACTGGCTATGTAGCTCATTCTCCATTTTAAGTTCATCACTTCTTTGGCAAGAGGTGACTGACACATTTCATCTCTAGTATCCTGGAATTAGCAGGTTTATCATTGAATTAATCAGAGTCTTAAAATCTTTTAAAATTGTTTTTTTTTCTCTAAAATATTGTCATCATATAAATTATTCTCCTAGTTCTTTTCACTTTACTCAGCATCATTTCATGGAAGTCTTCCCAATTTTCTCTGAAACTATCCATTTCATCATTTTGTATTGCCCAATAATATTTATATGTCACAATTTGTTTAGTCATTCCTCAATAGAAAGGCACCTCTTTAATTTCCAATTTTACCAATGGTTTTCCCTTTGCACCATGCTGGGGGGTTTTCTCACTATCTCTTGATATCTATAAGATATCTGTTGAATGTTGCAAATGTCCATCTTCTTTGTACTATAGAGAAGACAAATATTCAAAATAGGAAGTACCCCACCTTTATCAGGAAGATGGTAAGAATTCCACCAAATGTTACTCCCTGTAGCATTATTTTTTGTAGTACTGTGGGCATATTATCACTGGGTTCATCCATTATGCCCAGCTTCTCTCTACTCACTTGCCATGGGAACAGTCCATCTTCTTTTTCCAATCATGCATTCCCCTAGCTGACATCTCTCAACTACTTCTTTATTCTTCCTTATTTCCAGCTGTAGCTAATAAATCCTTCCATCTCCTTTACTTAAGGTTTACCACAACAGATTAAGTGAGAAGTGGTCATTCTTTGGTGGTAGCAACTGTACCAGCTTCTAGAACTGGCAACCATCAGGCTGAATAGAAGTCACTGCTTGATAAGTCAGAGACTTGGTAGGGAGGCAATGGCAGGCAAAGTCTTGGTCTGCCCAATATATGTTATGTGTGACAACTTGTTCAGACACACTGTGGGCCTCCCTGCTGCCCTCTAAGTGACTCTCATAGTTATTTCGTAAGATTTAACATGAGAGTTCTGTGACTCATAGCCACTATGCACCTTGGCAGATTACTGGTACTAAAAAAGATGGGTCTCCTGTCCCCTGCTATTTGTTCATTGCAAAATAAATATATTCCCAAACCATGAAGGTTCTCGTATTCTCCCTGCAATGCAGAAGTCACTCAAGCATTCTATGACTGTGACAATCAGCATTTTTCATGAAGACAGTGAAATGCAAGGACTGAATATGCTGACTAAGAAAGTAACATATCTAAGAAGTGTTCTTGGGAACCGAGGCTTAATTCGGGAGTTGAGTGGAACATTTTATGGAGTTTTGCAAATGACTTTCAGACCTTGCATTCTTTCCATTACCATATCCAATGCAATGTAAAATACTTTCTAACAATTGAGTCCTAGTCTTATTTTGAACTTGTAGTTACTTCCCTTTAAAAGTCTATGATGAGTCCCTGTTGTTGTTTTTTTCTGAAACAGCAGAGAAAGCTTTTACCACTTGCAGATTTCACACATTAGTGCTATGTTTGGAAAGTGGTATCATTTTCAAGGGTCCCTTGACTCCTGAGGAAGTCTGACATAGCCAACAAAGGGCACAGAAGCTGTGACTACATAGTTTCCATAGTTTTTCAACATCAAAGAAGCCAGAACAAATCCAACCCCAGAAAGTGATAGGAGCCAAAAAGAGTGATTCCTTTATCAAACTATAATCAACCTATATGCACCAACCTTGAATTAGTCTTTTCTTTTTTTTAATTAATTTATTTTGCTTTATCAACAATCACTTCCATAAGCTTTTG
>NW_020954652.1:1631170-1635623 GCF_900497805.2 Vombatus ursinus | reverse complement strand
ACATTTGATCTACACTCCATAGTTCTTTCTTCTTTATGCATAGCATTTTCCATCATAAGCCTTTTGGAGATGTCTTAGATGCTTTTATTTCTGAGAAGGGTTCAGTCTATCAATATTAGTCATCGCACAATGTGGCAGTCACTATGTACAACGTTCTCCTGGTTCTGCTTACTTCACTCTGCATCAGACCATACAAGTCTTTCCAGGTTTTTCTGAAGTCAGCCTGCTCATCATTTCTTATAGCACAGTAGTATTCTATTACATTCAAATACCACAACTTGTTCAGCCATTCCCCAACTGCTGGGCATCCTCTCAATTTCCATGAATTAGTCTTTTCTGCAGTGACTTCTATTGACTGTTATTCAGCCTGATGGTAGCTAGTTTTGAAAACTGGTACAGCTGCTACCACCAAAGGATGCACACTTCCCGCTTAATCCCTTCTAGTGAACTGTAAGTGAAGGAGATGGGAGTGATTTATTAACTACAGTTGGTAATCATTTGAAAGATCCTCCAATCCCTCTTCTTCATTTACCCATTAGGGTAACATCTCTTGAGATGGTCTTAGAAGCTATCCAATCCAATCTCCCCCTTTTAGAGGTGAGAAACTGAGTCTCAGAGAGTTGAAATGATTAATCCAAGGTCAGAACCAGGTCTTCTGACTGCAAGAATAATTTTTCTGCTTGCTTCTACATCATGCCTCCTCTCATTTCAATAACATTAGTAATAATAACTGACATTTATATAATGCTTTATAGTTTACAGAGTGACTGATAAATATTATTTAACTAGATCCTCCCCAAAATCCTGTGAGATATGCAATGCAGGTGTATTCACCACCCCCACATTTTACAGATGAGAAAAGTGAGGATCATTGAGGTGATTGATTTGCCCATAGTGATACAGCTAGTAAGTTATCACTGTAGGATTTGAATACAGTTCTTCCTGCCTCCACTTTCTGAACTCTAGCCACAATTTTACAATGTTTCTCAGGTATATTAAGTACAATTGATTGTGTTTTTGTTTCTTTTTTCCTCCATCTCTATTATATTTGTAATATATGCACCCCTAGAATCCTGGTTAAAAGAATGAATAAATAATCTGTCAGGGTTCTTGGCTAGTCTCTCTTAGTGATGGGGTCATAGGAAGCCTTATATATGATTGCACTGCCATGTCATATCTTAATGGCTGAAGGGGAAGGGTAGAACTTGGAATCATTAATTTATAGAATTGAAAAGATCATCTAGATTGATTTCAAGATCCTGACTTTGGACAGGCAGGCCCCTTTAAGAACAAAGTAGGGGTGTAGATAGTATGAAATTGCCTACTGTAAAAAAATAGAGCCATGTAGGCAAGACTGATATGTGTAGAGTGGTAACTGGGAGAAAGCCTGGGCATGTTAACAAGATTAAAGGATCCTATCTTCTCTTTGGATCTTCACTGTCTTTTTGATCAACTCAAAGGACTTTGATTATCAGTCTGGAATTAGGAAGACCTGAGTTCAAATTCAACTTCAGATACTCATTAGCTGTGTGACCCTAAGCAAGTCATTGAAACTTTGTCTGCCTCAGTCTCCTCAACTACAAAATAGAGATAATAATAGCATTTACCTCCCAGGGGTGTTGTCAAAATCAAATGAGATAATATTTGTAAATCACTTAGCACACAGTGGTGCTTCAAAGCACTTAGCACATAGTAAGTGCTTCATAAATGTTTATTCCCTTCCATTTCCATCAGTCTCCCTCCCTCCAGTCTCTCCCTTCTGAAATCTATTCTCTACATACATGATAAATGTAAAAAACAAAAAACAAAAAAAAAATTTCAGTGGCTCTCTAGGGCCTATTGGATAAAATACGAATTTTTGTTTGTCACTTAAAACCCTTCAAAATCTGGTTCAAACTGATGGGGTGCTTGTACTCGCATCCCAGCCCTAGGACCACATCTCTCCCCAGCGCAAAGACCCTGTCTCTGGCAATAACTCATGAGTGGACCTAGTAAGGCAAACTCTCTCTCCCTGTTACGAGAGCAAGCTGACCTCTGTAGAATTTCCCTTGTATGAACAAGACTATCTTATACCTGCAGAACTATCGTGTACTGATTCCCACCATTACCATATACAATCTAGAGGTCAAGCTATAGATGTCAACTCCCCAGGGTTTCCAGTAGTGAATGATACCTGTACTCAAGATATAGAAACTGTATGTTCGTTTAAGAGCTGATCATTCCTAGATCCTGCCACCGCACCACCTAATTAACAGAGTTGGCATACTATTCACTGAACTCTTTCTATATAAGTTTTAGCATCACCCCCATTAAGTTGCAGATTCCCTAAAAAGAACTTTGCTAGCTTTAATAGCATTATAATAAACTTTTGCTACTTGATTGGAAGATTACTTGAGTCTGTGAATTCTTTCCAGATGTACCTTGATAGTTTTGGGGTCCCTGCACCCCTAAACTACATCAAAACCTATCCTTCCAGACTTATTTCCTGATACTCCCCCTCATGCATTCTATATTCCATCCAGATTGTCCTAATTGCTACTTCCTATGCCCAGAATTCCATTCACCACCTTCTGCCTTTTGCAGAATTCTCCTCCATGTCAGGTGGACTCTCCTTTCTTCAGCTCTACCTCTTGGAATCCTGAGCTTGCTTTAAAGCTCAGCTCAAGAGACATGTCCTATATGAGGCCTTTACCTATCTCCCCAACTGTTAGCACTCTTGCAAAATTGCTTTATATTTACTTTTTAAATTTTTATTTATTTTATTTTAAATTTATGAAATAAACAAGCATTTCCATGACATAGCAGAATTTTAAAAAATGATTACACATGAAACTGCAAATCTATTTGTACAACTTGGTATTCCTTTTAAATATATGATAAAATTATTATGTAAATTTCCTTTTTTTTCCCTTTTTTTCTTCCCCACCCTCTGCCCTAGAGATGGCTACCATTAAACACAAGTGTGTGTGTATGTCTGTGTGTATAGCTAGATAGATATAGACATGTAAAATCATTCTATTCAAACTTCTATTTATCAGTTCTTTCTCTGGATGCAAATAGTGTCTTTCTTCATATGTCCTTTGTAGTTAATTTGAGTATAGTCAAATTGACTTAGTTGCTCAAATTTGTTCCTCAAACAATATTGCTGTTACTGTAGACAATGTTCTCTTGGTTCTGCTCATTTCCATAGTTTAAATGACTTACTTATCTGCCTACATATTGTCTGCTCCTGCTCCTGCTCCACCTCGTGGAAGGTACCCTCCTTGAGGGCATGCTTTCCTTTGTTTCTGTCTTAGCATCCCCAGCCTCTACCCCCAGGTCCATCACATTGTAGGTGCTTGATAAATGCTTATTGAATGGATGAAATTGTACAAGACTTGAGATCAAATGTTGGTCCCTGGGGAAGTGCACCAATAACACACAGTGGCTAGAGAGTTGACCTGGGAGTGAGGAAGACCTATATCCTTCTTCTCCCAGATACTGGCTGTGTGATCCAGTAGTGAGTGGGCTGTGTTTATAATAGGCTCTCTGGGGGGAAATGTCCCCTCCAGTTCTAGAATTTTGATGGTATAATCCTATGATTATTTTTTCTTCACATCAAAGTCATCTTCTGATGGTGTGGAGGAAAGCCTGAGTTCTTGAGATAAATGGCATCATGCCCATATACCATCAGAGAGCAAGCTGGAAAGGCTTCTTAGGCAGGTCCAGGGATCGACTGTGTGTCTGTTATCCAGAGATTAGCTTAGCTAAGAGCATCAAAGCTCACTGTTGGAAGGTCGGCCAGGAGGTGAAGGTATGGAAGAACTTTGATCTTCCATGATGGAAGGAGCATCTATACCACTGAAGTTATAGGTCTTTGGAAGTCTTGAAGAAATATCACCACCACCATATGAGAACCATGAAGCTAGAGAAGAAAATTACTTTATAGGCCATCTTGTCCAACCTTCTCATTTGGTAAATAGGAAAACTGAGTCTCAGAGCAGTGAAATAGCTTGTCCAAAGTCACACAAGTAGTGAGTGATAGATCCAGGATTCACATTCAATTCTGGAGATGCCAACATTTCAAATAGAATGTTCACTCCACTGCACCACACTGCATTGGAGAACATTCTTTCCATGTTCCTTGCACCCAATATGTGAAAAGAGATATTTAGTTTCTAAGAAGGTAATGTCTCACAACACATTTGATTCTTGCTAGTGAAGGTAGATGAATAGTTAGATACAGAGATAAATTCAAAGATATGGAGATAGATGGAGTTAGATGATATAGATAGATATGAAAGTTAGAGAGATAAAAATAGGGATAGGTAGATGGATAAATAGATACAGAGACAGAGGAAGATAGAAAGATACAGAGATGGAGATAAGTTGATAGAGGGCTAAATGGATAGAATGATATATATAGATAGATAGATAGATAGATAGATAGATAGATAGATAGATAGATAGATAG
>NW_020954652.1:1593985-1631140 GCF_900497805.2 Vombatus ursinus | reverse complement strand
CTAAGCCCAGTAAAGAAAATCCGAGGTTCCTTTGATTCATCAATAACGGAAATGCATAATAAAATTTAGTCTTCCACTGCAACCTAAACTTGAACAAAGAATTCCACACACCCAATAAGCAGCCATCTAACCTTTGTTTGAGTGCCTCTAATGAAGGAAAGTTCCCTACCCCTTGAAGCATTCTATGCTTCCACTTTTGGGTTGCTTTAATGCTTAGGGAGTTTTCTGTTACCTTATTCCTAAGTTTTCTTCTTTGTCACTTCCATTCAGGGCTCCTAGTTCTGCTTTCTTAGCCAAAACAACCCTAATCCCTTTTCTAACTGACACCCTTTCAAATACTTTCTTTCATGTCACCTTCTTATTCCTGGACATTATGTCTTTCATAGTGAAGTCTATAATAGTGTTGGAATCCTTTGCCACCACACTACACACCTGATTCACCTTGGGTCTGTAGTCCACAAATACCCCTGGATCTTCCTGGTATGGAAACAAACCTTAATTAATTGTCCCTATTCGGCTTGTGGAATGCAATATGTATGCACTGTATGTGGCTATACATCTCCTCACCTTCATCTCTTGGCTTAACATCCTTCATATCTCAATTAAAGTCTCACCTTCTTTACCTTTTCCCAATTCTCTTTAATCTTAGTGCCTTGCCTCTGAAACTACCCCCCACTTTATCCTGTATATATCTTATTTGTACATAGTTGTTTGTATGTTGTCTCCCCCATTAGGAGCTCCTTGAGGGCAGGAACTGTCTTTTTTGCTTTTCTTTTTATCTCCAATGATTAGCACAGGAGCTAGCACAAAGTAGGCACCAAATAAATGCTTGCTGACTTGGTGTATACAACTATGAGCAAATCAGATTGTATCTACAATCATCAGGTTTTATCCTCCTCACACTGAGGAATAAAAAATGAAAAATTCAGCCCATCAACATTTTTTGTTATTTTTTTTTATTTAATGAACAGTTTTTAACAACCCGGTTTCATTTCTGTTTTCATATTCACAGTAGTTTAGCACTTGGCTCATAGTAGTTACTTAATCGATGCTTGCTGATTGATTGATTGTTAGCTCTGGTAAAATGCTGAGCCTATTCCAATCTAGCCACTGAGTGAAGAAAGTAACTCAAATAAAATCCAGACCTTTGAGGGTAGTTATGACTACCTAGGATGATAAATCTTTAAATTAAATAGTATCAGGAATATAACTTTGGCTTGAGAGTGGAGTTGGAGCACTCCAAAGTATCCTTCTTATCTCTTCAGCTATCCAAATGCTTCCAATTGGATTACCTTCACATAATACAAGTGTTCCCAAATGTCCTGGATGATACGGGAGATCTTATCTCAAAGAGACCAAGGACACTGAATAAAATTATGCTCCCTCTTGAGGAAGAAGGAGAGGGGAGATGGTTTCCTCCCTCCTCACTCAGCCTTCAAATTTCTGTGCAACCTGAATTTCGATGCCCTTGAACACCAAGGATGTGTATTTAGGCATCAACATGGAACAGTGGCAACATCATTCTCAGAATAATGAAAATAATTGTCGCAAGGATGCTTTCAATATGTACTGTGGAATATAGCCTTGAGATTTCCACTCCAAACCAATGTTGGACTCCATGTGAAGGCAGAAAGGAAGTGGGGAGCTAGCCAAAACTTTGCCTTGTGTAGAAGAGATGTTAAGACATTTTCCTCCAATCCCAAAATAAGACATGAAGAAATTCCTTAAGGAATAATAATAGCTAAAATTTATACAGCACTTTAAGGTTTACAAAGTGTATATATATATGTGTGTGTGTGTTTGTGTGTGTGTGATGTGTGTATGTGTGTGTGCATATGTGTATATATGTATGTGTGTATATCTATATCTATATCTATATATGTATCTCCTTTTGATCTTCACAATAACCTTAGAAGTTAGGTGCTATTACTCATTTTATAAATGAAATAATTGAGGCTCAGAAAAGTTAAGTGATTTGTCCAGGATCACACAGCTGATGTGTCTGAAGTAGGATTCAATTTCAGGTTTAAATCTCACTTAAATCCAACTTACTTACAAGTCATGGCATCATTTTCCTGATGTCATGATACTCTTTGAGAACAAAGGACAAACCACAACCTGTGAGTAGTCTGAGCTGCTCCACTGGGGGACCCAACTGGCCAGTTCCAGTTGGACAACTCAGCTTCTCCTCTCCTCTCCACAACCCTCCCTCACTTCAATCCAATTTACTTGCAAATCATAGCATCATCTTACTGATGTCGAGAACAAACAGGACAAACCACAAACTCAGGTATTCTTGACACCAAGTCTAGCACTTTATACACTGTGCAGACTAGCAGCCGTAATCAACTTGAGAGGATAAGATCTTGGTTATTGGATGAAGACAAGTGACATCATATAGAAAACAGCTAGTGATTTGGCTGAGAAAATCAATCATGTCCCTTGGACAAATATCCATGCTTATGATCAAACACAGTGCATTTATAGATGTGTGTGTATATGATGGGGTGCTCATACCACAACCCTAGGGCCATATCTCTCCCCAACTGAAGGACCCTATCTCTGGCAATAACTCACGAGCGGGCACCAGTGAGGCAAACTACCTCTCCCTGTTACAAGAACAAGCTGACCCTGTAGAACTTCCCTGCACAGATACAATTATCCTGTACTAAAGCCATAGACATCAACTCCTGAGGCTATCTTGTTACAGACATAGCAGATCAAAAACGCACCCCTTAGAAGCCTCCCACACCCCCAGAGTTGGCAGTAGTGAATGACACCTGGACCCAAGGTACAGAAACTATGTTTCTTTAGGAGTTGACCACTCCTTGATTCTACCCCTCCACCTAATTAGCATACTTGCCACACAATTCACTGTACCTTTCCTGTATAAGCTTTAGCATCACTCTTGTTAGGTTGTGAGTTCCCTAAGGACCTCCACCTGCCATATTAACATTATTATAAACTTTTTGCCACTTGACTGGAAGACTGTTTGAGTCTTTGAATTCTTTCCAGACAACTCTACCTTGGACCTTGGTATTTTGGAGTTCCTGGACCCCTAAAACAGCATCATTTAATAGCACCCAATGTGAGGCAAGTCTGAGGTCTGAAGTCCTCTCCTACTCAAGTAAGCCTCCCTGCACTCCTAAGCAGCATCATATATAGTAGGTGTATATATGTGTTTACATGTGTATATGTACATATATTTATACAAGTGGGCAAGCTAGCTGGCATGGTGAATAGAGCACTAGGCTTAGAATCAGGAAGACATCTTCATGAGTTCAAATCTGGTATCAGACACTTACTAGCTGTGTGTCTCTGGGCAAGAAGCTTCAGTTTCCTTATCTGAAAAATGGGCTAGAAAAGGAAATGGCAAAACACTCCAGTAGCTCTGTCCAGAAAATCCCAAATGGGTTCACCAAGAGTTGAACATGACTGAAAATGACTGAACAACAACAACAATATGTATGCAAGTATTTATAGAATAATATATGTATATACACACGTGTGTATGTGTACATACATATCCGTGTGTGTATGTGTGTGTGTGTGTGTGTGTGTGTGTGTGTGTGTGCGTAAGTGTAAAAACAAGAGTTCCAGAAGTTGGAAAAAGCAGAGGCAGGAGTCAGTAATCAGGGAGGAATCCAGGTCTCTTTTATCCTCAATCATCCAATAAATGCTGTTCCCCCAGAAAAAGACAACTCATTTAATTGTTACAGCATCATTTTGAAGCAAAGTTGAGAGAACAGAGAAACATACTCCAGAAAGACACAAATGCAAAGAGATAATCACTCAAGAGAGGAAGCAGCTCCCAGGTATGGGACCCCAGACAACAGAGAAGAAAGCTTCCTGTGGACTCAAGAGAGAGTCAAACTTGTAAATCAAGAGTCAATCTTCAGAAAGAAAAGAATTCCTGCGGCAGTTCTGGAGTTGTGAACTGCCTTGGTACATACAGGTTCTCTACATAGTTATCCTGCCACCATCACACTCACTTTTCCTACAAATGTTGTGTGCATTTATGGAAGAGCATGCTCCATTTTTATCTGGTGAGGAAGCTTGTTTTATAGCTATTGTTTTTATGTTGCCACCTTTGCTAAGCAAAAATTATATATACTCTCTGATTATCAATGAAAAGCACACTGGTGGAAACATATGAGCTGTAGTATTAGGAGCATAGACCCACCCCTGTACCCCAGAAGCTAAGATAGCAGCCTCTGTCTGGGAGATCTAGCCTACCTGTGTGAGTATAAATTGGAGCAGCAGAAGGTATTACATTTGCAATATTTCCCCAACCTCAACAATATATCCTTTTGTATATTTTAAACTGAGATATCTTATAAAGTGCTTCCTTCCAATTACTTTCTCGTGCTCAAAATTACTTCTTCCTTAAAATGTCTGATATATCATGAAGAGAAGGAATTCATGTTGGATCAGAGGCACTTGGTGAGTAGGTGATATTTTAACCATCACTATCAGTCACCCAGTTCTTCCTTTCATGGACTTGATGAAAGGGACAGGATGTCTATCATGTGATTTCTCTAAAATGCCCTGCTTCTTATCTTTGCCCGAGCTTGATAGCATGTGGCAGACAGGAGGGCACCAGGAGATTGCTGCTAAATCCCTCCCCATACATTGAATACATTGTAAGATAAGGTGGAAGAAATCTGGCATTAAGTACCAATCCCTTGCCACTCTATCAGATAACAGTCAATGTGAAATGGAAGAGGTAGGTAATCTTTAGGGTACCTTGCAGCTCTCAAATTCTTTGACTCCATGGTGATTTCCCCCTTGCTTTAAAAAAAAATGCAATCAGTGGCATATGGTACGATCTCGAAAACTTAGATTGTTGGAAACTTGCAATTCCAGGCTTTACAGAGTAAAAACCAAAATTGGGCTGAATCAGGAACAAGTCAATACCAAATGAAATGATCCATAATACATTGCCCTTTATATGTGCAGGTGCAGCTTCTGAGATATCAAGAATAGCTTTGGGGGAGGGATGATCTTCAGTGATCAGCTCTTCAGTGTGTTGCTACTTTGACATATGTATAAAGTTTTTTTAATTCTCAAAAAATATAGTTTATTCCCCCTCCCCCCAATGTTAGTAGTGAGAGATTACATTGAGAAAGCACATAATCAAAAGAACTCCCAGACTCACATATCTAGAGCTGATAGAGACCTCAACAGCCAACCCTCTCACTTTTCATAAGAGAAGCTGAAGGAGGGATGGGCTAAGTGATTTTGCCCATGGTTACTTAGAGAGTGTCAGAGTTGGGCTCTGAGCTCAGATCCTTCTGACTCCAGAGCCAGGATAACAGGATGCTGAGAGATCCAGAGATGGTACATGGCCACAGAACAAAATTAATCTGTGTTTTTGCCTCTAACTCAGCCAAGGACAAATCAAAATGAGTCCTTCGGCTCACTAGCAGATTAAAAGCAATAGGAGTAAATGAACCATTTCACTAAGTATGAGCGCCATAAAAATAGACCAATACTTAATATCTTACCTTTGTATAGTTATAGTCAAGTGGATAAGCATTTATTAAGCACTTACTACATATGTGTCACTGTGTTACATGCTGGAAATACAAAGAAAGGCAAACATAGTTCCTCCTCTCAAAGAGCCTACATTCTAATGGCCAGATGACATATAGATAACTAGCTCCATGTAAAATACATATGGAAGGAGAAGGGAAGAAATACTTATTAAGCACCTACTATGTTCCAGGCACTATGCTAAGCTCTTTAGAAATATTACCTCATTTTATAGACAGAGTAGATGGAAGGTAAAATCAGAGGGGAAGGCAATTTCAACTGGGAGAATCAGGAGGTCTTGTGTAGGAGGTGTCATGGGAGCAGAGCTTTGAAGGAAAGTAGAGATTCTAAGAGCTAGGATGAGGGGAGCACAGAAATCCAGGCATGGAGGGAAGCCAGTGCTAAAGGTATGGAGATGAGAGATGAAGAATCATGTGGCAGAAACATCAAGGAGATCAGTTTACCTGGATTGTACAATGCATGGAGGGGAATAAAGTATTAGAAGACTGGGAAGGGAGGAAGGGGCCAGGTTAAGAAGGGAGCTTTAAATGCTGAACAGAGGCATTTACATTTGGTCTTGGAAGTAACAGGGAGCCACTGAAGCTCCTTAGATGGAAGGGAGGTGGGGAACATTGTAAGACCTATGCTTTAGGAAAATCATGGCAGCTGAGTGGAAGATGCATTGGGGAAGGACAAAAGTCTCAGAGGCCAAAGAGTTCAACCTTCACTTTACAGATGAGTAAACTGAAAAGCAAACAGAAGTGACCAACTGAAGACTGTAAGTAATTAGTAGCAAAGCTGAGAATCAATCTCTTGTTCCATGACTCCAAGTTCGGTAGGAAAGTTGAGAGCTCTTCCTGCCACATCACACTACCTGCCTTCTTGTTGAGTTTTCATGACATTGCTCTGTTATGGTTCTGCTTCTCCCTGTGAGTGTCCTTTGTACCCATATCCCCATCACATATGCATGATTGTACCCTGAGGATCACTTGGACCCTCTCTTCTTCTCTCCTGACATTCTATTTCTTGGTAATGACATCAGTTCCTGTTGGTTCAGGTATCATTGCTCTTCAGATTCACATCTGGATCTCATGGCCCAGTCCTCATGTCTTTTCTGAGCTTCAGCCCTGAACATGTGATGGACATCCCCACCCAGATATCTATAGGCATCTTAAACTCAACGAGTCCAAAACAGAACTCATTCTTTTCCCCGCCTAAATCCACCACTCTTCTTAACTTCTCTATGTCTGTTTAGGGTACTAGCATCCTTCTAATCACTCAGATTTATGATTTTGGAGTTGTTCTTGACTCTTAACTGCCACTCACAAGCTCTTCCCACTATCATATCCAATCAATTTCCATGCCTTGTCAATTCCACCTCCATAGCATATCCCATGTATGTCTTCTCCTTTCCCATCAACCTAGTTCAGGACTTTCACCTGTATTATTGCCATAGCCGTCTTATTGGTCTCCCAGCCTCCAATGTTTTTCTATTCTCCAATCCATTCTACACACAGCTGCCATATTGATACTCTGAAAGCATAGGTCTGTCCATGTTATTCTCCTCCTTAAAAAGCTTTAGTGACTCCCTATTATGTCTTTAAAAAAAAAACCTTGCGGCAGGTAGGTGGTGCAGTGGATAGACCACCAGCCCCGGAGTCAGGTCCTTCTGCCTCAGACATGTACTAGCTGTATGATCCTGGGCAAGTCACTTAACCTGGATTGCCTCTAAAAAAACCCTCAAATAAACAATAACAAAACCTCCTTTGTTTGGCATTTAAAGCCCTTCACAATCTATCTTTCCAGACTGTTTGCTCTTTCCTTTCCTTCATGAATTCTATACTCCAGCCAATCTGGCCAGTGTGCTATTCTCTGGACACAATATTCCCTCTTCCATCTCCATGTCATTGTACAAGCTTTCCCATATGTCTGAATTAATAAACTTTTAGACAAACAAGCATGGGGAGAAGCTGTAAAGAGCCCTGAATTGAGGGTTTGAGGAGCTGTGTTATCTTGTCTTTTCTGCTTACTACATTTGGGACCTTGGGAATGTTACCCCCCCCCCCTTCAGGCCTTAGTTTTGCTCATTTGCAAAATAAGTGGATTGGAATAGATGATTCCTAGGGTGCCTTCCAGATCTAAAATTCTCCAAGTCTACATAAAATGTTTTGCTTTTTGTCTTTGTTTCAAATAATGCTGTTAATAAACACCTTTATCAGCATTTCTGTCCCACACACATTCATAGTTTCTCTCCTTTGATGCCTAAGTACATTTGGAAAATGGAATCCCATTGCCAAATGCCTGTCTCCTAGAAATTGCATTATGGCTTTTAGAAAAATATGATCAATATTATAATAGTTCAAGAAGAAATCCTAGGAGAAGAGGCAAGCAATTTTCTACTTTTACTTTCTCTTCTATCTTTTGTTTCTGGACATTTTTACTGTTTACAATTACCCTATCTTATTGAGCAGTCATGTGTTTTTATTAAGCAATCATGTGTCTTCTTATTACTAGGTTTAAAGATGTATCTTTTTTTTTTGGTGAGGTATGAGTGTTGGGGTGAGGTCTAGATCTGTGATTTCACTAATGTGGGTAACTATCATGTGGGAAAGCTTCCCTGAGGGTCAGGGAGCAAGAAATCGTCTTGTCTGTAGACAGAATTGCCTAGAACTCCAAGAGGTTAAGTGACTGCCTAGGGTCACACAGGCAGCATGTATCAGAGGCAGGACTTGAACCCAGTCTAAGAACCTTGAGTCTAAGACAAGCCCTCTATCCCCTATATCAGTCTGCCTTACTATAACTTACCTTACAAACTCAAAATGTATATGTATATGTATATATACATACACACGCACATATACACACAGAGATATATGTGTATATGTGTGTATGTGTATGTCTATATATGTGTATATATATCTACACACACATACATGCATACACACATCTCTTTCCTTTTGGTGACATTATCATTATGCAAAAAAACAAAAGATCCACCTGTTAGACCTCAAAAAATTAAGACATGAGAGAAACATCTGGTTTCCTCAGACCAGAGGGGCTTCCTAAATTCAAAACAAGTTGGTGGGTTTCTGAAGAATCAAGGAAGTCAGTCAGTCAATAAGCCTTTATTAACCACCTACTATGTGCTAGGTCCTGTGCCAAGTGCAGGGAAGAGGAGCTAAGAATTATATGTGTGGGAAGAGAAGTACTCGTGGAAAGGACAGAACTTTTAGAGTGAGGAGAGTATTACGAGCCTTTTCATGTGTTCCTTCTCCTTGGATTAATCCAAGGCCAGGGTAAATGGAAAAGATCTGTTATGGATGAGAACTTGTATTTATGTAGTATTTTAATTTTAAAAGCATTTGGTTCATCTGTCCTAAAAGGAAGATAGTGCAGGTGTTATCCCCATCTTACAGATGAGGAAACAGTCTAAGAGAGGTGGTAAGTGGGGCACAATGTCACATGTCTAAGTCCAGTGCTTTTTCCATCATATGTCCTTCTCACTATCCAAAGGAGGAAAACATTAAAAAAAACAAACAAACAACAAAAACAAAACTTGTTTAATTTTTTAAGCACTTCTTCCTGTTTGTAGCACCAACAGGTTTACTTTTATCATTGTCATTTGGCTGGGGATAATATTAAAATGATCTCATGATCCCTGAGAGGCAGTGAGGTATAGTGGATGGAGAGCTGGCTTCAGAGTGAGGAAGATATGGCCAAGGGATCTGACATCTCATTCAGTCATTCAGTCAGCCAGCAAGCATTTATTAAGTGTTTACCACATGCTAAGTGCTCTCAATGCCCCTAGGCTGCTATTAAGGACCACGAATTGCAAAGAAGATATCGATTTGCATTGGTAGAAGGAATGTTCTCTTTGGGAATTCCCTACACCAATGAAATCACAGGTGGAGTCTAATAAAAAATGTTCCCTAAACATATAACAATTGCTACTCATGGTCCACAAACCTACTGAGCAAGAGAACCTGAGAGGATGACAGCCTTGAATTTTGCTATGGAACATCCATCTAGTTAAATTGATCTACCAGATCTTATCCTTCTTGTCAACATGGGGTGAATGGGTTATTGATTGTAAAACCATATAAGGGTGATTCAAGAATCCTTTCAGTCTCAATGAAGGATGGGAAAGGAGGTGGATTATTTTCCATCTAAGCTACCATTTCATCATTGTCTAGAATGCACATTGGGGAAATAGGGAATATCTGGGGTCAGGGATGGCTCAGTGTGAAAGTAGAATATGCAGCCAGTTTATATTCCTGGTTAGGTTTAGGGAAGGGACTTCCAGCTCCTTAAATGATACCTGCACTGGCCTGCCATTGTTGAAAAATCCTTCCACTCATCTAACTCCATTGAATTAAGGTCATATTCCTCAAACTGATTTGGCCATGGAACATCTTTAGTCTTGAAATGTGTTGATAAGCCCTATAATGGAATGCCCTTGAGATAATGTTAGCTGAAAAAATTCTGTATTTAATGCTCTACTAGACTATTGGAATATCTTTGTAATTTGTTTTTCTAATTCAAGCCTCTTTCCTCTCCAATCCATTTTCCCCACTGATTGATTTTCCCACAAATTGATATTCAGAAAACACAAGTCTGATCATGGCATTCTCTTCATTAAGAAACTCAAATGACTCTTTCTTTCCATTAGGATAAAATATGGATTCCATGATTTTACATTTAAAACCCTTTATGACTTGGTTCCAGTCTGTCTTTCCACATGTATTTCACATGACTCCCCTTCCCGTACTCCATGAGCCAGGAAAACTGGTCTACTTGCTGTTTCTTATGCAAGATGATCCTTATATATCTCTTGCTTCTGTGCCATTGATAGTACTTGAAATGCTGTCCCTCCTCTCTTTAGAATCCCTAATTCCTTTCAAGGCTTAGCTCAGGTCCCACCTACTACAGAAAAACTTTCCTGGTTCCTTTAGTTGTTTATTCTCTCCTCCTTCTTTCCACCTTCCAGAATTACTTTGTATTTATTATATTTAGGGAGTGGAGATGTGACTTTACTGGTATTGGGAACACCCATCTATGGAAACTCCCTTTACCAATGCAAATATGCACCTTCTCTCTAAGTTAGAGTGGTAGGGAGTTTCCTAGAGCTCTTTAAGTATCCCAATACTTAAGGGGCACATTCTTTCATGTACTTCCTTGGTCTCTAGCGAGAGTGGACTCAGACTGAGAGCAGGTTCTACAAAACTCCCTTGTATGTATTTCTTTGCTTGTTATCTCCTCCATTAAATTGTGAGCTCCTTTGAGGGCCAGGATGGTCTTTTGCCTTTCTTTATATCACCAGCGCTTAAAAAAATACTCATTGACTGACTGAGAAGTTAAGTGATTTGCCCAGAGTCACACAATCAGTATGTGTCAGAATTAGAACCTGAGCCCAGGACTTCTTAACTTCCAGATTCCAATTCTCTGATCACTACTCAAAATTGCTTCTTGTTAATTTAGATATACACTGTATGTATTCTTTATTCTCTTTTTACTTTATATATCCTTTGTATTTATTTATGTAGCAAGGATGGTTTACTATCCCAGAGTCAGTTTGGCTGCATTGCCCTCTCAGGATTCTAGGAGCAACCCTGAGGAAATCTGAATGTCTCTTCTCTATTATTATTGGGTTAACCTCCCATCAGAGGCAGTTCACCATTGTTATCTATCAGTGAGTGACTAGCACCCTGTTTTATTTAACAGATTAGTATCAATGAGCCTTTTCAAAGGGATATTTACCTCAAAGATACTGTGAGAACAAAAGTACAAACATTTCTCCCCCTCCTTTAATACTTTAGGGGCATATTCTCTCATATATCATCACCTCAGTCAGTGGGGAGAGTGGGCTCAGACTTCGAACGGTTTTTACATAGCATTAGTCCCATCAAGTTCAGCTCTAAAGCAGCATCACTGCTGGATGAGACCTCTTCTCAGCTACTCCTACGGCTCAGTATAAAGGTTACTCCTTGTTCCTTAGGACACTGATGCCCCAACTGGCTGCAAAATTCAACATGGACTTGCTCCCCAGATTACTAAATTCCCAGACTCCTGGACACCTGGATGGCTTACTTTCCTGATTTTTTGAAACTTGCAGGGTTATAGCTTCCAAATTAATCTCCTCCACCTAAAATGAAGCACCATGTGTAGTAGTCTTAGGACCATCTTCCCTTTCTTCACAGCCTTGTCTCTCACCAGACTCTGTCTATTAGGAAGAAGTCAGCTGAAGAAAAAATCAAACCAAGAGAAAGAAAGGGCCAAGGTCAGATAAAACCTTTCAAAGGCATTCTCATTTCTGGTTCTGCAATTACAGGATACTGTCTGCTACATGGTTAACAAACTAGAACCAGTCACAGAATATCTGTACATGCTCCAAAGTCTCCAAAAGGCATTTCTATTACATGTCATCGTAACTCTCTTGAAAGCAGGCTCCCCAGACTTTTCCAAATGGGAAATTTCATCAGCTGAATACATTGATACACTCTGCACAGCCCTGGAAGGACTGGGCTTATTGGTCAATCTCTCCATTACATTACCTTATGTATTGATGTATGCCCCCAGTAGAATATAAATTCTTTGAGGGAACTTGCCCTATAGCTGATTACGTGCATATTAACTCTCCCATTAGAACCTCGTTGAGGATGGGGCAGTTAGGTGGCACAGTGGATAGAGCACCGGCCCTGAAGTCAGGAGGTCCTGAGTTCAAATCTGGCCTCAGAACAAACACTTGACACTTACTAGCTGTGTCCCTGGGCAAGTCACTTAACCCCAATTGCCTTACCAAAAAAAAAAAAAAAAGAATCCTATTGAGGGCAGGGTTGATTCTCGCCTCTCTTTGTGCCCCTAGCACTTAACACAGTGCCTGGTACATACTAAGTAAATGCTTGTTAATCGACTGATTAACTGAGGACTGAGGACTACTTTATTTTTGTCTTTGTATGCCTACTCTTATCACAAATTCCTGGTAAGCACTCAATTATTAATGAATTAAATTGAACATATATTATGCTTTCCTTCTATATGTGCAACCTACAAATCTTATGTGGATAAAATTGGAACATGGCCTAGAATTGGTTTTATTTCTTCAGTGTGTGTGTGTGTGTGTGCATGTATGCACACATGTATACAAATAAATGCATTCATTATTTTATATATGTATGTATATACACACATATATATTACTTTTAAAGAGCTCTCGTTTTAGAGGTGTGGTATTCAATGTGATAGCCTACATTCAAATGGTATAGTAATTTTTTTTCATGAATTCATAATTTCACATTTAATATTTTTAATATATTTAAAATTTTTTTAATATTTTAAGAGGAAAGAAATCTCTCTAAATGCTTAACAATTTTCTATTCCCCTATTCATTTTCTCCTCAGAACACAATCAATATTCTACAGAATATACTTCAGAAAATGCTGAGTTAAGGCTTTGTTTCCAGACACTAGATTAAACCATTGGCCCAGAGTCAGATAAACTGGGAGTGGGATTCGGACAGGTACATTTTGATGGGGGGAGGGAAAGCTAAGTAGGTCTAATTCAGACCTTCTAAGATGCCTCCTCAGCAGCCAGGGGGTAGCAGGAGGGGATTGAGCACTTGGTGGGGGGGAGGTACCAACATGGGAAATCTTAAGCCCTTATTTGAGAGGCAGCCAGGCAGTCTAGTGGTTTGAGGGCTGGTCTCAGAGTAAGGAAGACCTGGGTTTGCTTCAGACACTTACTGGCTGTGTGATCCTTGGCAAAGCACCTAAAATGTAAGTGTTTTCATTTGCAAAAATTGCATTCAATTACTTCTAAAGTCCCTTACAGCTCTAAATATATGATCCAATGTGTTAGATACTCTACAAGATGCCAGACAGAAGGAAGAAAGTGACATAATTCCTTCTCTCAAAAAGTTTACATGATATTAAGGGATGATCTGTTCATGTATAAGTTTATACAAAATAAATATAAAGTAATATGAGGGGGGGATGGACACTAGCATCTTGAATTAGAAGTGGCACTCAAGCTAAGCTTTGAAGGAAACTCAGATTGTATACAATCTGATAACTTCATGTTTAGACTTATCATTCTTACTGATTTGATACTAAGCTGAGTCTGGCTATTTTAAGTGCCAGTGCCCTGGGCCAAAGCACTAACATCTCCTTAATTATGACTCTGGTTAGAGGAGTACCTAGGGGTAGGAATGAGGGCACACAGAAACAGTAGAACTAATAATCACTGTTACTTTGTAAACTGAACAGAGTTCCAGTGTTCGTGCTACTGCCTTTTGATCTGACAGAAGCATCAAATCAATTATTACAGCATTCATATTGGCATCCGAAGACCTGGTCTCCTCACTGTGGGACTGTAGCTACGTCAATCCTTCAGTTTCCCCATATATAAAATGAGGATCAAGTTTGTGCTCCCTCCTTTTCATGAGGAAAGTGCTCATAAATGGGTGGGAATAAGATACTAAAACTAGACACTCAAGGAACCTCATCAGCCTTCTATGACCACACCCTCATTTTACAACTGGGAACACTGAATCCCTGGGAGGTACAGTGATTTGCTCAAAGTGACACAAGGTAGGAGGAGCTCTGAATCTCTGTCCTCTGACTTCAGACATAGTGCTCTTTCCGTGTACCAGTCTACCTTATCACTATCATGTACTGCAGAAACATGAGCCAGGATTTTCAGTATCCTTATGAGAAGCAGTGGATACGGGGCTGACCTCTGAACCAAGAAGATCTGAATTTGAATCCTACTGGCTCTGCGACTCTGGGCAAGTTACTTAACTCCTCAGTGCCCTAGGCAATTTTCTGAAATTGTAAGCTTCAGACAAGGTCATAATCAGCATCTGTAGAGATGATTTCCTCATTTGGGAGTTTTTTATGCTAACAAACTCACATGGCCAGCCTGTATTCTCATTATCCTTACATTGAATAGACCAAGCACCATAGTCTGAAGAGTTAACTCTGAAATATGCTTTAGTCTTCAAACACTACTGGGAAAAAGTCAAGGGCACTGTATTTTTAAGCTCCCTTGGAGGGGATTTAGAAGGTTCATGAAGAGTAGGCTGAATGATGTAAATTTATTCTTGAAATAAAAACTGGGCACAATTATGGAGGGTGGAAACTGGTTCCTAAGAAAGGCAGAATTTCCCAAGGGACGAGAATCCCTGCCTGAGCGTCTTAGGGCACTACTAATATTAGCTTCTAATATGTATGATCCATATCTATTTTTATCTAGCCTCACCAGCCAGAAGTTGGGGAGTAATTACGTTCTCTGTATTAATATCTTCGGGCAGAGTAAATCATCTGTCTCGGGTCTTTGGAAAGCTGAGTGAAAAAAAGAGGGCATGTATTTGTAACATTAATGCTACGATAGATTACTAACAAAATACCCTTTGTAATGTATGAACCAACACACCAAGACAGAAGTGACTGCTGTGAAAGCTTCCAGATTCCAAATGGCTCCACACTTTTCTATTCTTAACCAGCTTCTTCAAAGTCATCAAGAAAATTATGACAAATCTTTTTTTTAATCACATAACTTTAAAAACTGTTCTTCCACCCACAATCCCCCTTCCCCCAATCCTTTCCCCCTTCCCTTCTTTACTATGCCACATTCAAATCTCCCCCTGCTCCTTTGAGATTTCTTCAGAAATCTATTAGAGTTCTGCCTGGAGGAGCAGGCTTATCAAGGGAGAATTTAGCCTTGCTCTACTGAGAGCAGGCCTAGTATTCAATGACCCTCAAAAAAGGATCTTTGTTATGCTTCTATGTCTGGTCAGTCTTCCAGCTTCTTCCTTCCCCTTCTTTTTCCCAAAAAAAAGATAATAGGCTATGATCTAGATTTAATCTAAAAGGGACCAGAGAAACCATCTCATTTTATATATGTGGAAACTGAGGCTCAGAGAGAGGTTAGATGTCTAACTGGTAAGCAACTTGCTTACTATAACACAGCTTGCAATTGTATATGGTGGTATTTGATTTCTCTTTCTGAGTTCAAATCTGGTCTTAGATACTTACTAGTTCAGGCACTAATTAACTCTTTGAGAAGTTAAAGAGATGATAATAGGGATCAGACCTGAGATTTCATTGACATAGGGAAATACAAACACAATAGAACATAGATAATGTTAATGTGTGGTTTTCTAAAGCAATATACAGCCTACAGGGATCCTTAAGTATGTATGGATCATATTTGATCTCTATTTGACTTTGACACCTCCACCTTAGAGCACTGAGAAGGTTAAGTGACTTTCCCTTGCCCAGGATCACTCACCCAAAATGCGTCAGAGGAAAGACTTCAATTCAAGTCGTTCTGACTCTGAGGACACCCAAGACACGTGGAAGAGAATAACTTCATAAGGTTCCCTTTCATATCTAAAATAAGTCGCAGCCAAACTCCTGCTTGAACTAATTGAATTTCCAATTCAAATTTATATCCAATAAGCAATTATTAAGCACTTACTATGTGCAAGGCTGCATGCATACACATACTCAGGTCTTCTTGACTCCAGGTCCTATGCTATCTAGAATAACAACAACAACAATAATAATAAATTATTGTTAAAAGTCATTCATAATCATTAATAATAACTAGCATATATATATTTCCTACTATGTGCCAGACACTGTATATTAATTATTTCATTTGATCCTCACAACAATCCCAGGAAGGTAGGTACTTTATAATTCTATGGTTGAGGAAACTGAGGCAATCAGAGGTTAAGTGACTTTCCCAGGGTCTAGTTAAAATATCTGAGCTGGGATTTATATCTGTGTGTGTATATGTATATTGTAAATGTATGTGCATGTGTGTATATGTGTTGGGTGGGTGTACATATATGTAGGTATGTGTACAGGTGTGTTCTAGGCATGTGTGTATTGCATTGCATGCATTGTATGTGTAAACACATACATGTGTATATATACCATATATTCTATACAATATAAACGCATAGGTGACATGTGTGTGTGTGTGTGTGAATTTGTATGTGTGTATGTATTTTTGTATGGGCAGCTAGGTGGCTCAGTGGATAGAGCATAGGACCTGGAGTCAAGAAGACTTCAGATTCTTACTAACTGCGTGTTTCTGGGCGAGTAACGTCATCCTGTTTGCCCCAGTTTCCTCATCTGTAAAGTGATCTGCAGAAGGAATTGGCAAACCACTCCAGTATCTTTACCAAGAAAACCCCCAAACAGGTCACAAAGAATCAGGCACGACTGAACAACAACAACGTGTGTATACACACATATATACATCCCTATATATATACATGTATACATACACAAATATATTTGATAATGATATAGGGGAATGGTTTTGAGAGCCTGGAGACAGAGAGACCAATTAGGAGTCAATTTCAATGGTCCAGGCAAGAGGTAATCAAGGACTGAATTTGGATGGTGCCTGTGGCAATAGAAAGGAGAGAATATATAGAAAAGGGGACATCAATTTAAAGCTGGAAAGGATTTCAGAAGTCATCTGGTCCCACCTCCTCATTTTACAGATACAGGACCTAAGGCCCATAGACTTTAGATTTAGAGCAGGCAGGGGCATAAAAGTCCCTACTTGTTTTTGTTTGTATGTTTTTTGTTTTAGTTTCCTCTGAAGCATTTTGGGTGAGTGATCCTGGGCAAGGGAAAGTCACTTAACCTTCTCAGTGCTCTAAGGTGGAGGTGTCAAAGTCAAATAGAGACAGGGGGCCACTGATCCATACATACTTAAGGATTCCTGTAGGCTGTATATTGCCTTAGAAAACCACACATTAACATTATCTATGTTCTATTGTATTTGTATTTCCCTATATCAATGAAATCTCAGGTCTGGTCCCTATTATCATCTCTTTAACTTCTCAAAGAGTTAATTAGTGCCTGAACTAGTAAGTATCTAAGACCAGATTTGAACTCAGAAAGAGAAATCAAATACCACCTCATACAATTACGAGCTGTGTTATACTAAACACATACTTGTGTTTGTTTGTTTTTTAATAGAGGAAGAAGCCAGAGACCAAGAGAGGAAGGTGATCTGCCCAGAGTCATAAAGGTATTTAGCAGCAGAACCAGGATTTGAACCTTCCCTCTCAAAGGTGCCTCACATCTAGGTTGTGTATTTTCTGCATATACTTAGTTATGTGCATGTCTCTCCCCTGGCAGAATGTAAGCTCTCTGAGGGCAGGGACTCATTCATTTTTATCTTTGCATCTCTAGAGCCTAGTGCAGTGCCTGGCATTTAATAAGCGCATGTCGATTGAATGACTGAAATCATGTCCTCTGACTCAGAAGTTAGCATAATTTCCATTGTAGCATACGATCTTCCCATAGATGCCACAGCTGTTGCTGGAGAACATTGCAGATCTCACTCAATATATATACAGGGTGACCCAAAAATCACAGCACAAGACTTTGCTAACATTTTGGGGACATCCTGTATATCCAAATTTATTGGATTTCATAGAAGAGAAATTTTATTAACACCATGTGTTGCTCTCAACAAATGCATTAGAATGGAGGAAATACACCCACCCCATTTGGACATGGGAAAAGTGTTATTTTAGGCTTTTGTCTCATTCCCTTAAACCAAACCAAAGGCCCCTTTTGTCAAGATGCCAGCGTTCAACTAGAGTTACTGAATATAAAATGACCTCAGGGAGAGGGTTGAGGGTGTGGGAGGGAAGAGGAATATGTTTTCCTAATTAAGTATGTTTTCTTGAGATAAAACTGGATCTCCAGCTAGTTTTCCTAACTTTCTGTGGTTTTAAAGTCAAGGAGGTGAAATAAGCATCACTGTCTCAGAAGGGATGAAAAATGGGAGACAAATATCCCTTTCTTCTATCTGCCAGTGGACCCATGATCTCACCAGGGTGACAATCTCTTCTTTCCAGCAGTGCCCATCACACCCTATCTCTACCTTTGATCCTGTATGATCCTTGACTTTGTTCTCTCACAAATTCTCCCTAGTGGATCTGCCCAATGCACAGGGTGTCTTTCTCTAGGTCTTTTAACATTTCATGGGTGTCAGAATGTCACCATTTATCCCTCCCTCTTGACCAATAATGAGCCCACCTCCTTTTCCAATTGCAAAACTCCTTGATGACATCTATCATGCTACTTCCTGCATGCAAATCAGAATCATGCCTCAGATCTATTTACACTGACTCCGTAACGCTCCCTTTTGCTTATCTGCCATTTTGATTCTTCAGAGATCATACTGTTCCATTACATAAGGCCATAAATCTTGGTGGAGAGAACACTGAGGCTTTACAAAATGGAATTTTGCATCAGAGATTAGTCTGGGAACATGATAAACAGTGGAAAGTGTACTCAATGGCTTAGCAGTCAGAGGGCCTGGGTTCAAATCCCACTCTTGACGCTTTCTACATTTATGACCTTGGGCAAGTTACATGACCTTCCTGGGTCTCAGTTTCCTTATCTATAAGATGGAGTTGCACTGGGTGGTTTATAAGTCTCTACCAGCTCTGGATCTATGATACTATTCATTATACACACACACACACATACACACATATATATTTATATATACACACATATACCATATACAGTACTAGCATAAATAATATCTCTAATACTATCAAAGCATTGCATAATTTCTTAAAAGCAATGCAATCCACTCTCCTCTTCTGGATTCTGCTTATTCAATCAAGATGCCTATTTAAGATTTGTATACTGATATACTCAATGGGCCACAATTTAAATAGTTAAAATTACATGGATAGCCAGAACTACTCCATTCCTTCAACCCACTCACACCATTCCCCTACTCCCACTCTATGCCTATCAAAACTTCCAATAACATTGTTAGTGAGGAAGAAATATTCTGTTTCCCAGCATATACATTCTTCTTCAGAAAGAGATTCCAGAATGAACATATTTCATTGTCACCCCTTCTCCCTGCCCAATGCTCTCCATCCCTAACAATATGTCTCCTTATGTAGCCTGTATTCCAAACTGGAGGCTTAGGGAGAAGATGGTTGGAAAGAAGAGAGTCTCCTCCTTCCTAAGAAAGAGCCTTTCCAACTTACACGAACTGAGGTTGAGTGAAGTGACCAGAACCAAGAGAACATTGTACATGGTAATGGCAACATTGTGTGATGATCAACTTTGATAGACTTAGCTCTCCTCAGTAATGCAATGATCTAAGACAATTCCAAAAGACTCATGATGAAAAATGCTATCCACATCAAGAGAAAGAACTATGGAGTCTGGATGCAGATCAAAGCATGTTTTCTTTTTTTTCCTTTCTCAAGGTTTCTCCCTTTTGTTCTGATTCCTCTTTCACAACACGACTAATGTGGAAATATGTTTAATATGATTGTACATGTATGTCCTATATCAGATTGTATGCCATCTTTGGGAAGGGGGAGGGAAGGCAGAGGGAAAATTTAGAACTCAAAATCTTATAAAAGCGATTGTTGAAAACTAAAAATAAATATTTTTTTTTAAAGAGCCCTTCCTCTAGGATTCCTATGGGGAAACAGGAGAGAAGGTCTCACCTCCTCTTATCCCCACACTCAATATTGCTAGACTACCTTTTGGTTTCAAAGAGAGAAGCTACCGCGGTATTATGAATAGTGCACTGGTCTTAGAGCTAGAAGACTTGGATTCAAATCTGGACTTAGTTCACTTCACCTCTCTTTGCCTACTTTTTTTTTCCATCTGTAAAAAAGGGTTAGACTAGATGACCTCATTGGTTCCTTCTAATTTTATATAATTCTATTCTAAATACCTCACTCTGGGAGACATATTGCCTTAGAAACTTACTAACTTTGTGACCCTAGGCAAGTCACACTCTGGGCTTCAATTTCCCCATCCCTGTGAAATAAGAGATTAGATTTAATGGTTTCTAAGATCCCTTTGAGCTCTAAAACTTTGATCCTATGACCGTGTCAAAGCTCGAACGGCCCTTAGACATTCTCTAATCCAGCTCCATATTTTTTCCTCCCACAGATGAGGACTCCATAGTGCAGAAAAGGTAAGTAGTTTATCCAAGGTCACACAATTAGCTTATGGCAAAGCCAGGACTAAGGATTTTTTTTAAAGTAAATGTGAAATAGATATTCAGCACCACACCTTAACCCAGAATTAGTGCTATTAAACTGAAATGGAGCAAAGTATGACCTTGAAGTCAGAATGAAACAGATTCTATCCTCCCTCCCCTCGAACCCCATGTATACTGACTGTGTGACCTTGGGTATGTAACTTCATCCCTCAGTGCCCTAAACGCTTTAAATTGCAGATCCAGTGCTGGTCTATATTAACATCTGCCTCAGTTTCCTCATCTGTAAAATGGGGGTAATACTAGCACTTACCTCCCAGCATTGTTGCAAGGATCAAATCAGATCATAATTGTAAAGCACTTTGCTCTAGGTACTTAATTAATGGTTGTTTAAAAAGAAAGAAAGAAAGAATGATTAAATAAATGGTGGTACATGAATACAATGGATAATCACTGTACCATAAGAAGCAGAGAATAAGAAGGCTTCAGAGAGGCAGGAGATGACTTATAAGAAATGATGCAAAGTGAAGCATGCAGAAGGAGAAAAGCAATGTAAACAATAACAACAGCAATATAAATGGAAAAAACCAATGTCAACAATAAAAACAGAAACAATGCTTTGTAATGATAATTCCTGAGCTCAGCCCCAAATATGAGGTATAATGATGTACATCCCTCCCATTCTTTCAAGAGCAGAAGGAGGACAGGTACAGAATGCTGGCTATGTTATCAAGTGTGTTGGTATGGTGGTTAGATTCATGGGACTGGTTGTTTTTAGGTTTTGGTGTAAGGGATGACTCTCATGGTGGAGGAAGAAAGGAATATATTGGGAAATATATGCCGGGGGTGAGGGGACAGCTAGGTGGTACAGTGGGTAGAGTGCCAGACCTAGAGATAGGAAGACTCATCTTTCTGAGTTCAAATCTGGCCTCAGACATTTACTAGCTGTGTAGGTAAATCACTTAATCCTGTTTGACTCAGTTTATTTATCTGTAAATGAGCCACTCCAGTATCTTTGCCAAGAAAACTACAAATGGGGTCGCAAAGAGTTGGACATGACTAAACAGCAAGCAGAACATAATACATAAATGTATTGTACACATATGTAGATGGTTACATAGATGTAAAAACGAGTATCCTTTCTTTTAATACAAAGAAAAAATAAAGTGCTGAAACAGGAAGCAAGAAATTCTTTTTTGAAGTTTATCTGGGCTTCATCTCTGAGTATTACTCCTTTCCTGCCTGAGGTATATATTTAAAATCCCAGCTTCTTCAAGGAAATCTTTCCCAATCTCCCTTATTTCTACTGCTTTCCCTCTATTGATTATATAGTATGTGGGTACATAGTCATCTCCCCCATTAGACTGTAAGCTCCTTGAGGGCAGGGACTGTCTTTTGCCTTTTTTTATATCCTCAGTGCTCAACACAACACCTGGTACATAGTGGATACTTTTGAAATGCTTATTGACTGACAGATACTTCTTTACAACCCTTATAGGAGATTTGGGGTTTGCTAAGGACAAACTTTGTCTTCTTAACCCATCTTGGCTTAGCTTTGCCTAAACTTGTCCTTGTGTCCAAGTTTCACAGGGAAACGTGCAACACGAGCCATAGATTCATTTTCTAAGTTTCCATCAAGATGATCAGTGGAGAACAGGCCAGAGGGGCTGTACCTTCATTTTGGCTTTGACATTTAGAGTGCCCACTACAGGTGACCTTGAGTCAATTCTCCATTTGCCAAGGTTACAAACACAACTTGACCCCCAGCAATATATCCACCCAATCCCACCAGGCGCCTATTCTTGGGAACACCCTGGGTTATGGGATGACTGTATATGGTCCTCCAACTTTTTCTTCTTCTCATGGGTCATTTGGATGAATTATTTCTGCTCAATGAGCCAGTAATTGTGTGTTGCATACAAATGGTGAGGTTGTTATGCAGATGTGGAATCCAGCTCCCTGATGTGGTCCTCCAATGTCTCCAACCCTTTTCATAGATGTTTTCCATTTAATAAATTCCAAATTCTATTTTTTGCTGAGCTCTTTGTTTTTTAAGCCCCATGTGATTTTTGAGGGAAGTTCAACGGGGGCCTTTCTGTTTTCCGTGTATTCTTTTCCTAAAAGTAGTCTTATGGAGGAGACTTGAAAGGCTTCCTGGGGTATTTTTATTTAGATTTGCTTTAAACACCACACACAAACTGACCAGAAGACCCCTAGATTTGTCTGTAGTCTCAGAATTGGACAATAAGAAGCTATTCCAAGTGGCTTTAATGTTTTCGTAAACACTTAGAAGCATAAGTCTTGAGCAGGGACAGGTATGAAAAAGTTCCAGGAACTCTAGAAAAGAATGGGGCCACATTAAAAAAAAAAAAAGAGGGCTGTTTTTGGATTCAGAGGTTCGAATCCAGGTTTGGTCCCTTATTACCTGTGTGACCTTGGGCGAATCACTTAACTAACCTCTCTAGGCATCCATTTCCTCATCTGTAAAAATGGGTAGCTGGGCAAATAGCCTGTAAAGTCTCTTACAGCTCTAAGTCTAGGATCTCATGACCTTCTTCTGGCTCTAAATTATAATGCCTCAAGAAGTCTTTGGTTCAAATCTCATTTTTGAATATGTGTGTGACCATGAGCAAAACCACTTTACTGCTCTGAGAGCTTGGTTCCTCCTCATTTGCAAAATGGGAATGATAATAACTACTGGGCTTCCCTTACAGGGTCATTGTGAGGCTTAAATGAGAAAATGCATAGAAAATACTTTGAAAATGCAAAGTTTCCATTGTTATTGATATAAATTAATAATAAAATTAAATGTCATTAACATTAATAATAAAATTAGAAACTTAATTAATATTAATAACAAAGAGAGTCTAAGTGTTCTCATACCAAGTCTCCTATCCTGTCCTCTACACCCACACCCTAGTATCCAGGCTTAGCCTACAAGAAAGAGTAAGGAATGTAGACTTAAAGAATCTGGGTTCTGTTTCTAGGTCTGCCATGTACTAGCTGGGTGACCTTGGGTAGGTTATTTAATGTCCCCAGGCTTCTCTTTCCTCATCTATGAGGATGGGGGACTATTGTTGTTCTTCTTTGTCCTTCGTTCTCAAAGAGGACCATGACATCAGGGAGGTGATGCCATGACATGCAAGTGAATTGGATTTAAGTGAGGGAAGGATGTGCAAGGTCACCAGCCTCACCTTCTCCTCCAGAGTCATCTGGGTCCAGTGGCCAGATATGGATCAGGATGACCGGAGATGGCTCCTGTGTGAAGGGAAGGCTAGGGGAGAAGGACGTCCCTTCTAAACACCAGAACCCATGAGTTAGAAACTCATCAGAGGATGACTAGATATAACAATCACAATGATGGTCATTAAAATTTCTGGAGTGCTTTAATTATTATAAACTCTCCTTGCTGTGATCCATCAGAATTGAGTAAAGGTATGATTATCAATGTTTTCCAAATGAGGAAACTGAAGTTCAGAGATACCCAAGAATTTGCCCATAGTGACATAGATATCAAACCAGGATTAGCATTTATTACTGTTTAATCATTTCAGTTGTGTCCAATTCTTTGTGACCCCTTTGGGATTTTCTTGGCAGAGATGCTGGGGTGGTTTGACATTTCCTTCTCCAGCTCATTTTACAGATGAGGAAACTGAGGCAAACAGGGTTAAGTGACTTGCCCAGGGTCACATAGGTAGTGTCTGAGGTTGAATTTGAACTTGTCTTCCTGACTCCAGACCCAGCGCTGTATCCATTGAGTCACCTAGCCACCCTTGTACCCTCTACCTTCTACCCCTCTGCCATGCACACAAGAAGCAATCTTGAAGGGAAGACACTAGCAGTATGGGTATGGGTGATTGGGTAGGACTGGAGGTGGACTTGGAGTATGTACGTAGTTGTTGGCATGCTCTGCCCCCGTCATGTGAGCTCCTTGACAACAGGGGCTGTCTTTTGCCTTTCATTGTGTCCCTGGTGCTTCGGCACAGTGCCTGGCACATTCTAAGCATTTAATAAATGTTTGTTGACCAACTCACTGACTGTAGCACCTTGCTCCCCTGTCACTGATGCAGGATGGGGGAAGGACCAAGGGATCACTCCAGGTTCACCATATGTAGGAGTGTGCTGGAGTCAGCTCTAATTGGCTCAGGAAAATGACTTCAATTTTCAGCATGAGCTTTTACGCCTTGGAAATCAGCAAATAATACAAATCAGAGCTTGACTTATTTTTTTGTTGATTGTCTGGACTTAAGAAAGCAATGGAGAAAATGTTACTAATGTAAATTAAGCCTAAAAGTGTGTCCTGTCCACGTTTGACAGGGGAGAAGTTGGTTTTCAAACATTTGCCAGCATATCCCTGGCCACATCAACAAAACACCAAATCTTACCAGCTCAAGGTCAGCCCGTGGTTGGAAGCAGGTCCCAGGGCTCCCACATGGCTGAAAGATAAGCTCTTTGTCTGCACCAGTGGACAGTCCTTGTTATAATACATTTCAAAATTTCCCTGCTATTTCATTGGGATGCCCCTGTTGCGTATATCTGCTGCCTGTTGCTTGCTTGAAGACTCTTGTAAGACTAAGCAAGGTTTGAGGCTCTTTCATAATATACAAGTTACACAGAGGTTGGTTGTTACAGGTTTTTTCTTCTTCTTGCTTTTCTTCCCCTTTTACCCACCTCAGTTTATTTATTTGTTTATTAAATTTATTCACAAATTGTATTTGTTTGTTTTTATCACATCCCACTTTACTTTTTTATTATTTCCCCACTGCACTCTAACTAGAACACCTAGATACGATTGGCAAGTTTAGTTCAATGAATAGCCTTATTATAGATTTCCATGAGCCTGTGGGAATAATGCACCACCCCTCCTTGGCTATTTCCACCAAACTGAGACTAATTACCAGCAGTGGTATCTGACAGAACCTTCCAAACAGTTGCTGAGATCCCATGGCTAAGGACAGATGCAATTCACGTGGAAAGGGAGCTGAAGCATCAAGGAAGACAGTGAACCCTAAGATATTCCTTAAATAAGAATGCAGTGAATTGTTCACAAAGGGTCTCCTGACTGTGAGCTGTGCTGTGGAGAGAGGCATTCAATTAGTTGGAGCTGTGGTGGATCCGAAGGGTCACTTTCCAACATGGCTGATGCAAGCACTGTATTAAACCCAGGTCAGCTGGTATTACAAAGGGGTCACTTGTTCCAGGCTCCCTACTAGGAAGGTAACTGAGTTACTCTATTTTGTGTATTTGTGTAGGAAATGCATTTGTTCCACACATTATCCAGCAGCATTCACAGATCAATGCAGCCGAGGGAAACGAATAAACAACAACAAAACACTGAGAGAAAAAAAAAGAAGATATTGGGTCTCATTGCCAAATGTCCCATTTTAGATGAAACAATCTCAGGAAATCAGAACCAAAGGCGGGACTTTGTAAGTAACCTTCTAGGTGACAGAGGAAGTCATACAGAGAGAACAAAGGAAAAGAAAGAAGAAATGGAGGAAGAAAAAGAGGAAGATGAGGACATTCTCTTAGCCCCTCTCCCCCATGCCAAACATATCATTCATTCATTCAAAAAGCATTGAGTAAACACCCACTGCATGACTGGTTAATGGTTGGTATCCTTTGTTCTCAAAGAGAATCAAAATGGCATCCCTATGATAGAGTCAAGCTACAGTGTGTCCATCTATGACTAAGCAGACCAATACAAGCTCAGAATGCTCTACCGCAGATTGGGCACAAATAGTCCACGTGATCATTTGGGGTGGATTCTCTAAATTTGTGCGTCCTGCATTTCTTTTGGCTCATAGAGCACAGCACCTTCTCTGATGAGGGCACGCCATACTGGGTGGTCCTGTGCCAGTGTCTTCCATGTCACACAATCACAGGTACTATACCAAGCAACAGAGTTAAAAAGATAAAAATGAAACAGTTCCTGCCTTCAAGGAGTTTACATTCTACTGGGGGGAGTGGGGGCAGGGGGAAGCAGCACATACACAGATATGTTAAAAATGCAAAATAATTCAGGGGTGGGGGAGCATGGACAATGGGCAGAGCCAGGAAAGGCCTCTGCTAGAAGATGACATGAGCTTAGCCTTGAACGAGTCATAGGCTTCTTACAGGTCAAGGTGAAGAGGGAGAGTTTTCTAGGTCTGGGGGACAGATCACGCAAAAGTTTGGAAATAGGAGGTAAGTTGAACAGTTTGGTTAAATCTAGAGTGTAGGGGGAGTAATGTGAAATAAGCCTAGAATATGAAGGTTGGAGCCAGACTGTGAAGGACATTAAATGCCCAATAGTATGGCCTCTGCCTTCTGGTATATGAAAAGATGATTGAACAAAGAAGGAAAAGAAGAAAATGGAGGAGGAAGATGTAAGGCAATTGCTGGGTGGCACAGTGGATTGAGTGCTGGGCTTGGAGTCAGGAAGGCCTCAGTAGCTGGGCGACCTTGGGCGAGTGACTTGACCTTTGTCTGCCTCAGCTCCCTCATCTGTAAAATAGGGGGTGGGTGATAATATGGGGATAATAATCGTACCCAGGGTGATCAGGAGGATAAATATCAAAAAGTTAAGTTACTGTTAAATTAATGTAACATAGTAATATATTGGCATTCATAATTAAGTCATAACTATCAATAAAAATATTGTTGAATACTAAATATTGAATTTTCCCTTTCTTTCCTTTCCTTTCCATCCCTCCCTTCCTTACTTCCTTCCCTCCTTCCTTCCTTCCATCTTCCCTCCCTCCCTCTATCCCAGATATTAGCCAAGAGGATGAGTATCATCCTCTTTATTCCAATCAAATTGTACTCCATGGTCCATGATGTTGGAGAGATGATGTAATTCAATGTCAAGAGTACACGAATTAGAGTAAGAAGATCTGGGTTCAAATTCTGGCCCTGCCACTGACTTTCTGTGTGACCTTAAAACAAGTTACCTGGCTTCTCTGGGCTTCAGTTTCCTCATCTGAAAAATAAAGGAGTTGGCTAGATGGTCTCTGGGATCCCTTCCTGCTCTATATCTATGACCACAGCTTGGATTCTGGTTCTGCTATCTAACTTTGGGCAATGTACTTCATCTCTATGTGCCTCAGTTTACCCAACTATAAAATGAGGAGGTTAGACTAAATGACTCCGTGGTTGCTTCAAGCTCTGTATCCCATGACCTTACAATCTTTTCAAAGCTGTTCAGATTCCATACTCTGGTCAGTGGTGTCAAGCTCAGGTAGAAAGGAATTCCTGAGGGCTCCACGTTGATTTAGAAAAACACATTGGCATTGTCTATGTTGTATTGTGGGCAGGTAGATGGCGCAATGGATAGAGCACTGGGCTTGAAATTAGGAAAACTCATCTTCTTGAGTTCAAATCCAGCCTCAGATACTTCCTAGCTGTGTGATCCTGGGCAAGTCACTTAACCCTGTTTGCCTCAGTTTCCTCATCTGCAGAATGAGCTAGAGAAAGAAATGGCAAATCACTCCAGTATCTTTGCCAACAAAACCCCAAACGGGGTTATGAAGGGTCAGACACAACTGAAACAACTGAACAACAACATATTGTATTGTATTTTTACTTATTTTGCTAAACATTTCTCAATTATGTTTTAATTTGGCTTGGGGTACACAGACAAGAATTTGACCCCTCTGACCTAGGTAAAAAAAAAGTGAACCCATTATCTATCTGTAAAGAAATTAGTGAATATATGATAAGCTAGCAGCTAGTTTAAGGAGCCACAAGGTGGAAAATGACTCCCTGAACCAAGGATTAGTGTTGCTTTGGGTAGGGCTGGTGCCTTGATGTCCAGCTCCCCCTACAAAGATTACAGAGACATTAGGCAGTATTCTGCAGCAATTTAGGCCAGATAAGTAAGACCTTTCAAAGGAGAGGAAAGAATACAGGAACATGTAACCAAATGGGGAGAAGGGAGATACGGTGGTGAGGGGGGAACATTTGCCATGTAGCTGGTAGGATTTGTTATCGTGTGGGAAAGCAATCCCTGTACAAGGGAATTAAAGAAGAGGATATAGACACAACAGTTTAAGAAGTCTATTTGATCCAAGAAAACAGGAGTGAGGTAATCTTTTTTACAGAGTGACTGGCACCTGTAATCTAAGGACACCAAACAGATTTTTACAAAAGTGGATGAGGCCATCTGCTAGGCTGTGATCTTGTATAGTTTATTATATTTTATTTCTCTTTCAACTCCCTCCTCCCTTCCAATATTCCTTTTGGAATATCACCAAATCTTGTTGCTGTTCATAAATTTTTTAACCCCTCCCCTTCCTTCTGTCTTCTGGAAGTTTCCTTAACAATCAATATTTTTGGTTGAAGTTTTTAACTCCTTCTTCCACAATACAGCAAGTTCCAGAGAAGTGAAGAGATTTACCCAAGGTCACACAGAGAATGAGGAGCAAAGTTGGGGTTTATAGAACCATAGATTTAAATCCAGAAGAGATATCAGATATCATCTAGTCCCAACCCCTCTATTTCCCAGATGAGGAAACTAAGGCCCAGAAAAATAAAATTACTTGCCCTGGGCCACATCTCTCGTGGTTGTTGTGAGGATAAACGAGATATTTTTAAAGCATTTTGCAAACCTTAAAGTGCTATATAAGTGCTATCTATTATCAATATCCCCTATGCCAGCTTATATCCCACTTGAGGGGCAGGAAGTGGGAAATGTAATACGTACATTGATATATGGAATATAATCAAAGTAAGTACAAAGGGAAGCCAAATAATTCAGAGAGTCAGGAATGAAGGGGTGGCACTTGAGGAAAGCCTTGAAAAAAGCTAGGGATTCCAGGAGTTGGCGCTGAGGAGGGAAGGCATTCCAGTCCTATACAAAGGCATGGCGTCTGGAGATGAAATACTCATTCTTCCTCTAATGGGAAATTTTGTCTATTCCAATACCCAAAGGGCCTGATCCATAGTATCTCATAAAGACCTTCGAAGAAGGTGGAAGCAAGTTTTGATCTACTTTTTTAGGGGAAAGGAGTGGCAGATTTTCGAAATATTGATGTACAAATCCTACACCCCATTACCAGGCAAAGCCAGATGGAGAATTTCACCGTTCCTTCTCTAGCTGCTAAAGAATAGATGATCACATAGCCACTGGGAATAGAAATCATATTATTGAAGCAAAAATACTTTGGATTTGGTCAAGGAAAATCTCATTTGCTTGAGCAAAATCACTAGCTTAGACTAAATGAGAATGAGGAGGTTGGATTAGGTTACCTGTAATGTCCTTTCCAGCTTTAAGATTTCATGGCAGAATTAAAAAAAAAAAAAAGACTACCTGGTTTCATTCAAAGTCTCCGTAATGTTTCCTGTCCTTCAGTGTCTTATCTCCAAAGTGTAATTATTAGAGGAAAATTAAGGAAACTCAAATAATGGCAAGAAAAAGGGCGGAAGGCAGGAGAATAATAGCTCACGTTGACTCTGGCCCTGAACCGCTTAACAACAACCTCTTAAATGGGAAGGTGGAGTTAGACAGTGGAAAGAGAAATGGATCTAGAGTTTGAAGCCCTGAGTTCAAATCCTATGTCTGGCACTACCTGTGTGACCTTGGACAAGTCCCTGCACTTCCCTGGGCCTCAGGTTCCTCATCTATAAAATGAGAGAATCATAGACCTAGAGCTGAAAGAGAATCTAGATGCCATCTAAACCCCTCCCCCAAAGAGGCTGTATTAGATAGTCTGGAGGCCATCCCGCTCTAGAACTATCATCTAGAACTTAGGAATAAAAAGGAATTAGTAACAAGACTTTGATGACACTGAAGGAGTCTGAGGAACAAGGGATATTGTCAGTCAATGAGCACTTGCTATGTGCTAGGCATTATGCCAAGAGGTGGGGACACAAGGAAATGTGGCGAGATTGGGGGTGGGAGAAAGTTGAGACATGCCCAAGGTCACCTCATCAATTCTCCTCTCTCCAAGCTCACCATTCTGCCATACTGATTTAACTGGCAATGAAGATTGACAAAAACACCTCCCATGAAAACAGAACCGCCAGGATTCCAGCAAACTCCTGGACCAACAGAGCTACAGAAATAGCTGCTGACCTGAGAGCTGGGAGTGGTTACCCCTCTCCCCCAGCCCCCAAAGTCAGCCTCATCTTTGCTCATTGCTCTGAGAAGGAACAGCTGTTGGGTGAGAGAACCCTTTCCTGAACATGCTTTCACTGGGGTGATAAGAAGTGAAAAGATTGCTGTGGGCATGACTATTTTAGGTTGTCAGGCTCTGCATGTTGCTATGAGATCTCAGATTAGTGGTTAGGCAGGGACAGGATGTCTTTCAACAGCTGATCAACAAAGCTTGAAAAGTTATGTCTGTTTCTCAGAAACTGTGTCGGTGTGTGAAGAGAGTGCAAAAGGATTCTGTTTTTTCTTCTAGGTGAAGAGAGTGCAAAAGGATTCTGTTTTTCTTCTAGGTGATCTTAATGGGGGTTAGTTACATCTTTTATCCTGTACCTATTTTTTTTTAAACATCCCTGTGTTAAAATATGACAGTATCTCCTTCTGTGCTCTGTGGAGTGTTACTGATTCAAGCGATGTTCATCCCAGCACACTCATCATTTTTTAATTATACTAAAGCATCATTTTCATCTAAGTGCCATTCAGTGTTAATGAGGAACCACACAGCAATAATGTGTCAAAAGCAGGGGAGGCTATTTAATAAACTAAGGTGCCGAGGGGAGGTGGGACATGAGACTACCAGAAAGCAGGGCACTGGTAGTGGGAGCTGCTGCCCCAAGGAGCTTGTGAATTTGAAGCTTCTCATCTGGGTTAGCATCCAATAACCTGCACATGCAAATGTCAGATCATCATTCCCTGGAAATTCAACTGGGCACACTTTTCACTTTTCCGAGTTCTACCTAACCTTCCCAAAGAAAAGGTCCCCTAAAAGCAGTTTATCTGAACACTGGCTTCCTCCTTCTTCACCTCTCAAGTTCTTAAAATAGGATAAAACTGATTTCTTCCATATTCTCTTTTATTGTCAGTTCCAGTCAACTTTTCTTGGTCCTTGTATTTCTTGATCTGCATTTGCAAACAGAGGATCTGTGTTCAAATCCCAGCTATGCAAAAAAAAAAAAAAATCAAATCCCAGCTATGCGACCTCGAGTAAAGCACTGAACTTCTCTGGACCTCAATTTCTTCATCTGCAAAATGAGGGATATTGGAAGGGACCTTAAAGGTCATTATATGTAACTATATCATTCTGCAGATGAGGAAATAGACTCAGAGAATTTAAGTGATTTGCCACACAGCAAGTAAGTTGTAGGAGTCAGGATTCAAACTCAGATTTTCTGATTTCCTTCCAGCTCTTTTGACTATCTCTTCCCAGACACTCCTCCTTAGGTTTTTATGACATTACTCTTACCTAGCTCATTTCCTAGTTGTCTGATTTTCCTGATTCTGTTTTTCAAGATCAATTAGATTATTTGTAATGTCCTTTCCAGCTTTAAGATTTCATGGCAGAATTAAAAAAAAAAAAAGACTACCTGGTTTCATTCAGTGTCTTTGTAATGTTCCCTGTCCTTCAGCGTCTTATTTCCAAAGTGTAACTATCAGGGGAAAATTAAGGAAACTCAAATAATGACAAGGGGAAAAAAGCATTTATTAAGCACTTATTACATAGCCAGAAACTGTGTTAAGTGCTGGAAATACAAAGAAAATTTTTAAAAAGAGCCTGCCCTCAAGGAGCTTACATTCTAATGGGGGGAAAACATAAACACACATTGGAATATATGGGATATCTAAATATATTCGACCAGTTGTCTTACTGATTCTATGTCCACAATATCTCTTACAACTGTCCCTTCCCTTCTCTTACCACCCTAATTCAGGCCTTCATCACCTGTTGCCTGGACTTTTGAAACAGCCTGCTGATTGGGTCTCCTTGCCTCCAGCCTTTCTGCTCTCCTCTTCTCACAGCGGCCACGTTGATATTCCTAAAGTAAAGGTCTGACTACAGTACCCTTCTGCTCAAAACGCTTTAGTGACCCATCGTGCCTCTCAAATAAAATACAAACTTTTCTGCATTTAAATCTTTCCACCATCAGACTCCAGCATATCTTTCCGAGTTGGTTTTACATCATTGCAGATCACACTCTGCATTTCTGCCAAACTGATCTATTAGCTGTGCCTCTATATGACATTCCATCTCTTACCTCAGGGCTTTTGCTTGGGCTGTACCCTATGCCTGGAATGCCCTCTTTCTTCACTGCTTCCTATTGAAATTTCTATGACCCTTCAAGATTCAGATCAAACATCACCCACTTGCCACCACCACAAAAAGCATTTTCTCTTCCTCCCACACCTAGCTCTTTTTTTGGGGGGGTGGGGGGAATGAGGCAATTAGGGTTAAGTGACTTGCTTAGAGTCACACAGCTAGTGAGTGTTATGTGTCTGAGGGTGGATTTGAACTCATGTCCTCTGACTCCAGAGCCAGTGCTCTATCCACTGCGCCACCTAGCTGCCTCTCCACTCCCAGTTCTTAGTGCTTCTCGCCCCACTGAAATGACTTTATATTTTAGTCTTTGCAAACCTAGGGGCTAGCCCAGTGCCTGGCTTATTAGTTTATTGATTCATTTTTTAAATTTAATTGAATAATTAGTTAATTAATGTTTATTTACTTGAATGGAATGGAATTCTCATCCATGGTTTCCATTCACTATACTCATGCCCAGGAAGATAGAGACACCCTGTAGAGAAAGTCTCCTGCTATAGAAAGAAGACTTCATAGGGCTGTATTGACAGAGGAACTGGGGCTTCTGGAGAAAGATGTCAAAGAAGAGAAATCTTCCTCTTCATCCTCCTTCTTCTCCTTTTTCTTACTTCACCAAGTCAACAAGTCACGTCCAGTCCAGTCAACTCAAGTCATCAAGTACTTCTTAAGCTACTAGGTGCCAGGCACTGTGTTGAGCATCACCACTATGGCCTCTAGTATTATCAATATTACAGCTACTACTCCTCTCTGGGCCTCAGTTTTCCCATTTGGAAGATGAGGGATTGGAAGAGATGGCCTCTAAGATTTTCCCTGGGTACAAATTTGTGGAACTATGAATAATAATACTAATACCTTGGTTTCTTGGGGTCGCCATCTATATATGCCTCAGTTTTTTCATCTCTAAAATTGGCAGTGTGCAGAGGAGGGGATAGTAAGGGATGGATTAGATGTTCTCTAAGGTCCCTTCCAACTCTAGATAATATTATATCTGCCCTGCCCACCTCAGAGGGTTATTAACATGAATCTAGACTAAATATACTCTCCCAAGCTCTTAATATATGAGTTAATGGACTTATTAGATATGTGACCCTGGGCAAGTCATTTAATCTCTCTCATCCTCAGTTTCCTCATCTGTAAAATGGACATAAAAATAACACCTACTTCCCAGGGTTGTTGTAAGGATCATGTAATATAGTATTTTCAAGGTGCTTTGCTAACCTTAAATGCTAGCTATCAGAAGTAGTAGTATGAGTGTGAAGATGAAAATCCGATACAAACATTAAGTATTAAGGGCTCTCTGGGTAGCTTGGTGGCACAGTGAATAGAGCACCAAAGTCAGGAAGACCTGAGTTCAAATGTGGACTCAGACACTTACTAGCTGTGTGACCTTGGGCAAGTCCCTTAGCCCTCTTTGCCTCAGTTTCCTCATCTATAAAATGAGCCGGAGAAGGAAATGACAAACCACTCCTGTATCTTTGCCAAGAAAACCCCAATGGAGTCATGAAAAATTGGATGTGACTGAAAAATGACTGAATAACAGCTAAGACTTATACACTCATAGACATACATATACATACACACATACACACATCTGTGCACAATATGTGTATACATATACATATAAATTTAAGGACACATTATACATACATACATATATAATTATGTGACCTATGATTGATGCATTTTCTTCTCTCTAGGGAGGCTTCATTTTGTTGCTTTGCATGCTTATTAATTCCATATATTATTTCCATATATTAATTCCATAATAATTACCTATTATCTTTCATCCTTTTCTCCCTCCGTCTGACTTATTCTCCTCTGAAACACATATGCACCCCAAACTCACCACCCATGAGGAAGAAAAGGCAGAGGGAAGTCAGGCATAGAGACAATAACAGGGGCCCTATGCCTAGAGTGGGTTGGTTTTGGGGTTTTTTTTCAGTTGTTGTTCCCAAAATGGGGATGGGGGTGGGGAAAAATCTTAGCAAATATCCCTAGCATTAATAGTTTCCTGCATGTGGAAATGAGAGCCAGAGCCAGAGACTAAAAATAAAGAGCCCAATTCTCCTGTATTGTGCTCTTGTCCCTCTTGGGTAATGAGACACTGGGATGGAGGGTGGGGGTGGCAGGATGCAATTAGCCTCTGCCTTAGCTAGAGGAGCCATTTGGCTCGAAATAAGTAACTAGCCTCCCTATGATTCATTTCAAAGAAACAATGACCAGTGGGCTTTGTGCAGGAGGAAGGTGATGCTGACCTGACACCCAGAGTGGGTTGAGGGGGAAGGGTTTTTTTCCACTAGTAGAGGTGCATTAGTATTGATCAGTTCATTCTCTCTGGCTCCAATCATTGTTCCATAATTTTTAGAAAGATACTCATGTTGTTTTTCAGTTGTGTCTGACTCTCTGTGATCCCATTTGGGGTTTTCTTGGCAAAGATCCCGGAGTGGTTTGTCATTTCCTTCTCCAGCTCATTTTACAGATGAGGAAACTGAGGCAAGTAGGGTTAAGTGACTTGCCCAGAGTCACACAGCTAGTTATTAGTCTCTAAGGCTGGATTTGAACTCATGAAGATGAATTTTCCTGATTTCAGGCCCAGCACCACCTAGCCACCCTTGTCTATGGTTAGGAATATTATACTAATTATTAACTGGGTCTTCACTGATAAACAACAATCTTTTTTTTTTCTTTTCTGTGATTAGCCCTCTAGAATTTTTTTTTTTGCATTGACTGTTCCAAATCTTCTTTTCAAGTTCTATTACCTTTCAGCAGATGGCATTATCTCTAAAATCGAGGTCACGTGTCGCCCCACATTACTTCGTATTTTTATTTACTTAACTGTGTTATTTTCCCTCAGGAGAATGTAAACCTCTTGAGGGCAGGAACAGTTTTTATTTTTCTTTCTGCATTCCTGACCTGGAGCACAGTGCAAGACACAAAGAAATCAGGACAAGGCCTATGGTTTCATTGGTGTAGTGTACTCTTAGGTGAAGGAATTACCTCTACCAACTTGAGTCAGGCCCTTCATTGCAATCTCATCTTAAAGACTCCCTTAGAGCATCCTAAGGTTGTGACTTGCCCAAGGTCACACGGCCCGTACATATCAGAAGTGGGTTTTGAACCCAAGTTTTCCTGGCTTTGAGGCCTGCTCTCTATTCACTACCCTCTGACTGCCTGTGCCTGGCACGCAGTTGGCACTTAATAAATGTCTAATTTAATGACATGGCATCGCATTGTGTTGAGTTGAATTAGACAGGAATGCTGCCTAGACCAGCATTCTGGTCATAGAGGTTATCAACTCTAGTGGCCTTGCGCCCTTTTGGAGACCTTAGGTCACTTCAGCGTATGTGTCTCCTCCATTAGACTGGTAGCTCCTTGAGGGTCAAGGATTGTTTTATTTTTTTGTCTTTGTATCTCCATGACCCCACACAGTGCCTGGCACATAGTAGGTGCTTGATAAATCCTTGTGGACTGATTGATTGATGTTATACCTATCCCCTTTGCCACTACAAGAAGACCACAACTCCTTAGGAATACTTTTTTGATCTTCTCTGCCAGGAGCAACCTTTCCTTAGACTTAGAACACATTGCTTATGTTTCTCTGATTCATTTTATACTTCTTTTCCCCATGTGTCATATTCTAAAATCTTATTCTAAATTGTATTTAATTCTAAAATTCTAAAAATCATACTAAATTTTTCTATGGGTCATATTCTCCTATGAGCTAACAAGTTTCATGAGGACAGGGGCCATGTTTTACCTAACCTTATATCTCCCTCCCACTTCTTGAAAGACCATGATTCTCTATCTCAGCTGGTGGAGTGGAATGTGTAGATATGAGACATGAAAATATAGCCGAGTGTGGTATAGTATTAAGAGTTCTGGATTTGGAATGAGAAGGCCTGGGTTCAGGTCTTCTTCCACAACTACTACAATTGTAGGAGCACAGACCTAGAACTCCCACAACTACTACAATTGTAGGAGCACAGACCTAGAACAACAGACTCTAGAACCTTAGAGGTCATTGAAATCAATCCCCTCATTTTGTAGTGAGGAAATTCAGTCCCATAAAGAAATGATGTACCCCAGGTCATGCAGGAAGAGGCATAACCAGTATTTGAACCCAGATCCTAGGACTACAAGTTCAATACTTTTATCATTATAGCATCCTGCTTCCACTCCATGACCATTGAGAAGTTATAACAGTGAGCAATTTATGTACTTATTTCTCTAAAAATATTTATAACTATGTACTTACAATTATAAGTTATTATCTAGTCAATTCATTCTTCAGATGAGGAAAGTGAAACTCAGAAATCTTATATATGACTTTCTTCTTCTTCTTCTTCTTCTTCTTCTTCTTCTTCTTCTTCTTCTT
>NW_020954652.1:1579063-1593963 GCF_900497805.2 Vombatus ursinus | reverse complement strand
ATGAGACAATTGGGGTTAAGTGACTTGCCCAGAGTCACACACTAGTAAGTGTCAAGTGTCTGAGACTGGATTTGAATTCAAGTCCTCCTGACCCCAGAGCCGGTGTTCTATCCACTGCGCCACCTAGCTGCCCCTATATATATGACTTTCTTGAGGTTAAACATTTGGGAATTGAGCCCAGTCTTCTGACTCCAAATCTTGTGTTTGTTTGTTTGTTTGTTTTTTTCCCATTCTTTCCACATTAATCTCTCTATTAAATAGAGTGTGGCACATTAGATGACACATTGGACCTGGAGTCAGGAAGACCTGAGTTCAAATCTGTCCTATTGATATTTACTAGCTGTGGGTCCACAAATGATTTTCACTCTTCTGAGCCTCAGTTTACTCACCTGTAAAAAGAGGTTAATAGCATGCATGGTTATTGTGAGGCTTAAATCAGATAAGGTCCATGAAGAATTAGGTCAACTTTAAAGCTATATTTAAATATCCATTGGTAATTGTGTTGTTATTCATCTGTAAAATGGGCGTAATACTATCAGCCTCAGTATCCTGAAGAATGTACTCGATCCATGGGAACCGCCATGTTGTTTCCAAGCCTCACTTGTGCTCTGACTACAGCAAAGCCATGTCCGACACCAGCTCCATCACACCTCTAGCCGGGATCATAGAGGCAGAGCTGGAGGGCATCCCAGAGGCCTTCTCATCAAACTCCTCCTCTCTCCCCATTTTACAGATGTAGAAACCAAGGCACAGGAAAGTTAAACACCTTAGATCATAGGATTGCAGATTCAGAGATATAGGGGACCTGAGAGTGGTAGTGTCAAACTCAGAAGCCAAGACCACTAATCTGTACATAAGGATCCCTACAGGTTTCATACTGATTTAGTTTTAAGATGTAATATTATCTGTTTTAGTGTATTTTTATTTGTTTTGTTAAATATTTCCCAATTTCAATTTAACCTGGTTCAGGCCACACTCAGGTGTGTTGTGGATTTCATTTGGGCCTGCAGGCTGGTGTGTTTGACACCTCTACCTAAGAGGAAACCGAGGTCTAGGGAGGCTAAATCATTTACCTGAGGTCACATGGGTAGTGAGCATAAGAATTGAACCCCTTCAGGTACTCAGTCCAAAGCTGGTGTTCGTTCCAATGAACTACATGGTTATTAATAAAATAAGTTTTATTAATGTCTTTTGTTATTACATCACAGTCAATTTTAGAAATGACCATTCTTCCCTCCCCTATTTCAGTCTGAATCTTCCATTATTGTCACTCAGTCGTTTAAGTCTCGTCTGACTCTTCGTGACCCCATTTTGGGTTTTCTTGAATGGTTTGCCCTTTCCTTCTCCAGCCCGTTTTCCATAAGAAGAAACTAAGACAAGCAGGATTAAGTGACTTGCCCAGGGTCACACAGCTAGGAAGAGTCTGAGGCCAGATTTGAACTCAGGAAGACTCATTTTCCTGAATCCAGGCCCAGCGCTCTGTGCACTATGACGCCACCTAGCTGCCCCCATACTACTTTGTTGTTGTTCAGTTTTTGTTACAGTCCACAGGGTTTTCTTGACAGAGATCCTGGAGTGGTTTGCCATTTCCTTCTACAGCTCATTTTACAGATGAGGAAACTGAGACAAACAGGGTTAAGTGACTTACCCAGGGTCACACAGCTAGTTAGGGTCCGAGGCCAGATTTGAACTCAGGAAGATGAGTCTTCCTGACTCCAGGCCCAGCACCCTATCTACTATACCACCTAGCTGCCCTCAATCCTCCACTATAAGAAAGGAAAAAGAGTAAGCAAAATCACTAAATATAATGACTTTATCTGGCAATATTTACAACATTCTTTCCCCATAGCTTTCACCTGCTTGTCTCTCTGTCTTGAGGAATAACTCTAAATGGCACCAAGGCCACTGATCTCCTTCTAATTATCACAAATAATCAGCATTTACTGAGTCTAATAAGCCTGGGAAGGTGTAGCCTGAGGGATCACAGGTGGGAGGGGGCTGAGTTTTTTTAAAGGGGACTCAAGGTCTCTACACTGCAAAGTATGAGAAGATGGGGCTGAGAAGGCAGAGAATTTTTTGTTCCTCCCTAAGACTTAATTAAGTCCCTCCCCTAGAATAAGGTCAGGTGAGTGAAAACAGATGGGACTGCTCAGGAGTTTATTGTGTTTACTGTGAAAATGAGAGATTATTGCTCTTTTCCAAAGGCAATCCTAGTTTCATTTTGAAAAAGTAGGAGTTTGACTAAAAGTTACCAAGAATACACCAGAAGCCAGAAAGGAAGCAAATGACACTTCCAGGAATTTTAAGTACAAATGAGATCATAGGAAACCAATTCTTTCCCATAGTCCTTTTCATTTTTCCTGGTCACCCAGACAGGAAAATTCCACCTTCTAGCAGTCTAGTGACTATTGAGCACCTTGGTTGTTTGCATGTAAATTTCAGTAAGTGAAGTCAGTCCAAAGAGTCCCTCATCCCTGGAAACAGAGTCTGAGAGGGTCTACAGACCCATCCCTGGAAACAGAGGCTGAGAGGGTCTACAGACCCATCCCTGGAAACAGAGTCTGAGAGGGTCTACAGACCCATCCCTGGAAACAGAGTCTGAGAGGGTCTACAGACCCATCCCTGGAGGGTCTACAGACCCATCCCTGGAAACAGAGGCTGAGAAGGTCTATCAGGAGGGGGCTATTATTTTCCTCCTCCCTGGAAGCTCAGTAAGCCTTACCAATGCCATAGCAAGTTTTTGTTACTGAGGCGACACCCTTGAGAACAGCTTCTAAGCCATTAAGGAAAATGCCAGATTGTAGAGATTATAGGACTTATGGACTCCAAGTGTGCCTCACTTCTAACTCTGCTCTTCATTAAGAATTCAGTCTTCATTAAGGTACAGCAAACAATTTATATACATAAGAAGAGGCAGTGTAGTACAATGAATATAATATTATTATTGTTGTTTGTCCTTCATTCTCGAAGAAGACCATGACATGAGGAAAATGATGCCATAATTTACAAGTGAATTGGATTTAAGTGAGGCAGGCTGTGCAAAATCACTGGTTTTACTTTCTCCTGGGAGCCATCTGGGTCCAGGGGCCAGATGTCGATCAGGACCACTGGACCTGGTTCCCAGTGCGAAGGGAAGGCTAGGGGAGAAGGCACTCCTGATGATAAAGGGTCTTCCCACCATCTAGCCATTCCAGATAGATTCTAGGTGTCCAAGGGTCAGAGAAGAGATTGAGGAAGGAAGAGAAGAGGGAAGGACATGGATATAGGAAGTGTGTGTTCAACTTTTGAGTCTGACACTATCTCTTTATCTTACTGGGCCCCTGTTTCTTCATCTGTGAAATAAAGGGTTGAACTAAATTGTCTCTGAGTCCTTCTGAGCTCTAGAATGGTGACCCCATGACTCTATGAATGAGTGCTACATGTGAATCTGAGAAGACCTTAGCTCCACTTCCCCTTCTGACACTGCCCACATGATCTTGGATAAGACACAGAACCTCTCAGCCTCAGTTTCCTCACCTGTAAAATGAAGAGAATGATGCCTGAAGTATCTCCCTCATAGACCTAGAGTGAAGCTCAAATAAGATAAAGTACCTACTTCAGACTTAACTAGGCTGGTGCTCTGGATGCTTGAAAGCCCCATATAAATGCCAAATATTACTGTTATCTGATGCCCTCAGAATGGAATGTGTTCATGAGACTGTGGGACACAGCAGAGCTAACTTACATGGAAGGGAACTAGCTTTGTATGTAAGTGTTACAGTAACATAACTTCTGTCTTTGTAACCAATCATTTCCAATGAATGAACACACACACACACACACACACACATACACATGCGTGTTCCCATGCACACAAATCTACACATGCATATATACATGTATACATAAAGTCATACAATCATATTACATAACATTTATGTTATATATACATTTTAATGTGTGTTTATATGCATATTGTGCACGCAGCTACATATATAGGCATGTGTGTATATACATATACACATTGTGTGCATATATAGCAGAATATGGATATACATACATATGTGTGAATATATATACATATATGCATATGTAGAAGAATATGGATTTGAATCTATATATGTTCAACTATATAAAATATATATTCAATTCCATGTATGTGTGTGTATGTATGGATTTGAATCCTTTTTGTTATATATATACTCACACACATATGTGTGTATATATATGTATGAATCCATATTCTGCTACTCACTATTTGTGTGTGACCTGGGATAAATCACTTGATTTCTTTTTTCTCAGCCGTCAAGTGAAGAGATTGAACTAGATCAGTGTGTGTCAAACTCAGATAGAAATGGGGATCACTAAACCATACCATAAAGATCCCTAGTGGCCGCATACTGACTTAGTTTCAAAATGTAATATCATTTATGTTTTATTACATTTTTATTTATCTTGTTAAATGTTTCCTAATTACATTTTCATCTTTGGGAGTATCATGGGCCCCATACAGCAGATGATGACACCCCTGGATTAGATGACCTCTAAAATCCTATCTGTCTCTGTGATGATTTTCCCAACTGATCCTCAAGGCGCTCTTGGAGCCCTGTACTCCTCCAACATGGATATCATGCTTAATTTTGAAATCGAGTTATTTGTGAACCTGCCTTATCTCCCCTACTAGATATGAAGCTCCTTGTGGGCAGGGTTCTATGTACAGGCAGGGTGGTAGACTGTGTCTTTGCCTTTTCAACATTACCCTAGCTAAGTTTGGAGAAGTTCATCATCCAGTTGGCACCTGGTCACTGGTTTTGTTTTATTTTGTTTGGCCAGCACAAGGACTGTCCACGTAGGGGCAGGAAATTGTGATCTGAATTGGCAAAGGGAGCACCCATGCTCGGGAAATATCAGAGCCATGAGTGTTGGAGCAATGGGTAACAACCCAGCTAATGTGCTACAATCAGGGGAAACCAGATCTCTAGTAGGAAACCTCTACCTCAAGAAGCTAACATGTCAAATTCACCAGTAAAGACCCAATCACTGAATGGAACAATGCCCTCACACTTCAGGTGGTATTTCTCGTCAAAGTGATCATTAGCCAGGGCAGTCCTGAGGCTAAAATCTTAGACAATAAGTGGCTAATGTATAACATTAACCCATTTGTAAATATTAACTACAGCATAATGTACTGGAAAGAGTTCTCTACCTGGGTTAGAACACTGGCCCCAATCATTATGAACTCTGTGATTCCAGGGTAGATTCTTAACCTCTCTGGCTGAATTTTACCCATACGGAAAATAGGGATAATAATAATAATAATTGCATTTCCTTCCTCATGTGGTTGTTGTGAGAATGTCTTGTAAATGTTTACAAAGTTTTAAAGTTTATAGAGCTATATATTGATATTAATATTCTTATAATTATTCTCAATGACAATAAGAAGAATCATGGTGTAGTGGATAGCCAACCAGCTTTGCCACCAAGAAGACCTGGGTTCAAGTCCAACTGATAGATCCTGGTCCTGTGACCCTCCAAGTACTTAACTTCGCAGTGTCTAGGTAACTAATTTCATAAGTTGCAGAGAAGATGCCAAATTTGCATTGATAGAAGAGAATTTCCTTATCCTAAATCAAAGAAATCATAGACCAAGTCAAGAAGTATTTATTAAAAACCTACTGTTTGCTAAGTGGGGCAACTAGGTGGCCCAGTGGATAGAGCGCCAGACCTGAAGTCAAGAAGACTCATCTTCCTGAGCTCAAATCCGCCCTCAGACACTTACTAGCCGTGTGACCCTGGGCAAGTCATTTAACTCTGTTTGTCTAAGTTTCCTCATTTGTAAAATGGACTGGAGAAGGAAATAACAGTATCATTGCCAAGAAAACCCCAAATGAGGTCAGAAAATGTTAGACAAAATAGAACAATAACAAAATACATTTGTACATACATATAAATATTGATATGTATATGCACATATATATACATTTGTACACATACATATATGTATGCATACACAGATACACATGTACTGCATTTATATATACATGTGGTGATCATCTATATCCCACATACATACCCACATGTGAACATGTCTTCATACATGATTACATGTATCCATGTACATAGATGTGTGTGTGTACATATATACACACACACACATAGGGAGAGACAGGGACAAAGAGAGAGCCAGACAGACAGATGGAAGCAGAGGCAGTGTTGCATAATGGATATAGAACCAGCCTCAAAGCCAAGAAAACCTGGGCTCAAGTTCTGCCTATAATACATACTAGTTATTTGCTTTTAGGAAAGTCAATCTCTTTGTCTTCTAAGCAACTTTCTGAGACTATACCTCGCAGAAGGTAACAATGTGTATCGGTAGAGGGAACTTCCTTACCCAGGAATTCCCTATATCAGTGTGTAATTACAGGTCTTACCTCTATCCCATATATAGATTGTTCCGAAAGCCTTAGTACAGTTTTAAACTATTAAAGCTTAAAATTGCAACAAGACTTGAAATACCATGTGTGTATTGCTGTGTATGTGTGTGTACACACAAATACATCTACATGTATATATATATTTACATATATATGTATGTAATTTAAACTTTTTATGTGTATATATTTATATGCATGTGTGTATATTTATATATCTATATCTTCTCCAAAATATAAAATTGTGACATAAATGATCCATGTTTTTATTTGCCCATTTCCTGTTTTCCCAGAATTAAAAGGCTATTTGAATGTTCTAGGCTGGAGTTGGTCACTTCTCTCAAGCATATCTTAATTTCCATCCTTCTAACCTGAAATTCATTTCACCCTTGGTCTCACTGGTTGATCATCTGATTACACCCAGACAGTTGATTTCTGAAGTCTGCTATATTGGTAATCAAACTTTTCTTTTCTATTGAAATTTAGCCACCTTCACTTACTTTGATGTTGTCCAGTGCTCACCAGGTCCAGCCTCTTCAAAGTATTCAGGATGTAGCTGTTTGAGGCATCATATGCATAGCCTATGAGCCTTTTCCTTTGTTTACTTCTTGATCCTGAAGTTTTCTTTCCAATATAATTTTTGCTGGCTTCTCTGGGTCCAATTTTGTATTACAGCTGTTGCATATCATATCAAATATGCAGCTCACTTAATTTGGAGGATCTTCTGAAATTCTTCATGGACCTTCCCTATTTCTTCATTTTCTACAAGAGATATTAATGCATAAGGAAAGGGAATAAGAATTTATTAAACACCTACTATGTGCCAGACACTATGCTAAGCAGTATACAATTATTATCCCATTTGATCTTCACAACTGTGGGAGATGGGTGCTATTAGTATGCTCATCTGATGAATGAGAAAACTGAGGCAAATAGAGGTTAAGTGACTTGCTTCCAGACACACAGCTAATGTCTGAGGCTGGATTTGAACTCAGGTCTTCCTGATTTCAGGCATACTGCTCTGTTCACTGTGCCACCAGCTGCCTCAGAGTCAGTATTCTTTCAGTTGTAATCTATCCAAAAATATTCAACCTCTGATGGCCAGTCTAGCTTGGTGATGAACCTCTCTCTAGTTATATTGACTGGTACTCAGAATTCATAATCTGTAGCCAAATCCATACTTGAAGCCTTCACCATCTGATAGAAGCTGTTGGTGATTGTATTCTACCGTCACTGAATGAAAACCCAAGGTCACCATCACATCATGATGAACCACTGGAGAAGGACTTTGATTGTTCTCAAAAAGATGATTCAATTCATTTCAAATGAAAACAGTATTATAGAATATCTATTGCTTGCCTAATTCCTTATTAACCCTGACAGGCAAAGGAAAGGAAAAATTCTTGGCTGTTGTGTACTTTGCAATCTATTTGAGGATATCATACTCATACACAAGTCAATTAGAGAACACAAGACAGAATAAAATGTCGTGGTCAAATGTTTAGTGCAAAAGCATGAAATTCTCTGGGAGGTTAAGATAGGAAGAAATGGTTATGGCCTGGACTGGTTGGGGAAGGTTTCTTGGAGGAAGTGGAATTGAGAAGAATTTTGAAAGCTAAGTATGACTCAGATAGAGGAAAGTTGCTATAGAAAAAAAAAGAGAAACTATTGTAAGATAGGGACTGGAAAGGACCTTAGATGTCAGCTAGGGAAACCTCATTTACAGACAAGGAAACAGACATCATTGAGGGGCAAGCGATGCACTCACCTGTATACCAAAACTGGAGTTTGAAAAAATTTTAACTGGAGGTGTACTCATAAAACTGAAAAGAACACTGAGCATCTTTGTGCTATCATAGAATGATGGATTCAAAGACAGATGGGACTTCAGGGGATATTTAATCTACTAATTTTACAGATGAGGAAACGTAGTCCCCAGTAAGTAAAGTGAATTGTGGTAAGGTGATTTGAAGTGATCAAAGTCATATAAGCAGTAAATCATAAAGGCAGATTCACTCCTAAAACCTCTTACCCAAACCCAATGTCCTTTCCATTCTGTAACACTATTTCCATATTATTTTTGGCTGGAGGAAGACTGGATCTCTCTATACTGCCCAGCCTTGAAGCATATCAGTCACTCATAGGTCAGGTCTTATGCTAATTGGCATTGAAGCTTTGACCTGCTTCATTTTTAATCTTCCTTCCATAGGCAACTGGGTTTTCCCACTCCCCTCTCCAGGCTTCCCCCATGCTGTGGGCTTACTATCTTGGTGACAGACTCATTGTGGATGCCTGATTGGCTTTAGCCTTACCACAGCTCAGAATTCCCAAACTCAAGAGATCCACTAACCTCAGTTTCCCAGGAGCAGGTATTACAGTTTCTGCTATGCACTATGCCCACACTTCCTATTCATTTATAATATATAGTTATTTGGGATGCAGGAAAGTGGGGTCCCTACACAAGTATTAGATCTTTGCATTTTGAATTCTCCATCTAAAGCCTTTGTACACTATTGGTTCTCACCAAGATACTGGCTTAAAAATACTGCTCTGTAAGATAAAGGAAGAAGTTAACTGGTACACCTGAGCAAGGGCACTTATTTCTGAAGTTGGAAATTAATTCCACACTGTGAAAGGCTGATCAGAACTTAAATTCCAAAATGTTTGTTCTACTTCTCCAAAATATATTGGATATCAAAGCATCCTCATTGGGGAAAGAAGCAAGATTCAAAATGGTAGTGGATCTGGTGTCAGAGGAACTGAATTTGAATCCTGACTGCCACTTACTAGCTGTGCGATTCTGATTGAGCAATTTAACTTTCCTGGGCCTCAGTTTCCTTATCTGTGAAATGAGGAGAGCTGGACTAGATTGACTCCTAAGTTTCCTTTCCAGGTATAGAATTATGATCCTACAAACCTATTAGGCACCATGTTGGCCCAGATTTCTATTCTAGCAATCTTGAATATCCTCTGCAGCTCCATGCCAACAAATATAGGATTTTTTTGTATGAAGTCTAACAATGGATCTGGAAAAGTTTACCTTATAAGAGCATATCTTTCCTTTTCCTTTTCTTTTTCCTTCTTCCCTTCCCTTTCCCTTCCCTTCCCTTTCCTTTTCTTTCCCCTTTCCTTCCCCTTTCCCATTCCCTTCTCTTTCTCTTCCTCTTACCTTTCCCTTGCCCTTACATTCCCCTCTTTCCCCTTCCCCTTTCTCTCTCTTTCTTTTAAAGAATCTCTAAGGATGATATTCTCACACACACAAAAAAAAGATACTTCTAAATGTTAAAATTCCTCCAGAAGTTGGCGTGAGATGAGGAGTTTGAGGAGAGCCAGAAATACAATGAATATTTATTCAATTTCAATGATGCTTACCTTCCTCTCTCCACTTAACCCCAGCTAGACTCAGATCTTGACTTGGTCAACCCTACTCAAACTTTAGAACTGAAGATGCAAAAATGGTTTTGATTTTTTTTTTTTGGTTGCCATTGAAAATTCCAATGTCCTTGGGTAAGAGGAAAAAGGCCAATCCCAATTACTAGCCACATTCTAATATGTGTAATGAAGATTACTGAGCTGAGATTTCCTCCAGGATTCCAGATGAATCTGTTACTGTTTTACTTTGGGTCATTAGATCACTGTCCCATCTCCAGAGATTACTGTGCATGATATAGCTATGGTCCTTAAGAATGTAAGATCATATCTAAGGCAAAAAAAAAATTAATTTAGAGACCATAAGCCCTTCTCTTATGAAGGCTAATCATTCCTTCATTTGATTTCACCATGATGTCTTGGTGTCTTTCATGTCTATTAGCAAAAGGCATTGTGATTGAATTTCCACTCACATTTTATAGGAGGGCCCCAGGATCAATTTACACTGTCTTTTACTAATACTTATAACCAAGAATAAAGCCATCATCCCCCACAGGAGAACAAAAATCTTATCTTACCTCCACTTCGTACTTTCTTCAGTATTAAGTACAGTCCTCTGCACACAGCAGACATCTAATAAATGTTGGTTGCATTGAATCAAACCCAAATTTATCAATTTTCTAACACTTATACCTTGGTATCGACATTAAAACTTTAGGACTTTAAAAATACTTTTTATATAAGTTTTGCTTTATTTTATTTTAATTTTGGACCAGATCTGTCATTTCATTCATTGTAAGAAAACATCCTTGACTACCCCTGGTGGACAACCACCCTGCAACTTATAGTCTTAATGAGCTGCCTGGGGCATTGAGAAGATAAGTGATCTGCCCAAGATCATACAGCCAGTGTGTGTCAAAGATGAGACTTGAACCCAGGTTTTCCTGACTCCAAAGCTGTCTGACTGTTTGCCATGATATTATGTTGACTTTTCCCTTGTACTTATAAAAAAGTTCCTTGTACAACTTTAAGTAGGCTTTCAACGTGAATGAGAGGCAATCACAGTCTAAAAGACCTGTGTTCGAGTTCCAGTATATGTTGGAGGTGGGCAAATCATTTCACCTTTTGATGTCCCTGGGAACTCTCCAGTATTATAACTTGCAAAGTGGTTGCTGATCTGTGTCATGGAAAGGAGTCCTTATCCCAATGAAACAACAGATCTAGTCTCCCCTCCCCCCACCTTCCCTCCAAAAGAAATTAGGGCATAAAATTGAGCAAAGTAAATTGGAAACAATAGGGCACAAAACATTTCTACTCTGCCCCGTTGGTTAGGTTTTAGCAATAGCACATGTTCTTCCTCCACCTCCCTGTGAAACACTAAATCTGATTTGCAAACTTTTTAACAACATTATGCCATTGCAAACTTATTTCCCAAGTGGTGTCAGAGACTTGCCCCAGAGTTCCTCCCTAAAATCTTGTGCAAGCATGGATAGTTTCAACAAGACTCCGTTTAAAAAACTCTCCAAAAATAGTAATGTGAAGACCACCAGAGACACAGAGACTTCCCAGTCCCCATATAGGCTGGGAAAAAATTAAGATCTCTGCTACAAGGGAGAAAAAGTTGTGATCCCCCCAATGATTGCTTCAACTGAAGTGAATGGAGATATCTCTGACCCCTCCATCACACCTTTCATTTCTCACCATGGAAAGAGGTGGCAAATTTTAATAAGAATTTTACTTGTCAAGTTGCCCTGCTACCAAAGGAGCCTATCAGGGGCCTGCAAGCATTTTCTCTCAGATAGCTCCAGGTGGTGACATTCTTAGAAGGAAAGAACTGTTAACAATGAATCTTAACAATTCAGCCAACTTGTGATCCTTCCCTCCTGGTGGGAGGAAAGGAAAGGTACAAGCCTGAGCTGGAAAAATTACCTTCAGTGGGAATGGCACCAAAACATATGAACACACAAATAAGACCCCCGACTCAGGTACATCATAGGATTCTCGGTCTAGGTCTGGAAGAGACCTCAGATGCCATTTAGTCTAGTTCCCTAGTCTAATGAAATCATGTCAATGAAGCACATACTGTGTGCCCATAATTTTACTGCTGAGGAGACTGAGGCCCAGAGAGATTAGGCACAGGATTTGAACTCAGATCCTTTGATCCCAAATCCACAACCATTTGTCACTTTATCAAGTTACCTCCAAAATGTTGTTGTTGCTCAGTTGTGTCCAACTCTTTGGGACCCCATTTGGGGTTGGCAGAGATACTAGAGTGGCTTGCCATTTCCTTCTTGAGCTCATTTTACAGATGAGGAAACTGAGGCAAACAGAGTTAGGTGATTTGGCCAGGGTCACACAACTAGTAAGGGTCTGAGGCCAGAGTTGATCTCAGGAAGATGAGTCTTTCTGATTCTAGGCTTAGCGCACTATCCACTGAGCCACGTAGCTGCCCCAAAATGATAGATACATGTAAAACAACCAAGTTGATGTATGTAAAAATGCTTTGTAAACAATTTTTAAAGTATGTTTGTGGTTCAGGACTGAGTCAGGCTGGTTGGTCTGGTGGTTTGGGATTAAGATTGGAACAATCTCATAGACCTGGGGTGTCAATCACTGTAATACTCCCCCTTGCACCAGGAAGGTATTAAAGGTTCCTGAATACCCAACAGCTAGGACCCTCTTTTCTTAAACTACTTTCTATTTTCATCATCATCATCATCATCATCATCATGAAAATAGTAACTAGCATTTATATAATGCCTATCATAAGCCAGACTCTGTGCTAAAATTAAAATATAATTGGGAAATGTTTAACAAAATAAATAAAATAGAATATAGATAATATGTAGTTTTTAAGGGCAGCTAGATGATGCAGTGGATAGAGTGCTAAGTTTGGAATCAGAAAGCTCAACTTCACTAGTTCAAATCCAGCCTCAGACACTTACTAGCTGTATGACCCTGGGCAAGTTAATTAACTCTGTTTGCCTCAGTTTCCTCATCTGAAAAATGAACTGGAGAAGGAAATGGCAAACCACTCCAGTAGCTTTGCTGAGAAAACCCCAAATGGAATCATGAAGAGTTGGACCCAAGTGAAAAATGACTGAATAACAGCAACAACATTTTTAAGTCAATATGCAACTGCAGGGAATCCTTCTGTCTAGTTCAGCAGTCTCCCCTTCTGCTTGAGTTTGATACCACTGATGGAGATCACCCAGTACATAAAAACAGCGTGGAAGTCAGGCTCAGCAAGGATATTCCTCTGCTTCGTACAGAAGCCCATCTTGCCAGAAGGATGTGTTGGGTCAAATGGGGGTGGTTACTTGCCTGGCGGTGGGATATCCTTCAGGTCTGAGAAGCACTTATTTCTCTTGGGCTGGGCTTTTTACATGCTAGCCAATCAGAAACCTTGACAACAGCTTGAACCTTAGTTCTCTGGATCACTGAAGTCTCAGGATAGCTTTTCTAGTTCTTAAAGAAAGATGGTCCGAGTCTATATAGTTTGTCTATATACTCCATACAGTCTACACACTTGCTAGTGCTGCTTCTCCCACAGGATGGCTAGGGGGTTACCATAGTGCACAGAGCGCCAGGCCTGGAGTCAAGAAAACTCATCTTCCTGAGTTCAAATCTGACCCTAGACACTTGCTAGCCTTGTGACCCTGATCAAGTCACTTCACTCTGTTTGCCTCAGTTTCCTCATCTGTAAAGTGATCTGGAGAAGGAAATGGCAAACCTCTCCAGTATCTTTGCCCAGAAAACCCCAGATGGGGTCACGAGACTCAGACATGACTGAATTGACTGAACAATAATGAAAGCACCTACCACAACCACTATCTAAATGTTAGCTATTATTATTAGTAAAATTTGATGTGTGGTTCCTCCCCTAATATAATACTGAAAAAAATTTCTGACCTCTCTTTGCCTTATTTCTATACTTACCAAGTTGCTTCACTGGTTCCACAGAAAACCACAGTTAGTGTTGACTCTTACAAGGGAAAATTGGGAAGTAGATGCTTTAACTTTCGTGTCTCTCTGCTTCCACTTCTGTGGTCTCCTCCTACCTTTCAGACCCTTGCTTCTCTACCAGACCCTCTGTGGCTTCTTGCTGCCCCCTAGATGGGGACAGCACAGTCTATTAGGACTATCTTGGAGGATCTGGATTTGAAACCCTCCTCTGAAGGTCACCTACGTCACCTTGGACAACTCACAACCTCTCTTGGTCATAGATTCCTCAAATACAAGATGAGGGGGTTGGATTAGATGGCTTTTGACCTCTTTCCCAGCTATAGATCTATGATCTTATGATCCCCTCATTAGTGCCATAAGCTCTTGATTTTTTCCAGCTCTTTCCCTCTGATACTGCAATCACTCTGTCATCTGCCCCATTACTCCATAGTCCTACTCCTTCGTGATGTGACCATAGGTTGTGTGGGGATGATGATATCAACTCACCCCTACTTCTTAAAAGCTATGTCAGTATCTGTCAGAGAAGAGGATTCATGTCCAAATGCATGTCCCTTTAAGAAGTTATTTGAGGAATAATAAAACCTGACCTATATCTTGCTCCTGGACCCAGATGACTCTGGAGGAAGAAGTGAGACTGGTGACTTTACACAGCCTTCCCTCACTTAAATCCAAGTCACTTGCAAGTCATGGCATCACCTTCCTGATATCATGGTCCTCTTCCAGAATGAAGGACAAAACAACCCAACAAAAACTAATATTTCTGTAGCTCTCTAAGTTTTATGAAAGCAGTTTACATCCATTCTCTCCTTTTAACCACACAGCAATCTTATAAAGAAGGCACTATGTGCACCTGATTTCTAAACAGCTAGTGTCTTCCCTTCCCAAACTACCCTCTGCTTAAAGAATTTAACAACAATAACAACAATAATGATAATAATCGTGAAAACAGTAACTAGCATTTATATAGCACCAGGCACTGTGCTAAGTGCTTTACAAATTTTATCTCCTTTGATCATAACAATGCTGTTGTACAATAATTGTTGTTCTTGAGTCATTTCAGTCGTTTCTGACTCTTCGTGATCCCATTTGGGGTTTTCTTGATAAAGACACTGAAGTGGTTTTTCATTTCCTTCTCTAGCTCATTTTACAGATGAG
>NW_020954652.1:1572169-1579030 GCF_900497805.2 Vombatus ursinus | reverse complement strand
AAAACTGAAGCAAAAAGGATTAAGTGACTTGCCCAGGATCACATAGCTAGGAAGTATCTGAGGCTGGATTTGAACTCATGAAGATGAGCCTTCCTGATTCTAAGCCCAGTGCTCTATCCCCTGTACCATCTAGCTGCCCCATTGTATAATAATAGGGGCTATTATTATTGCCACCATTTTTACAGTTTAAGAAACTGAGGTAAACAGAGGTTAGGTCAGTTGCCTAGGGTCAAACAGTTTAGTAAGTGACTGAGGCTGGATTTGAAAGTGGGTCTTCCTGATTTCAGGTCCAACACTTTATCCACTGTGCTGCCTCGCTGCCCCCAACATACTTAGTCTCTGTCTGACTCTGTCTTTGTCTCTCTCCCCCTATAGAGAAAGATATAGATAGAGAAAATGAGGAGAGAGAGAGAGAGAGAGCGAGTGAGAGAGAGATCTAGGTATAGCTAAATATATTGATATGCCTATATATCAAAAGAGAGTGTCAATTTCCTTAACTATCATGCTTTGGATCTAGACTTTGTTCAGGGACCCTGCTTTCCTCCACTCCAAGGAGATGTCCATTATGTAAGAGGAGAACAAGTTTCTATCATCAAGAAAATCTATGGATGTGAATATTTTAAATTTACTCATGAAATATGCAAGCACCATTTCTCCCCTTATGATATATATAATTTGCCCCTTATGCACTAGGCACTCACTAGCTATTGATCTACTTACCAAGTAGCCTTTGCTTGGGTGAAGGAATTACTGGAACTGACATTGCCCCTTAAGACTCCCTGAATCTTTGTCTGAGCTTAGGGTCATTCCCGAGGGACAATGGAGCCCCAGTATAGGAGATCTGAGGAGGGAAGGAAATATAATTCCAAACCAAGGGTCATCTACCCTAACCTGATCATTTTACAAATGAGAAAATTGAGGCTCCCATTTTGAATGATTTGCCCAAAGTCACATAAAAGCCTGGAGTTGGAGTCCTGCCTCAGACACTTACTGGCTGTGTGGTCCTGGACAAGTTACCTAATCTCAACTAGACTCAGTTTCCTCATCTGTAAAATAAGGATAATAATTGTACCTACCTCATAGTGGTATTGTGAAGGTCATATGAGCTCATAAAGTATTTTGCAAACCTTAAAGCACTATGTAATTGCTCACTATTATTACTATTAGGTTACACACCTATGTATACACTTTTAAACAAAAAGTAAATACAGGAGTAAATTCAAGACATGAAGGCTGCTCGGTCCTTAGCAACCCAAAAAGTCCCAGCCAAGACAAAGTTGTCGATCTGCTACGGAGGGGAGCTAAAACCCCCTTAAATTTAAAACTGAAACCAGTTTCGATATGACTTAAGTAGAGCAAACAGTCAGTTTAGTTACCACGGGCCCTACCCCATAGCAGAAGCTCTGTAAATATTTGTCAACTTGAATTCAAAAACAAGTTTCCAAAGAGAGAAAAAAAGAGGTATTGAGATGTGAAGAGTCCAAATGAATTCAAAATTGAAAGCATACGAACTTACCCAAACACAAATGTCACGTTTTGGAACAATGGAAGATTTCAAATTCCATTTGAGACAGAGGGGGCCCAAGAGGGTGGGTGGATCCCCCTGTTGCCAAGGCAATCCACCCATGTATTACCTTTATGCTGGTAGCTCCTCTGATAGTTAATAGAGATGTGAAGTCAATTAACTTCTCTGGGCCTCAGTTTCCTCATCTGCAAAATGAGAGCATTGGACAAGATGGTCTCTGCAGTCCCTTCAGCTACCTCTATTTACCTATCCCATATGACTACTCTCTTCGGCCTCCTATAAGCTGGTTCTAGGAGTTCCACCTTACTTCACTTTTCTTGGCATCTTAAGAACACCAACGGACCACACGTGTTTTTCACCGGTTATCTGTCCTTCACTCCAGTCACATGGCAGGCCCATCATTGTATTTATTTATTTATTTTTGCTCATGTATTTCTTGGATTATACCTCTTACCCTGTTTTTCCTTCATAGTTTCCCATTTATGATATGTTGCAGTGTATATGATGGGTGGGTGAGTAGAATATGACCCAGTTGCTGTTATAATTGTCATCATCATTGACATCATCCCCATCATCTTCAGGCAGATCCATAAAGTAAGTCCAGTTGGAAGACTAACTGAACAGGGTTACTTTAAGGCAAGATATCTTTCAAAACTCCTTAGCAGTTATGAAAATCCTACTAATAATGGAACTCAAAAGTGATGGTTCCTGATGGGGTAACCATAGGTGGGTAGCACCCATTTGCAAAAATTTTCTGTTCATTGACTTTCACTTCCTCCAAGATCTATTTAATCTTTCATCTTCAGCTCAGTGTGACGAGGGTATATTTTCATTTAATCTGTTCTCTGCTCCTGGCTCTTGGTTTTCAGTCATGTGGTATAGCTAGAGCAGTAGCTACTTATTGTTTATTAGGATTCAAGGATGATTTGAGAAGCATTTCTCTATTTTGAGGTCTGAACTTGGGCTAAGTTTAATTTTTGTATTCAATTTCCGTCTTCCTAGGAACACAGACATTTCGGTCAAATGTCAAGATGGCATTAAAGTAGTTAAGAAGAAAAGCCAAGATTCCTTTTCTTTCTCCTTAAACTGCAGTCCCCAAACTCTACCTGATATTCAGACCCAGGGAAATAGGGAATTGGGGTTTCAAGGTCTGAGGAAGGCAGAATATTTTCTTAAAAGAGAGAGGAACCTAAAATTGAGAAGGCCAAATGCTGGACCCAGTACAGAAGAACCAAGAATAGAACTGGATTTAAGCACCTTGAATGAGCAGGTGAGATGTTTTCCAATGGCAAGAGAACCAGATTTAGATCAGATTAAAAGGGCTGGGTTCCAATCCTTCCTCTGTCACTTACAATCTGTATAGCATTGAGTAAATCATTTAATCACTTTGGGCCTCAGTTTCCTTACCTATAAAATAATGGGGTTGGATTAAATGGCCTGTAGTGTCCCTTCCAGGTTGGAATATACAAGCCTATGAACCTCACAGGAAGGGCTGGATTGAATGACCTCTCAATTCCCTTCTAGTTACAAATCTATGAACCTATGAATCTTTCAGGACCTCAAGTTACCTCATTTATTAATTTTAGGAATTTTGCTAGGTAATCTATAAGGCCTATGTAATTCTCTCATATTGTGATTTTGTAATTCTATGGGAAAAAGGGGAGCAAAAATGGTGTGAAATCACAACCTACGAGGTTGTTCTCTAAAGATATTTGCCCCCAATGTCCCATTCAATATTAGAGGTTCCCATTCTTCAGGTAGGTCAGAATCTCAGGTAGAATGCTATTCTTTCAAAGAGGACAAGCCATTAGAATAACTGCAGGTGAACACCTCAAGAAGAGTATAGAATATGGGTGGAAAAAGGATACTGTAATCGTGTAGAAAGCAGAGAAAGTTTGTTTCCCTCTGTGTTTACAGATGTAGAGAAGGGAGAAAGAAATAGAAATAACGGTAGCAGGAGAAAAAAGGAAGGATGAAGGAGACAGTGTCTTCTTGCAACACTGAGGGCCCTATTTGCTCTTTTTTTTCTTCTTTTTTTGGTATTAGCTAATCAAAAGGAGAATTTGACTTCCACAATTAGATTTGCTGCAGCTAACAAAATGCCTGGTTAAAAATAAAGTATGTGTTATACTATAACATCTTCAGGGGATAAAAGTCTTTTATCAACCAACAAAAACCAAAAATAAGGAATTTGGCATCAGGAAAACTGGTTAAAATTCCTATTTGTTTGCAGGGACTTTCTGGGACCCGGTTTTTTCATCTGTAAAATGATGATGCCCTGGGTCTACATAAGGTATCTTTAGGAGTGGGACAGCCAGGTGGCATAATAGATAGAGCACCAGCCCTGAAGTCAGGAGGACTTGAGTTCAAACCCCGCCTCAACTAAACACTTGACACTTACTAGCTGAGTGACCCTGGGCAAGTCACTTAGCCCCAATTGCCAAAAAAAACAAAAAACAAAAAAGAACCAGGTATCTTCAGGATCTAAATTCTGTGATTATAAGATAAAGTGGAACTTGATTAAGACTCTAGGTATTGTTACACTTCCTCCCTCCTACCTACCACTTTTTAATGGATTAAATTACAAAATTACAACTTTCTAGCACCATGTTTTGTCCACCTTTTTCCCCCTTAAAATTGGGGTTCTAAATGTTTTTAGTTCAATGGACCCCTTTGACAGTCTGGAAGTTCAGAATGTTGTTTTTGAATCCATAAAAAAAAGTAGATAGGATTAAAAATTTATTTTCAGGAGCATTTATGATCCCTGCCTCCCACTGATTCCCCCAATTGAGCCTTAAAACCCAGCAAAAAATGAAAACTGACTCCATCACAACAAACATGGGAAATTAAAAAAATAAATCGCCATATTGGTCATGCTTGAAAATGCAGGTCTCTCTGCATTCTATAGCCATCATCTCTCTAGGAGGGGATGTTTTGTCTTCGATTTTCTGGACTCTGGCTGATTTCATTAGCCAGAGTTCCAAAGTTTTTCACAGTTGTTTTCCTCTTCAATGTTTTCATCGAATAAATTATGATTTTTTTTCTCACTTAACTCTGCATTAGTACATAAAGGTGTTCCCAGTTATCTCAGAAAATTGTCTATTTTGTCATATCTTATGGCCCAATAATATTTCATTACATTCAAATGCCATAATTTCTTTAGCTATTTATAATTTATATATTTTATATTTATTTACTTTACATTTATAATTTGTTATATTATATTATTTTATATTTATAACTTAGTTTTTCCTAACAAGAGGATGGCAACTAGGTGGCGCAGTAGAATCAGGAAGACCTGGGTTCAAATCTGGCCTCACATATTTACTAGCTGTGTGACCCCTAGACAAGTCACTTAACCTTTTTTGCCTCACTTTCCTCATCTGAAAAATGAGCTGGAGAAGAAAATGGCAAATCTCTCCAGGATCTTTGTCAAGAAAAATTTAAAGGGGGTCATGAAGAATTGGACACAACTGAAATGACTAAATAACAAAAGGACGATCTTAAATAAGCCACTTAATCCTACTTGCCTCAGTTTCCTCATCTGTAAAATGAGCTGGAGAAGGAAATGGCAAACCACTCCAGGATCTATGCCAAGAAAACCCCAAATGGGGCCACTAATAGTTGGCCACAACTGAAATGACTGAACAATAAAAAGGATGCCTCTTTAGTTTCTAAATTTTGTCTGCTATGAAGGGATGCTGTAATACTCTTGTACTCATTGGTCCTTTTAATCTTTCTTTGATCTCTTTTCAGGGCATAGACACTCACTTCCTATGTGATCTTCCCTCAGTCTCCTTCACTGGCTCTTTATTTATATTATACCTACTAACTGTGGGTCATTTCCAAAGCTCTTCCCTGGACCTTATTCTCTTCTCTCTCTACACTACTTCTCTTGAAAAACTCATCAGCTCTCATACAGCTACTTATCATCTCTAGATGATGTCTAGATCTCTCCATGCAGACCCACTCACTCCCCTGAGTTTCATTCTTGAGTCTCCAACTACCTATGAGACATCTCAAAATGGATGTTTTGGAGTCATCTTTAACAGATCTAAAGTTAAATTCGTTATCTTGCCCCCTAAACCTTTCCCTCTTCCTTATTTGTAGCAAAGGTGTTACAATTCTTCTAGAGTACTATACTTGTGGGCTATGTCAGGGACAGCGCATTCCCCTCCATTAGAGACCTTTAAATGTAATCTGGTTGGCAATTTGTTGAGACTTGATTCCTTCAGAGATGGACCGGATTACATAGCACCTGGTTTTCTTCCAATTCTGTAAGTTTTTTTTTATTCTCTAATTTCTAAAGACATTCACATCTTTAAAATCCTATAATCTTCTGGTTTATGGGTGTATGCTGCTGTTTGTCCTTTGTTCTAGAAGAGGACCATGACATCAGGGAGGTGATGCCATGACATGCAAGTGAATTGGGTTTAAATGAGGGAGGGCTGTGCAAAATCACCAGCCTCACTTTCTCCTCCTGAGTTGTCTGGGTCCAGTGGCCAGACATGGATCAGGACAACTGGAGATGGCCCAGAATGCAGTGGGGGACCTTGACCTTTTCAAGCTAAGGTCTTTAACAGGTCTTAGTTTGACTGAGGCATTGTCCATTTAGTGATTAAGGCTTTAAAAAATGAGGCAAAGAATGGCCTCTTTAAAAAAAAAATAGATCTGGGAGGGGAAGACCCACAGGGTTTCTGGCCAAAACAGAAACAATTATTATTCACATTCATTCTGAGCCAATCAGGGCCAAAATAGTGACCAAGTAAACTTGGTCTGGGATCAGAGTGATTTAGGGTTAAGGCTGGTCTATAAAAGAAAAAAAGAAAGAAAGAAATCAAAAGCAAGAAGAAAAAAAGTTTCAGAGACTAAAACTTACATTCCCTTTGGACGGAACACCCTCATGCCTTGTGTAGAGGTGTGATACTCTATTTGGAGAGAGAATAAAGGAAGGAAGAAAGAAAGAAAGAAAGAAAGAAAGAAAGAAAGAAAGAAAGAAAGAAAGACAGAAAGAAAGAAAGAAAGAAAGAAAGAAAGAAAGACAGAAAGAAAGAAAGAAAGAAAGAAAGAAAGAAAGACAGAAAGAAAGAAAGAAAGAAAGAAAGAAAGAAAGACAGAAAGAAAGAAAGAAAGAAAGAAAGAAAGAAAGACAGAAAGAAAGAAAGAAAGAAAGAAAGAAAGAAAGGAAGGAAGGAAGGAAGGAAGGAAGGAAAGAAAGAAAGAAGGAAGAAAAAGGAAGAAAGAAAAAGAAAGAAAGAAAGGAAGGAAGGAAGAAAAAGAAAAGAAAAGAAAAGAAAGGAAAGAAAGAAAGAAAGAAAGAAAGAAAGAAAGAAAGA
>NW_020954652.1:1551711-1572105 GCF_900497805.2 Vombatus ursinus | reverse complement strand
CCTGGATCACTGCCTTGTCATGGCAGAGGGGCTTACATGGCTCAGTGAAATTACGAGCTATGCTGTGCATAGATGGATAAGTCATAGTGGAGATTTCTGACAAAAGGTGATCCACTAGAGAAGAAAATGGCAAACTATGCCAGTGTCTCTGCCAAGAAAATCCCATGGACAGTAAGCTTGGACAGATTTCAGAAGATGGTAGTAGACAGAAGGGCCTAGCACGCTATGGTCCATGGGGTCATGAAGAGTGGAACAAGGCTGAACAATTGAACAACATTTGTTCCAGAAGTTCATTGGCAAACCCATTTCAGAAATTAACACAAGTTTCCCCATAGAAATGGCATTAGAATTGGTGGTTAGTTGGCCAGGCAACATTCCATTAAACTTAGAATGTACTATTCCCATTTCATCTAACCACCAATTTGTGATATTGCTTCAATGGAGGAAACGCCCTTTGAATCTGACTCAGGATTCCAGAAATACATCTCCCCTGATCCTGGCACCATGAGAAAGAAGTTTCTCTCAATTCTGATACAAATGGCAGCTTAACATAACAGGGTCAGACTCAGTTTCCTCATTTGCAAAATGGGAGTAAGATGATCTGCAGCACCTACCTGCGGTCAGGTTGTTATGAAGATCAAATTTTACATATGTATGTGTGTATGTATGTACATATATATCCGCTTGTATGTGTATGTGTACACACGCATGCATGTTATGTATGCATGTGCATACATGTGTGAATATATGCATACACACACGTTGCACTTGTGTATATGTATATGTGTTGTGTGTACATACATACATATATGTGTTATGTGCATATGCATGTGCATGCATATATATATACATATATGAGAGAGATGCTTTGAAAATTTGAAATGGTTATATAAATAACAGTGGAGTAATGATGATAATGCATGTAAGAGAAAGTAACTGTATCAGTTAGTAGAAAGTAACTGTATTATTTATTCCACAGGTAATAGAGGTGAATGAAGGGGTAAAAAATCATTTATCAAGTGTTTACTTTGTATCAGGCCCCACATTAAGCACTGAGGAAACAAATATAAAAATAAGATAATCCTTGCCCTCAGGGAGTTTACATTCTAATTGTGGAAAGAAAACATATAAAATGGGGTAAGTGCAGGACAGATGGCAAGACTCCAGCCTGCGATGGGGGTGACTATGGGGTGACCATTTTTGTTGTTTCATCTTCCCCTTTGAATGAAAATGGACAAGTGATGAAGACAGAGAGATGCAGAAGGTGAAAAATAAGTAGAATCAGAGCATGGTTTGAAAATTGTGCTCCCCAACCAACAGAAAATGATTCACAGTTTCATATCCATTCCTCTTTTTGTCTTCTGGTGTGCATATGGAAATGGTTTGGGGGCATCTAAGTTCAGAATAAAAAAAAGAAAAATTTAAAAAAGAAAATTAGGCTCTTATCATGTTGCTGTGTCTTCAATGCAATATTGAATCACCACAAAAATAAATATCTCTATGCATTGGAAAACAAGATTTTCTGGTGTTAAAAATATGTCCTTTAACAAAATTGGACCTGTGATTTAATCAGCGTAAGAAACTCCTGGTAAGGAAAGCCTTCTACCAATAGAGGGTGGCACCTTCCCTACATCTTAGAGTCTTAGTGGGTTGCCTAGGTAGGTTAAGTGTTTTACCAGGAGCTGGTAAATGGCAGAGAGTCAATTTGAACCCAGGGCTTCCTGACTGTGAGGGGAGACTCTTTAGCCACCATGCCAGGGTACCTTTCATGCGCATCAATAAAAATGATATGAATACGTTTCTCTAATTGCATCCGTTATCCTCTATACCCTGAGCCCAACTTTGCGTTGTACCCTAGGTGCCCACTTATCTTACTTAATTCTCCCAGCTCTGGGGATAAGATGAGGACAACTCTACTTATTACGTGCATGAGTCATTCATAAGTGGGATGTTTCTATCATCTGTAAAATGGAGATAGTAATACCTGCAGTACCCACCTCACTGGGTTGTCTTAGGGGCCACATGAGATCATGTAGATAAAACATTTGTCAAACTCTACAAAGGACAGGGAGGTTTGTATGAGGAGGCAAGAAAACCAGGATTCAAATGTGGTGGCAGTTACTTACTAGCTGTGTGATTCTGGGTGAATCACTTAACCTCATTGAGATTCAATTTCCTCATGTATAAAATGATATTAATAGTAGCACCTACCTCAGAAGGTGAGAAGGGTGACCAAATGAGATCACAAAAGTAAAGCATTTCACAAATCTTAAAAAGCACAATTATTATCTTAGGGATTATATAGAAAATATAACATTGTATATATTATATAGGGGCAGCTAGGTGGCATGGTGTATAGAGTGCTGGTCCTGAAGTGAGGAAGACTCATCTTCCTGAGTTCAAATCTGGCCTCAGACATTAGCTGTGTGACCCTGGGCAAGTCACTTAACCCCATTTGCTTCAGTTTCCTCATCTACCAAATGAGCTGGAGAAGGAAATAGCAAACCACCCCAGGATCTTTGCTAAGAAAACTCCAAATGAGGTCACAAAGAGTCAGACACAAATGAAACAACCAAACAACAGCAATAATATGTTATACTATTACTGTACATATAATACATATACATCATGCTATAAATATACTATTTACATACATTATTTATATATACCCTATAATAATATATACTATATTATATAATACTATATGTTACATATGTACATACATATATAACATATGTTATATACATAATTATAAATTATGTAATATATACTACAAACTATATGTTACTGTATATATTTGTATATACAGTATACTATGTACTATGTAATATATACTATATTCCAGCATATAGTATATATGTATAATATATTATATAGTATCACATACTATAGAATATAATATACACATGTATCCTATAACATGCATATTTTATTATACTATAACATGTATGTTATAATATGCCATATATGGTAGCACATTATATAATAATTGCATATTATAATAATAAATACACAATATTATAATGAATCATAACATATTATTCTACATATACATATATGTGGTACAAACAATGCTCATTTGTATTTTGAACACATACTTTTCAAAATGTCATTTGCTTGTTCTAGAAAAAAAAATAAAAAGATAAACAAGAAGTTATCTCTCCCTGGTGCCTTGTCACAGAGCTGTTTATCGGCAAGGAAACAAAACCTCACAAAGGAAATCAACACAGATGCTGTATCAAAACATATTGAGGGTTTCAGCAAACTGCAGAAACTAGCTGTGCATTTGTCAACATTTGGCGAAATTTCCCCCTTTTTTGTTCAGAAGTAGAGATGAACATATTTTCTCCCAAATGCACACATATTTATCTCTTTGCAAGGGAAACCTTCTCTTCGTTATTGTGAAGGAGTTTCAGAGATGCTTTTTCTTAGCTGAAGAAATTTTGATCTTGTAAGATCTTGTAGCAACATGAAAACATTTAACAGCCCACAAATTTTTCCCATAGAAATAGTGTTCTAATTGGTGGTTGGGTTGCCAGGCAACACTCCATTAAACCCAGAATGTAGATGAAGTAGAATAGCAATGGTGTTCTTCCCATTTCACTTAATTACTATTTATAATATTCCTTCAATGAGAAAAGTTCCTTTTAGCTGTTCCATCCTTCCCCTAACTCTGGTGTTCTGAATCTGAGTCCATCGTGTGTACAGATTTCAAGGCATCTATGAACTTAGATGGGAAATACATCTTTTTCCCCAATATAATTGGCTTCCTTTGTAGTTCTCTATACTTAATTTTATGAAAAATCTTATTCTGAGAAGGGATCCATGGGTTTCACCTAACTGTCAAAGGGGCCCATGACAGAGAAAGGTCAAAAACTCCTGCCCAAGATAATATTTATCAATTGCAAATTAACCCTGACCAAGAGGATAGATAGAAAGCCAGCCTTGAAGTTACGATAAACTTCATTCATAACTGCCCTTTCACACATACTCACTGTGTAAGCCTGGGCAAGTCACTTAACCTCTTAGTACTCACAGGCAACATTCTAAGACTACATATTTCAGAAAAGGTGCCAATCATGAAATTTCAGGTCTGGCTAATAAACAAATGATTTAAGCATCCAATGAATAAGCAAATAGGCCAATGAATAAATGAGTTAGTGAATAAATAAGTAAACAAACAAATAAATGAAATGAATGAATGAATGAACAAAAACCATAAATCTGTATTATTTATGTTTAGCCTAGTGGAAATTGTAGCAGGAAATAGTTTAAACCTTTATCCCAAAGCTGTGACTACATTCCGAAATGAGGTTGACGGATTTCCCATCAGACTAAACAGGAGATATATTTTACTCACCATATTCTCGCCCTAAATATTGTCCACTTGTTCAATCACGTCTGACTCTTTGTGACCCTATTTGGGATTTTCTTGGCAAAGATACTGGAGTCATTTACCATTTCCTTCTCCAGCTCATTTGACAGTGAAGAAATGGAGGCAAACAGGGTTAAGTGACTTGCCCAAGGTCACAAAGCTAGTAAATGTCTAAGGCCATATTTGAATTCACAAAGAAGAGTCTTCCTGGCCCAGGCTTAGCATTCTATCTACTGTACCACCTCACTGCCCTCTCTCTCAAAATATCCCCTAAATATCCTACGTATCCAAGCCATTATCAGATCCTGATGTTACTATTTTTACATCTCTCTCCTCCATTCACACAGCCACAATTCCCATTCAGGCCTTCATCACCTCCTATTTGGAATATTTCAGTGGTCTTGTAATTTGGTTCCTTGCCTCTAGGATTTCCCCACTCCAATCCATCTTCTACTCAGCTGTCAAGGTGATTTTTTTCAAAAGTATAAGACTTACTGTGTCAGTCTCCTGCTCAATGAATTCTTGTGGCTTCTATTATTTTCTGAATTAAGTATCAAGTCCTCTGTTTCAAACCTGGCCCCTTCCTACCTTTATGTTATTCTTACTCTCTATTTGCCTCCACACAGTCTAGCTATACTAGCCTATTCACAGTTTTTTGAAAATCTGGAATAGATCAAAAGAATATTTGTGAAGAAAGTAGGTACCCAAAGCAGAGACTAGAAAGTAGAGAGCCAAGACCACATCAGGTCAATGGAAATTAGCAAATGGAAGAGTCTCATTAACCATTATGTTTTGAAAGGAATAGTTCCAAACAAAATGAAGTAGACCTATCCTTTCCTGTCTAGTTTCTCCTTCACTACTAATCCATCTGTCATCCCACCCCACTTGCGAGGTATTGCATTCTAATGGAGGAGACAATAAAGAGACAATACATATATGGTTTGTGCAACATGTGTACATAAATGTACCTACATATGTTATACATACATGTCAACATATGTACCTCCAACCCATATATTCCTTTGTCTTTTTTCTGACAATATATAATCATCTTGCCTCCCCATCTTATATTTGTTAAGTATATTCATATGAATGAATGAATAACTAAATAACTAAAGCCTTTATTAAATGCTTACTAGATGGAAAGCATTGTGCTAATGCTGGGGACAGAAACAGGAAAAAAAAGACAGTCCCTACTCCTGGGACTTCAAATTCTAATGGAGGAGACAACACATAGAGAAAGTTTCAGCTGCAAGAAAAATGGACAGGTCTTGTAGTCCTTGGGGTATAATGGCAAAGCAGATGGTCAGGCCTCTCTCTTCTTTCATGGCATTTCCACTAATAAAATCATAATCAGTTTCTGATGCTGAGCCATCTGACAGTGCCAAGGAGTTGGGTGATTAGAACTTTCTTTCCTTGGTCTTCAGTAATTACGGTTGTAGCACCCACAGGAGCAGTCACCAGGTTGCATCTCCACAGTGGTTGCTTCCCAAGATAATGGCTAAGGGTGCTGGGCTGGAAGCATTGGTATTCTCAAGATTCTTGGGTTTAGAGTCCTAGATTGTCTCCATTAGGATCTGAAGGTAGATGGTGGTCAACGTAGTGATGATGGTGGTACTAGTTTCAACTAGCCTGGCACATCCTGTTTCTCCCTCGTGATACTTTGATTTCATATATATATATATATATATTTATATATATATTTATATATATTTATATATTTTTTATATATTTATATATAAATATAAATTATATATACATATAATATCTAAATATAATGAAAATAAATAACTAGCATTTATATAGCACTTTGAGGTTGGAAGAGCACTTTATGAAATATTAACCTCACAAGAACTCTAGGAGGTAGGTGCTATTATTATTACTCCCATTTTATAGATGAGGAAACTGGGGCAGGCAGAGGTTAAGCAATTTGCCCAGAGTCACCCAGCTAGTAGGTATCTGAGGCCAAATTTCAACTCAGGGCTTCCTGAGTTCTCTAGGTACTACACTCCATATACTACACTACTTAGCTGCCTAGATCAAGACAAACCAGTTAAATCGCAGCTATCTGGGAAAGGAGGGCCCTACTGGTTGAGGAGATTAGAAAGGACTTCATGAAGGAGGTGTTGCTTAAAGGAAAGAAGGATTCTATGAGGTAGAGATGAGTTGGGAATGCATTCCAAGTGTAAGGGACAGTTGGTACGTGGATATATTTTATTTTTAAACAGGTGAGAAACATTGTGACTTTGGATCTTACTAACATTACTAATTCGTTTTAGCAAACTTTTTGTTGATAGAAAAACATAAGAAACTTTTTCTCCACCCCTGTTAAATAATGATTTCTAAATTAATGGAGCCCACATCAATGTGTTTTTGTTGTACTTAGGTTCTTTCTGGAAAAAAAAACAAACAAGCAAAAAAAAAAACCGTGATTGAAGTCAAATAATATGGTTTATAAGGAAGGCTGAAAATACAAAGGTGTTAGATATTCACTTATATTTTAAAAATGCAAATCAAAGTCTTTCAATGAATATAGAAAGTTTCTGCAGAAGTAGCATATACCCAAGAGTAATCTGAGATAGCAGAGAATAGAAACTTGATTTAGGAAGTGAGAGGCTGACCTTGAATATTTTGAGTATAGATAAGTCTGTAACAAAAGCAAGACATTTTTCCCTTTGATATGGTCTTAAGTCATGGAACACTACAGTATCCAAAGAATTGATTAAGATTTATCCAAAGGTCAATGCAAAGGCATATGGCGGGTGTGAGCAGGCTGAAAAACATTGAAATAATATATAATTAAGGAAAAGATGTGTAAATGATGTCATCAAGAAAAAAATAATGCTCACAAAAGAAGCTGGTCTGGTCTGTCAGGTGGTGAGAATGAGAGACAGCCAACAGACAACCTACAAGCTACATCAGTATGTGTCTATAGAAGTCATTGTGGTACAGTGGGGGTGGGGGTGGGGTAAACACAGGCTAGAGTCAAGAAACCTAGATTCAAATCCTACTTCTTCCTCCTACCATCTGTATGACTTGGGGGCAAGTCACTTAACCTCTCCTGGTCTCAGTTTCCTCACTTGTAAAATGAAGAGGTTGGACTAAATGTCTTCTGAGTTACCTTCTAGCTCTGAATCTATGATTCTATAATGCCATGAGCCTTTAAATAATGGAAGGGAGCAAGGAAGGCTCCCAACATGTTGGGTGGACCTCCTCTAGCGAACTTATGGGAGGACATGGTTGAGATTTGCCTAGGGTAAGAAAGCATGAATGAACTGCCATTACTATAGAAGGAAGAAAAGCCTACTATTATGATATTAGAGAGCCATTTACATAATTATGAAAATTAAATATCAACACAGAAATATGGAGAAATGAAATAAAAATTAATGCTGCATAAAACATTTCTAGTTCTATTAAAATGCAATGAAAATTCAGGGTCTTCCCACACATACACACCCATAAAGATAGAAAGCATGAAATATATTGTAAAGTCAGCAGGTATCTTGGGCACTCTTTGGCTTACCTTTCTCAAATGACTTCTATGATTAATAAAGCTAAATTTCTTTAGAAATTGAGATGATAACAAAAGTCCTTTTGCTCATAACTTTTATCCCAGGCAAAGAAGAAAGAGACAAAACAGCATGGAATGATGAAGTAGTACCTGCATCGGTGATGAAAATTCACTCCCGATGATTACTTTCAAGAGTAATTTCTCTTGGGTAATCCATGGGCCTAGTTTTATAGCCCTCCAGGGTGATATCTAATGTAAATGAAGCTACTAAAAGTGGATTATCCTGGCAAGGAAATATTCAACCAATAACACAGTAGAAACCAACCCAAAGCTTCCGGGAAAAATTCTGGAGAAAAAAAAAAGTTCTATTTTTTGAAATTTATTTTAATGGTATGTAATAAACTTTTTTTTCCATTCCATTTCAATCAGAAAGCACCGAGAAAAGTCCAGAAGGTGAAAAGAAATGAATAATTCATTTAGATGACATAGGAACCAAACCAAGGAGTTTGGGTTTGAGTTACGATTATGTTGGGTGTCTTGGGATTCTGATGTTATTTCCAGCTATGGTTTGTAGTCAATGAAAGGAGACTAAAGATTCCAAATATCCTTAGAATTTGAACCTAAGGTCAGGAAATGTCATCTTTCGAAACTGAAGTCAATAGAAAATAACAGAGTGAATGGGCCCAGTGGACAGAACATTGGACCTGAAGTCAGGAATACCCGAGTTCAAATCCAGCCTCTGATGCTTAATAGCTGTGTGACCCTAAGTCACACAGCTAAGTATTTAACCTCTATCTGTTTCAGTTTCCTTATCTGGTAAATGAGAATAATAAGAGCGCCTACCTCCCAGTGTTTTTGTGAGGATCAAATGGTAAAATATTTGTAAAGTGCTTTGCAAATCTTAAAGTAATATATAAATGCTAGCTATTATTATTATATATGTATATGTTATTTCTCCTGATAGAATATAAGTTCCTTGAGAGCAGAGACTGCTTGATTTTTGTCTTTTTACTTAAAGGTTTGTGGTTGATTATCTAATAGGCAAGGACAGATCCCTTCATTTCAGTCCTGACCGTTAATCAATAACAAAATTGAATTGAATTCATCATCATAGTTCACATTTATGTAGTACTCTAAGTTTTAAAATCATTGACTATATTAATAACAGATCCCACTGGGTTCAGAGACTAGGCTCAGTTCTGGAGGAGCTTGACCTCTAAAAGTGGGGGTCAAGCTCTTCTTGCTCTCTTTATCTCTGTATGCTCCCAGAACCCTCCTGTGGGAAAAACAGTTAAATTTTAAGTTTGGCTCAAGTCTAGGGTCTCTCCAAAAGGGATCAACAGGTACCCTTATAGAAAGATGCTCAGTATAAAGATGGATCAGATATAGGACGGCTATTTACTTCTTCCACACAAAAGAAATGCTTAAAACACAAAAGGCTCATTGACAAAGACTCAAGAGAGTAAACCATGACTCCTGTTGTATTCTATGAGGAGGTTGATGTTTAAAACATTAAAACAGGAAACACTTTATGGAATTGCTCAACGAGTCATTTCTCCTTCACTTCAGTTTTTCATTGCCTGAACAACTCTTTCAAGGCTCATATCTTCTAGTAAGTAAGGGGATAGCTTGGGCTCACCCTCCCAGAATGGCATCATTTTAGGAAACTCTTCTTGCTATCATTCAGTAGAGAAAGCTAGCAGCTCCCCCATTTGAAACTCATAAAGTTGTCCATCAAGGCTAGAAAAACTCATCTCAGGTTTATTGTTTGGTCATCTGTATTTGGGGAAAAAAAATCACAAAGAAGAAGAGGCAGTTGTAGCCTTGAGATTCAGCCTCAGGCTCACCTAGAAGCTATGTGCCATGTGTGAGAAGTTGGGGTCACAAAGACAAAGAAGAAAATCATTCCCTGCCTCTCATAGGAAGTCTAAGAGAGAACTGTCAAGTCCCAAGACACACATTCAGGAGAGAGGAAGAAGAGGAGAGTAAGTTTACTCTGTAGGTGATTCTGACTGTTCAATGAGCCATCCATCCTCTTTGACATAGGTGCCCTCTAGTACTATCATGGGACCAAGGGACCATTAACTGGTGGTGTTCAGTTCAACTCTGTACACACTCAATGAGTTGTGCTGTAATCCACACAAACATTGCAACCTTCAGTATTCCCCCATGAGGCTGGTGCTATAAATATTGTTTCCCCCATTTTATAGATGAAGAATCTAAATATCAAAGGATTTAAGTGACTTGATGGTATCAATGACAAGATATGAATATAGTTCTTACTGATTCAAAGTCCAATATTCTTTCCATTATGCTACACTGTCTCTGATCATTTCCTTGAAAGGATAAAAAACACCAACATTCTCTCTCTTTCTCCCTCGTTTGTCTCTCACTACCTCTTTCTGTCTTTGTGTCAGTATCTCTACTTGTCTCTTTCTCTCTGTGTGATTTTCTTTACCTCTGTCTCTCTTTCTTTCTTCCCTTCACTTCCTCTGTCTCTGTCTTTCTGTGTCCTGTCTTTCCCTCTCTGTCTTTTTTGCTTCTATCTTTCTGTCTTGTCTGTCCTTCTGTCTTTCTATCTTGCCTGTCTTTCTGTCTTTCTGCCCCTGTCTGTCTCTCCCCTTCTCCCTTCCTTTCTTTTTCTTTTTCTTTTTCTTTCTTTCTTTCTTTCTTTCTCTCTTTCTTTCTTTCTTTCTTTCTCTCTTTCTTTCTTTCTTTCTTTCTCTCTTTCTTTCTTTCTTTCTTTCTCTCTTTCTTTTCTTCCTTCCTTCCTTCCTTCCTTCTCTCTCTCTCTCTCTCTCTCTCTCTCTCTCTCTCTCTCTCTCTTCCTTTCTTTCTTTCTCAGGTTCTTCCAACCTCCCTCAAAAAATTTGCCTTTGAACCAATGAAACAAAATCTGACCTCACCCACTGTGACCTTTACTAGCACTTATTAAGGTTGGATTCACACCCGCAGCTTGCCACATACCAGAGACTGCTACTGGTTGGCTCTCTCTGCCTGTTACCTCCCTTTGCTCCTACACATTTTGGGTAGTTTGCTAAAAGAAGATGTAAAAGATGTTTTATTGCCTTTGCCTTAGATGTGTGCATGACCTAAATCTGGATCCAAGTAGATAAGACAAGGAAAGTCCCAGACTCAACTTAGGTTTTATTGATAGATACCTTGCTACAATAGCCCCCTTAGTTTCAAAATAACAGCAGGAGGGCTCTGCCAGATTCTTGAGATTAAAATAACAAACCCTCGAAGGACTTTGCTGATATTTCACAAGTGTTGGTTGGTGGTATTAATTGTGATAACATAGCTAGAGAAAGAAAAGAAAAGAACCAGAGTTGTTTGTTGTTTGTTATTTTTGTATAGTAACATTCACTTCAGTTTGACTCAACTCAACTCAACTCAACTCAATATAGGGAAAGCAAAGACTCCATAATCAGAAAAACTAGATTCAAATTCTGCTTCTGGTGCTACTACCTGTGTGAGCTTGGGGAAGTCACTCTAACTTCTGTGGTCCCCAGTTTTCTCATCCATAAAATGAAAGGGCTGGATTAGATGAGCTCAAAGGTCCAGTCTGTCTCTAGATCTCTGATCCATTGAGTTAGATGTCCTATGCTAGGTGCTAGTGACATAAAGATAGGCATGACCCAGACTTGTCCCTCAAGGAATTTACAGTCTAATGGAGGGAAGGACACAAATAGCTGTGACACAAGGAAGAATGAAAGAAGAGCAAAGGAGGAAGAGAGGGCTGAGTAAATTGCTATAACAAAATCAAAGGAAGGAACAATCCTTTTCATTGGAAGGCATCAGGAGTTGGAGATGAAGAGCTCCTGGAGGTGGTAGCATCTGAGCTAAACTTTGTGGGAAAAGCAGACTTTAACAGATAGAGATGAGTGGGGGAGAGAGAATCCATTTCAAGCAGGGGAAACCACGTGAGTAAAGACAAGGAAGGGGAAAAGGATAAACATTTATATGGCACCAACCATGTACCAGGTGCTATGCTAAAAAGCTTTTTAAGAATATTATCTCCTTTGATTCTTATACCATTCTGCAAGGTAGGCGCTATTATTATCTCCATTTTACAATTGTGGAAACTGAGGCAAGCAGAACTTAAGTGACTTTCCTTAGGCCGAATAGTCAGTGAATGTCTGAGATCAGATCTGAACTCAGGTCTTCCTGACTCCATGCCCAGTGCTCTATCCATTGTGCCACCAGCTGCCTCATGGAGCAGGCAATGGAAGGATGAGAATCAGAGTTGGATAATAATCCAATTTGGCTGTAACACAAAGTAAGTGAAGGACAGTATTACTGTTAGGAGAAAGATGAAAGATAAGACATCTAAATGGATGGGAAAACAATGACTTCATCCTGCCTAGGGGTGGAAGAGTGCCCCAAGGACACCGATGTTCATTTGGAAAGAGTTTATAGGCAAGAAAAGGGTTAGGAGACAAAGGGGATATTGAATAAATGTGCTTGAGATGAGAAAAGAGAAGAGAAATAGACAAAAGAAGAGGAAAATGGCACCTGGAGAATCTTGAACTTGAACCAGATAATCATGACAGGCCACTGTAACACTTTAAAAGTAGAGAAGTCAACTTTGACAGAATATCGAGGAGAAAGAAGAAGTGCAACGTTGGACAGAAGAAGAGTCCAGGCAAGAGGATGGTTGCAATAATTGGTGGAGAGATGAAATGTATGTGGCCCATTATACAGGCGGCAAGGCTGAGATACAAAGAAATTATTAATAACAATTCACACTTATATAGTGCTTTAAGGTTTGCAAAATGCTTTCTTTATAATTATCTTGTGAGTTTGGAAGCACTAATATATATTGTATTTTGGACCAGACCTGTGATTTTACTAGGATAAGGAGCTCCCAGTGAGGAAATTCCTCCATTAATAGACAATGGCAAGGATGATGCAATTTATATTTTTAAAGAGTCGCCTGAGACCTTCAGACATTAAAAGTCTTACCCGTGATCATACAGCCAGTGCATGTCAGAAGTGGTCCTTAACCCGCTAACTGAAGCCAACGCTTTATCCACTATGCCATGGTGTCTGTAAGTACAAATATTATCATCCCCATTTTCCTGATAAGGAAACCAAGACTCAGACAGATGAAGTAAGTGATCCATCATCACACAGCTATTCAGGTAGGAGGCATGATTCCATGCCAGTGTCCTCTGCCTAGATGTCCATCCCCCTACCCAAGACTACATGGGATAAACCAATACCCAGCAATGACATGGGAACAAAGTAGTAGAATTCAAAACTCTGGAGTCCATGTCTTGTTTCTTTCTTGATGGTGACTGTGTGCATGTAGGTATGCCAAGGATCTTGAGCTTCTCATAGGAAAGATAAATATATATATATATATATATATAAAATTAATTATAAATGAAATTCCAAAAGGATGGTCCCTATCATTCAAATAAAGAGGATACACAAAAGGAGGATACTCCTTGTCTTTTCCCTTTTTTTATCTGCTTTTGGCAGAGAAATTATAAAGGAGGAGGAGGAGGGGGAGGGAGGGGAAGAGGAGGGGGAGGAAGGGGAGGAAGGGGAGGGGGAGGGGGAGGAGAAGGAGAAGGAGAAGGAGAAGAAGAAAAAGAAGAAAGATCTAAGCAAGAGTTCTCCATTTGCAGATTATTATAGGGATTATTAAATGGGCAAATGCTTCCTTGGTTCAGTAGGGTATTTCCTACATGCTCATGGTAGAAAGCATTGAGCCATCTTGGTTTTCTTGAAACATCTGGTAATACCTAGGAATTTCCCTAGAGCTAAATAGAAAGTATCATTTTTAATGAATTTTTTTAAAAAAAGAGAGACACCCCAACTTCCCTAAAAAGATGCTTTTCTGGGCTTCTTGGGGAAAAATGCATAAATTTGTCATCCTCAGTTCTCCCCAGATTCCCTTCAATTTTCTAACCAAAATCAACTCCTCCACCATTTCTCCCAACAAATGATGTTATGACCATCTTCAAGAAGATGGTGTCCAAAAAAAAGACGGCAACTGTATTCACAGCAGGAGTCCCCATGTATTCCAACCTCAGTCCTCAACTCTTCTCAGTGCTGCCAGCATCCAAAAATGAATGAACAAACAAATATCACCAATTCCCATGGATTCAATGACAATTTTATGAAACTGGGTTTGTTTGTTTGTTTGCCTCTGAAACTAGCATAGTACCTTGAAGCAGCTAGGATAGAGTACTGCTGTCAGATTCAAATAGAAATAGATCCCTCTGAGCTGGATATTGACTTAGAAAACCATAAATAACATTATTTATGTTTCATTGTATTTTTATTTACTTTGTTAAACATTTCCCAATTACATTTTTTTGGTTTTTTGTTTTTTTTGTTTTGTTTTGGTTTTTTTGATGAGGAAATCAGGGTTAGGTGACTTGCCCAGGGTCACACAGCTAGTATGTGTCAAGTGTCTATGGCTGAATTTGAACTCAGGTCCTCCTGACTCCAAGGCTGGAGCTCTATCCACTGCGCCACCTAGCTGCCCCCCAATTACATTTTAATCCTCAAAAATTTTGCCCCTGGTCAGAGTTTGATATCTCTGATGTAGAGGATAGACAGGAGTCAGGAAAACTCGAGTTCAAATGTTATCACAGATACTTGCTAGCTGTGTGACCTTGGCCAAGTCACTAAACTTGTCTGCTTCTGTTTCCTCAGATTGTAAAATGGGAATAATAATAGCACCTACCTCACAGGATTGTTGCCACGATCAAATGAGGTAACAGATAAAGTACTTTTCAAATCTTGAAGTGTTATAGAAATGCTAACTATTGTTACTTTTACACATATTAAGAAGGGGAGAAAAAATGAGCATTTATAAGTGCCTATGATGTGCTGTGCTAAGCACTTCATTAATATTAACTCATTTGATATGCTCAATAATACTGGCAATGTGTATATCGTTATTATCCTAATTTTATAGTTGAGGAAACTGAGGCAAACAGAGATTAAGTGACTTGCCTAGACTTAGATAGCTAGTAAGTGTCGGAGGCAGGATTTGAACTCAGGTCTTCCTGACTCCAAGTCTAGTGCTCGATACACTGAGTCACCTAGCTGCTTCTAACCTGGCCCAAAGTAGGTATCCCTCATTTCTTTCAACAGCTCCTGTTCAAAGCTCCACCTTTCCAGCACCTCCCAGTTTCTTCAATTGACCTCCTGCAAGAAGGTGAGTTTTGAGCTAAGTCTAGAAGAAAGCCAGAGAAACGGAGGCCAAAGTGAGAAGGAAGGACATTCCAAGCATAGGTGGTGACTGCCAGTGCAAAAGTCTGGAAGAGGGAGATTTGGTATCACCTTTATCATAGAAGGTACAGCCAAACCAAACAAAATGGAATCTACCAGAGCAAGGGGACTTTTCCATGACAGTTCCTGGTTTAGGGACCCGGCATGTTCTAGCATGGAAACTTATCCCTACTGGAACTGGGAGATCAGCTCCTTAAAGGCAGAGACTGTGTCATTTTTTACTTTGTATCCCCAGTGGAATAGAAGTAATATCTACCAGTGTTTCCCACAACATGAGGTAGATCTACATGTGCCCTTCCTTCTTCCTTCTTCCTTCTGCGATAGGGATTAGCTTTACCTAAAAGGAGACAAAACTGTCCCCCGGATCTAATTGCCCTTGCCTTCTCAGCAGTTTCTTGGTCACTTAGGGGAATAAAAAGTCCCAGCCACATAGAGTCTGGGCCACTCCAACTTGATGGATTTCTGAAGACCATGTGAATTCCATCATCTTTTATATTATGTGTATATACATATATATATATATATATATATAAAAATATCTTTTATCATATATAGTATCTGTATATCTATAACTATAATCTATATATCCATCTATAACTATATATGTATATCTATACATATCTATATATCTATATCTACATATCTATACATATGTATAATATATAATATATAATATTATAATAACCAGAAAGAAGGGAGGTTAAGTCCAGGGAAGCTAAGTGAACATTGCATCCTTATTGCATATCCTTCCTGGGTTAGGGCAAAGTCAATCTCCTTTTGTTAACTTTTCAATGACTCATGAGTGTTTTGTTTCATCCCAACACTTATCCTGAACTAAGAGAGTATTGGAACTGATTCCCACACCCAATGTCTAGCACTGAGTAGGCGCTTAATAAATGCTTATGAATTTATGATCTCCTCATTGAAGAGATGTCAAAGGTGTCCTTGAAGAGATACTTTTGTTTTGTTTTGTTTTGTTTTTTGTTTTTTTAGTGAGGCAATCGGGGTTAAGTGACTTGCCCAGGTTCACACAGCTAGTAAGTGTCAAGTGTTTGGTCTGAGGCCGGATTTGAACTCAGGTCCTCCTGACTTCAGGGCCAGTGCTCTATCCACTGCGCCACCTAGCTGCCCTGAAGAGATACTTTTGGTGATTGAATGATCAATTTCAATTCACATCAAAGGTGATAGATTCAGATATGGAAGGGACTTTTGAAGGTCATCTACTCCAAGCTCCTCATTTTACAGATGAGGGTACTAGGTTAAGTGATTGCTCAAAATCACACTAACAATATGCGCCAGAGGCAAGATTTGAACCCAGATCCTCTGATTCCAAAGCCAGCACTCTGGATTTCCTTGTACTCCCAGGAGAACTTGTCAAAATTGTCCATTGGAGGCTGCTGTTGATAATGATAATAATAATAACTATCCTGCATATTGTACTTCAAGATTTGGCAGAATATTATTTCATTTGGTCTTCACAGCAACTCTATAAGGTAGGTGCTATTATCATGCCCATTTTACAGAGGCACTCACTTTAGTCCACATCAGTTAGAAGATCCCTGCGCATCCAAGTGGGGAAATATTATGAAGTGAGGCTGAGATTCAATGACTTGCCTAGGGTCACACAAACTACTTTTAGTAAGGTAAGGAGAGGGGCCATGGGCAGCCTAGCCCTCCAGGGTGGGCATCACAAAGGTCAGTGTGACCTTGTTTATGGGAAATCCCTAAGGTGGGTCTCTGAACAATTCTGTCCTGCTCAGTAAGAGATGTCATTTGGAGCCAGGACTGCTGACTCCCCCCACTGCCTAAACTAGAGTTTGCTTCCCTCAGAAGAAAGCAAGCAAGCCTTGCAAAATAACCGGTCTCTCAGAGCTTTGGGCCAACTCTTGCCCCAGCTGGGAGGTCTGTGGAGAGCCCATCTGCTTTTGGGTGTACAGTACAGGAAGTGGCTTGGCCATCCTGAGATGCTGGCCATCTGGGCAACAGATGATAGTTATGATGGGGTGAAAAAGCCATCGTGAGACAGTGATCAGAAAAATACTAGGGCAGAGGACGGATAATTCCCTCGAAGGGAATAAGATGGGCTCCAGATTGGAGGATCTAGTAAGAATAAACCACAAAGGCCAGACTGTCTCTTTTAACACCGTGTTTTTTGAAAGCATGAAAAATCTAAGGAGTTGAGGTAAGGGAAAAATGGGTATGCGGCAGCGATTCAAGCTGGAAAGTCAGGACTGGATTGGGAGGCAAAAGTGGGGTTTAGGAAGGTGTTGACTTTGTCACTGCCTCTATCACCTCTGATGCTTTTTAGTCTTTTAAGGAGGTTGCCAGCAGCCAAAGCATATCTGGCCTTGGCCCCAAGCTGAAGTGCTGCTGTAATCCTGACCAGAATCTCTTCTCTACCTCACGGTGCTAGTAAAACAGTGGGTTCAGATGATCCCTCTTTTATTGTTCCACCTCCACTTTCCCTGTCATGCCCTTCCCTATCCCCATCTTCAGATTCACAGTCTACAGATCTGTAGTAGCAGACTGCTACAAGGAGTCTTCTCCCTAGTCAAGGAGATACTCCTGGTGTTGGTGCTACTGCCTTCTTCCAGTTCGTAATCTCATCTACGTCATGGATTCCCCATCCGTGTCTACCCCCCCATGGAATCTCTCTGGGCTCTGGACTTTTCCCATTCCCTTCCATTCTCTATTAAAAACCTGGGGGTACAGGGTTATGCCCTTCAAAGAGTAGGTGTTTCCAAGAGGCAACATTTAATTCATTAGAAAAAATGCCAGATTTGCAGTCAGAGGTCAGAGGTTCACATCTCTACTTCTACTCACCCTTCTACTTACTATCTATGAAACCTTGGAAAGTCCCTCCCCCTTTCTGGGCTCAGTTTCATCATCTTTAAAATAAGGGGGTGGGTAACTAGGGGAAAATAAAATACTAAAAAAAACTAAAATGAAAAAAAAAATTAAAAAAAATAAGGGGGTGGGATTAGAAGATTTCTGAGGTTCCTTCTAGGTCTGAATCTATGTTACTGTATTCCTCCTTTTATCTTACATTCCCTCAGGGCTCTTCTCTGCAGTCTACTAATGTGATGAAATTATCCACACTAATATAAGAAAGGGTTAATACTACCCCCTCCCAAGTAAGACAGCTAGATCTTTATCTCATTTCATTTTTTCCAATTGACAATTTTCCGATTCATAATTTCCAATTAACAGGAAACTATTTGTCTCTCCCGCTTTATCCCATTGAAAAAGAAAAAAATAAACAAAACCCCATAACAAGTATGCCTAGTCAAGCAATTTCCACAAAACATTTCCCACAAGTCAGTTGCATTTTAGCCGGAGAATTCTAGAAATAACTCCTTATCCCAAAGATTCCAAAAGGCAGCATGGGATAGTGGACAGATTTTTGGACCGGAAGACAAGATCTGGGTTCAGATCCCATCTCTAATAGATGTCAACTGTGTGACTTTGGGTAAGTTACTTAACCTCCCTGTAACTCTGTTTTATTGTCTATAAAAATGAGAAAGGTGAATTTATTGGCCTCTGAGATCCCTTTGAGTTTGAAAATCTATGCTTCTATGATCTATAAGACCTAAATTCAAGACACTTGCTAGCTATGTGACCTGAGACCCCAGAGAAGTAATTTAACTTTTGGTGCCTTGGTTTTCTCTTCCCTAAGATGGGGACAATAGCAGCAACTACCTTGCAGGCTTGTTATGAGGATTCACTGAAGTGATTTATGTACAGTAGTTTATGTTTACACTTTACAGTGACACCAATAATGGCAAAGATAATGATGGCAATGATGATGATAGCAGGCCAATGAAGGAGATAGTCTGATTGAAAAAGGTCTTTAAAGTCCTCTTAAACCATGCTGTCACGATGGTGCCATTCATGACTGCCCTAAGAATGTAGAATGAGCTCTAGAAGAGAGAACAGCAAGATGGCAGGCAGAGGACTTGGGGCTTTTATTGACTTTGTCTACCTCACCCCGCCCTCTCTGGCAGAGTAATGCTTACCTGCATGGTAAGAGGGTTCCTTTGCTACTTTGTTATTTGGGATTTCCATTCTGGAGTAAAGCAGGCCCACACATCATTTCCCTGAACAAGCCACATACAATCTTGCTTCCATATGCCAGTTCACACCGATCTCTGCGAGCAGCAAGCTTTCCCACTTCTCCATTTCCCTAAGTCCTACCCTTCCTGAGAAGTGCCCTTGACATTGTGTGGGTTGTGATAATATATTTTTATAGTTCGTTTGGCTTAGCTAGTCACCTTTCTTTGACTGCTTGAATCATGGAATCATAAACTTAGAATTCAAAGGGACCTTAAAGCCCATCCATTTCAATATCCTCATTTTACAAACGATGAAACAGAGTCTGGGAAAAAGCAAGTGACTCAGCCAAAGTCACAAGAGCAAAGAATCAGTCTTTGAACCTAGGACATAGGATTATAGATCTAGAAATAGAAGGTACCTTAGAGATGCAACCCTTTCATAGGACCACAGATTTAGAGCTGGAAGGAACCTTAGGAGTCATCTGGGACAACCCTCTCTTTTACAGATGAGGAAACTGAGGCCCAGAGAAGTCAAATAATCTGCTCATGGTCAAACAGCTAATAAGTGTCTGGGGTGGGACTTAAACTCAGGTCTTCCTAAATCCAAGCCTATCACTCTATCAACTATACAATGCTGGCTTTCTCTCACTTTGCAGATGAGGAAACTGAGGCACAGAGATTAAGTGACTTGCTCCAGGTCAGAGAGGCAGTAGGAGCAAGAGCTGGGATTAAAACCCTAGACCCCTAATCCTGTACATTTGTCTACCACACCACTTTCCTGATTCTAAATCCAGTCCTATAGGAGCTCTCCTTCCTGTGAAATCCTATAGTTTTATTGCTTCAAAACATCATTGGGCCAGCTCTTCTCTGTTCATGTTTTGTCTTGTAATCATCCTGTGATTGTAGGACCCAAGAGGGCAGGATCTGAGTCATTTTCCTATGTATTCCAGGCACCTAATGGAGGTAGGCCTACAGAGAGTGGCCTCTTGGAATCCTTAGCTTGCTTTAGGGTTCAGCTAAGGTGCCACTTCCTCCAAGAAGCCTTTCCTGATGCCTCAAGTATTGGTACTCTCTCCCTTATCAAAAGATCTTGTATTTACTTATATGTGTATATGCTATATCTCCTAGAAGAAGGAAAGTTCCTTAAGGACAGGTGTGTGTGTGTGTGTGTGTGTGTGTGTGTGTGTGTGTGTGTGTGT
>NW_020954652.1:1546587-1551698 GCF_900497805.2 Vombatus ursinus | reverse complement strand
TATATTCTCAACCTTTCCAGAGTATGTTCTAAGGAAAACAAATGAAATTAGGCTATGTGTTCACATTTTTATTTCTCTCCAGCTGGCTTGACATGCATTGCAAAGGAGTTATAGTCCAGAACTGGGCACCCCTAAGGGGGCTAGTCCAGAACTGGCTAGATTTGGGATTTGGTGGTACAGGGTTATGCCCTTCGAAGAGTAGGTGTTTCCAAGGAGTGCCAATCAACTCTGATTGGTCAACACACTGGGAGGTGGACTATGTTGAAATAAGGTATTGACTTAGGTCACTTAAGCCTGGTATAATACCTTTTCAGTAGGGGCTAATATCGTTCTGCTATCATTCCACCTCCTGACAGAGGAAATACCTGTTCTATCAGACCACCCCCTACATATCAGACCACTCCTAGTCTTGAGCTATCTAGGCAGAAGAATCTGTCTCCACCCAAACCTGGGTAGCTTCCAATGCAATCACATTATCAGTAATTTCCTTCTGAAGAACTTTTCAGAAGGGAGCTGCAGGGTGAAGCTCTGAGTCTAGAAATCATTTTTCACAATACATGTACATATACACATATCTACACACTTATGTACACATGTGTGTATATACATATATATATATACACCCACATACACATGTGTGTGTGTGTGTATCTGTGTGTGTGTGCGTGTGTGTTCCATCTAGGTGTCACCAGTACTTAGCACTGGGTCTTGTAAAGGGTTGATGTTTGATAAATATTTGTTAAACTGTTGGATTCAATCTATTCTATGTTGGTTAATATTTCAGGGGCTCTGAACTCAGAGGACAGGAATATATTCAGTCACCTTGTGAATGCTTGGAATCAGATGAAATAGCACACATAGCATCTTAGGGTCATTGCCAGCCCTACAGAGACCGCTGGTTCTCATCCCCATAGAACTTCAGGATGGGTGGTTGCCTGCTTTGGAAACTCTGACATCTTGCTTTTTAATATCTCTCTCAGGCCACCTGAAATGGGACCATTACTTTCTGTTTTTTAAAACTCCCTTGTTTTCCAGGAAGAGATTGACCATCCAGATGACCTCTCCACTACCCAGGAAACAAGTCCACAAGTGGAAAGTCCAGCATCAAAATGGTAAATACGCTTGGGGGAATCACTTCCAGGATTACACAAATGTTTTCTCTTGGGGAAACCATGGGCAACATTAATGTAGTTTCCCCTAAAGATGGCTTGGTAGATTTGTCTTTTTTGTTGTTCAATTGGCTGAGAACCTCCTTTTGTCAGGAATCTACTTATCTTGAGATCAATCAAGTTGTGGCAGATACTTTTAGTCTCTGTGATTGTGGAACCAACTAATCTAAACAAGAAGAAATCTTTCAGAGAAATGTTTCAAGGGACATAACTTCTGGAGAAAACAAACAGTTATTCTGTCTTTGACGTTTAAGAGCCTGGCTTCCCCCTAAGTCATTACTGGAAGTTTAGTGTTGGGCTAAAGTCTTCTTTTTGGACAAGGGACTTACTTCCTCCTCTTCCTCCTTCCTTTTTTATTTTTTTGGTTTTGTTTTGTTTAAATTCCAGTTCTTTCTTACACTCACTATTCGTCTTGAGCATGCTATGCCCATTATAGGATCATATCATCTACAACTTCTTCACATCATCTTTGAAAACTCTTAAACTACTGAAAATGCAGAAACTAGTCATCAGTCTCCACTTATGCTATCTGGCAGTCAATGGTGTGGTAGTAAATGTTTAACAATGGGCTCTCTGGGGGGGAAAATGAACTCAGGGCACACTTTAAAGTAATTTGTATTACTAATATTTTCTCCATCACTTTCTTAAGTCTAAACAATCAGCAAGAGAGAAAGCAAGATCTGATATGTGAGGTTTGATTTCCTAAGTATAAATGGGGTTTGGTGATTTCCCAGAGATAAATGCTTACCCTGAAAATTTAACAACCAGCTCTCAGGAGCTGGCATAAGCTGGCTCCAGAACTCTCCTGCCTGTCCCCCCCCTCCCCCCCACCATTAGGAATTATCATGATGAATCAGGGACAAAACTCAACATACTTCCAAAGAGAGAATCATCAGTGCTTGTTGTCTATGCTTCCTTTACACCCACAGAGATGGGAGTAATCAATTGTATTCCTTCAGGCAAGATGGAGGAGCACCAAGTCTTGCCATTTTCTCTGCTCCTATGTCCTTTAGGCCCTAAGCACTGATATAATCCAAAGACCTCAAACTCTCAAAGTCTTTTCATCTGCCTCTCTGCCGCATCCTTTGGACTTCTAGGGGGGGAGGCACAGTTCCTTCCACTCCACTGTTGAACTTAATTTTGTCTTATCTCCCCCAAATAGAATATAAGCTCCTTGAGAGCAGGGACTAACTTTGCCTACTTATATCTTCAGTGCTTGGCACATAGCAAGAGCTCATAGCGTTCTGGTTCAGAGGCCATCCCTTTATCCACTATGCCACAGCTGATTTCCCTAACAGGATGCAATTTAGTTCTTGGAAACCACTCATTCCTTCATGGATGACTTTCTTATAACATTAGTTGGACTACAAAGCATTATAGAGCATCCAGGGCCCTGCCTCTTCCCTCCAGTAGTTTATAAGCTATTTGAAAGCACTTTGTGTCCTACCCAGTGCTAGGCACAAAGGAGGCATACAATAAATATTCATCCAATTACTGACATGAGAAGCAAGATCTTCTTGGAATTGGGTGGTCACTCATATGTATTTTATTTCACCTAGTTCTGTTCTTTGCAGGGCACAGCCTCTTGACTGCTGTCAATCCACTGCTGGGATTGGTCCAAAGGGTCAGTCATCTGTGCTATTCTCCTTAGTGGGTTTATTAGCTGGCAAGCTAATATAGACTCCAATTCCTGAATTTCTGGTATCTCACTCTTCTGGACTTTTGAAGCTCACAAGTTTATAGTTATCACTAATATTCCTTCACCTAAGAGGAGGAGAATATAGGCATGGTAAGGACGGAAGCAACAGGAAGTCCATGTGTTCAGGGGCTACATGTCAGCCCAGGTGGAGAAAGCCTTAGGCCTTACTCCCCGTGTTTATAGCGTGTCTTTCCTCAATTGCCACCAGGAAAGAGAGTTATAATATAATAAATATAATATAAATTGTAATAAATATAATATTAAATATAATATATATATAATAAAATACAAACATAAGATAATTTGTTTAGCTATCCCCCAATTGATGGACATACTCTTAGTTTCTAGTTCCTTGCTATATCAAAAAATGTTGCTATAAATATTTTTGTACATTTGTGTCCTTTCCCCTTTTCTTTGATCTCTTTGAGGTATATACCCATTAGTTATACTGTTAGGTCAAAGAGTATGCACAGTTAAGTGACTTTTTGGATATAGTTCCAAATTGCTTTCCAGATCATCGTTTGGACCAATTCCCTGCTCTACCAACAATAAATTAGTGAGCCTGTTTTCCCACAGCACATTCAACAACTGTCATTCCCCACCCCCTGCTTTTTTGTAGCAACTTAGATGTATATGAGGAAGAATCTTAGAGTTGCTTTTCTTTTCATTTTCTTTTTATTAGTGATCTGCAGCACATTTTCACATTGTTGTTTATAACTTGCTTTTCTTTTGAAAACTGTCTGTATCTTTTGATAATTTGTTTATGGGGGAAATGTCTCTTCTTCTTATATATAGAGTGTCCCAAAGGTCTTAGTGCAGTTTTACCCTGTATTTGTATCAATTCCACTGGTTCCTTTTCTGTTCATATATTTACTGGATACCATCTCTTGTACAATTTCTTATATGCAGGTCAAGCCCTCACCATATTCCTTCTGAATAGCATCACAGTTATATTTGACAGCCCCTACTCATTGTCCTTTATTGCAACTAAGCCAGAGGCTGGTTCAAAGCTGTGTTTGAGTGAGGATGAAACAATCATCAGTCTTAACTACAAACATCAAGCTTTGTGTCACCTGTACTCAGCCCAGAACCAGACTTCCTATAACCCTGATATATAACCTTCTCCACTGTTACCTCATATTTCTCTTCCCTTTCATAGTCAAACTCATAGAAAAAAACCATCTACACTCATTGCTTCTATGTCCTCACTTCCCTTTTATTTCTTGACCCTTGACTTTTGACCTTTATCCCTACTCAAATGAAACTATTCTTTCCAAAGTCCCCAATAATCTCTTAATTGTCAAATCTAATGGTTTTTCTTTGTATTTATCTTTTTGACTCTCTGAATCTTCCTACACTATTGACTTCCCCTATCCCATGGATATCATCTCATCCCTTGACTGTCATGACATTACTCTCTCATAGTTTGCTTCCTACTTGTCTGACCACTCCTTCTCAGGGTCCTTCAATTGATTATAATCCATGTAACCGCTTCCTAAGCATGAATATACCCCAGAGTTCTGTCCTGGGCCGTCTTGTTTTCTCTATAGATCCTCTCCCTTGGCCAAGACATTAGTTTCCACATGTTATTGAGGTTACTTGTACAGTACCTCCTTTATCACCATATCTAAGTCTACTTGTACAGTACCTCCTTTATCTATCACCATATCTAAGTCTACTTCTACAGTACCTCCTTTATCTATCACGATATCTCTACACACATAGCCAATACCCTAGTTCATATCCTCATTACCTCTTGCCTTATTTATTGCAATAGATGTTTTTCTCCACATCTTTCTCAGCCCTTTCATCTCTTAGAATCCCAAGTTTCTTATAAAGGTAATTCAAATGCTACTTACTAAATGAAGCATTTCCTCATTCCTCTAGCTATGGATACCTGCAAAAATTTTGTATTTGATTTGTCAAGAAACTAAATGACACAACGAATGGAGTGCTGGAAGTGGGATCAGGAAAACCTGAGTTCAAATCCTACTTCAGACATTTGCTAGCCGTGTGATCCTTGGCAAATCAGTCAACCTCATAGTCTTAAGTTTCCTCACCTGGAAATATGGATAATAAGAAGTCTGACTCTTCACATGGCTGTTCTGAAGAACAAATGAAATGCTTTGTGTAACAAACTTTAAAGCATTAGAAAAAATAATAGCTCTTATTATTATTATTATGTGCTTTATATATAAATGGGGCAGCTAGGTGGTACAGTGGATAGAGCACTGGCCCTGGAG
>NW_020954652.1:1506725-1546554 GCF_900497805.2 Vombatus ursinus | reverse complement strand
GCAGGAGGATCTGAGTTCAAATGTGGCCTCAGACACTTACTGGCTGTGTGACCTTGGGCAAGTCATTTAACCCTGTTTGCCTCAGTTTCCTCATCTGTAAAATGAGCTGGAGAAGGAAATGGCAAACCATTTGAGTATCGCTGCCAACAACTCTGAAACATGGTCACAGAGACTCAGTCATGACTAAAAGGACTCAGTAACACCATACATAAATGCATATAATATGTGTCTGTATATATAGAGGCAGACAGAGACAGACAGGCAGAGACAAATATATGTTGTTTTCCCAGAAGGAATGCAAACTACTTGAGGGCAGGGAATCATGAGAGTCATCTTTGACTATTCTCTCTCCCTCACCAATAGGGATAGCCAATATTGACAGCCAGATTGATAGCCAGTCAATTGCCCATTTTACATCACCAAGGTCTTTTCTTTCTGCCTCATTCTCCTCACTCATGGAATGTCTGGTTCAAGTCCTCATCTCATCTTATTGAAACTACTGCAGTAGACTCGTTGTTGCGGTTGTTGTTTGTCCGTCATTCTCGGAGAGGACCGTGACACCAGGAAGATGATACCATGACATGCAAGTGAATTGGATTTGAGTGAGGGAGGCCTGTGCAAGGTCACCAGCCTCATTTTCTCCTCCGGAGCCATTTGGGTCCAATGGCCAGACACAGATCAGGATGACTGGAGATGGCCCTGGATGCAGTTGGAGACCCTGGTCTTTTTTCTAGTTATATTCCCAACATTCAGTCTTGTCCTCCGATCTATCCTTTAAACTCCTACTAAGTTGCTATTCCTAAAATATAGGTCCAATAATTCCACTTTCCAGTTCAAGAATCTTCTTATTGTTTTTAGAATAATGCACAATTTTTTTTTAAGATAACATTTAAACCCCTTAAAAATCTAGCTCCAGTCTAATTTCCCATACTCATCTTACATTATTCCACCTCACCCACTCTACATTCCAGCTAAACTGGCCTAATGGTACCACTGGACCCACAGGGCTCCAGAGGAGAAAGTGAGGCTGGCGACTTTGCACAGCCCTCCCTCACTTACACCCAAATCACTTTTGTCATGGTATCACCTCCCTGAAGTCAAGGTCTTCTTCAAGAAGGAAGGACTAATAACAACAACAGCAATAACAAAGACCATGAAGACTTCCCTTAGTGAAGAGTTATACCTTTAGCACTTATAGTGACACTTCCCAGACTCCAGTTGGGTCATATGCAAATGAATGGCTGAATTGTGAAACATTGTGTGCCCTGGGGCTAATTCATTGTTTTACTGGCTTTTTCATACACAAGTGAGCTATTCAAGCTTCACAACCTTTCTAAGGGCCTTTGCATCTGAAAGGACTTCTCCTTTACATTTCTAGACTCTCTCAGCCCCTTAGGACCTGGATCTCTGTTAAAATCTAAGTGGGTCACACCCTTAAAATAGAAGGCTTCAGGTGATTAGAATCCTTGTATTTTAAAAGTGAAAGCTCAACCTTTCCAAATTCCATAGTTTACAGGTGAGAAGTGGAGGCAAGAGAGGTGAAATGATTTGTCCCAGAAAACTCAAGCTAATGAGTAAGATCATGGATTCATAGAGCTGGAAGGGATCAAACCTCTCCTCATTTTACAAAGACAATGGTTGGTAGAAGAACACGGATCTCCCAAGTATAAGTAGAGTGACCTTCCCTTTGTCTCTGGAGTGGACCAAGGGCAAACCATTGCCCAACTATATTATTCTGAAACAAGGTCAGTTAAATATGCTGTACCAGACGCCTCCAATCTCATTATTTATTAAAGGCTCTTCTGTACTCATTAGCAGAAGACATAGACTTCGTGGGAAAGGATACATTTCTTCATACACTGCAGAGTCAGGGATAATGTAACATCAATATTACAGAGAAAGGTCAGACAATAACTGGCTATGACAGGCTGAGCATTCATGAAACACACTTGACAGTCTGGCTTTAGGTCTCAGGATTGGGGAAATTCTGGATGGAAATCCAACATCATAGGCTTTTGTTGAGAGTGTGGTAGAGTGAGGGGGTGCTTGGTTGGGTTACAAAGATGACTCAGTGGAAAGAACCCAAGAATAGGAGACTTGAGCAGAACTTGGTGTGACAGTTCCAAGCAAGTGTTCCATGGATCTGTTGCAGGTCAAAAGGGAAATACAATTTATCAACCTTAACAGGCACTTAACAGAGTACATATAGTCCTTGCTTTGCTTATGCCCCCTTGCCCACCTGCCATTGTGTGTCTGCCCATTCTCTCCCTACCTACCCACCCACCTGCATGTCTGTCTTTCATTGGCCTGAGCTTGGGTACCTTGTGTCTGTCCTGTCCCAGCCATGTCTTCTCCCACTTCACTCCTGGTCGGTCCCCACTTGTCCATGTCCTGGCCTCTCCCTCCAAGGCTCAGCCTCCTTCCTGCCTCCCTCCCTTCCACAGGTCCATCAATTTGCATTGTAAAAATTGTTTTAAGTAGAGGTCCACTGTCTGTAATTGTGATCTTAGGTCAAATGGGCTGGAATTGCTGCCCAGGTATTATAAATCGGACAGCACCTCTAGGTGCTTGGGTCTACATAGACTACTGAAGGACATTGAGGATAAAGACCTAAGTTCAAATCTTCTCTAATTCAATGTTATGTGTCTCTAAGCAAGTCACTTAATTTCTCAAAATTTCAGTTTTCTTTTCTGTAAAATGGGGAGAATAATAGTCTCTACCTTACAGGGTTGTTGAAAGGATCAAATGAGATAATTTATGTCAAATAATTTGCTAAACTTAAAGCCTTATAGAAATGTTCATCATGATGGATGATTCAATAAATTCAATTCAATAAATATTTATTAAGCGCCTACTATATGCCAGGCACTGTGCTTAGCATTGATGATGATGATGATGGTGGTGGTGGTGGTGGTGGTGGTGATGATGGTGATGATGGTGATGAGGATGATGATGATGAGGATAACATGAATTGCTCCAAATGTAACTTCTGCTCAGAAAGATTCATTCCATCATGAGACAGTGTAGTACAGAGGAATGAGTGATAGACTTAAAGCCAGGAGAGGTCTAGGTTTGTATCTTGCCTCTTACATTTAAGGTAAACTTATGCATAAGAGGAGCCAGGTGGTACAGTGTCTAGAGCACTAGACTTGAAGTCAAGAAGACCTAAGTTCAAATCAGACACTTATTAGATGTACGACTCTGGACAAATCACTTAACCTCTGTCTACCTCAGTTTCTCATCTAAAAAAAACAGGGATAATAACATTATTTACCTCTCAGGGTTTTTGTGAGGATAAAATGAGTTAAAATTGGTAAAAGACTTCCCAAACCACAAATCATGGCACCATTGGAACCAATATTAGAAGTGGGGTGGTGCAGCCAATCAAACTGGCATGGCTCCAACTCCTAGGTCCTGAGTGGATTGCCTTTGGCACCTGAAATTGAGACAAACAACACAGAACAGAAACAAATCCCACCAAACCCATTTATCAGAGCTAGAGTAAAAGAGAGGTAACCAAGGAAAGGCAAGTTCTTCCCTTTCATTGGTTCCCTTTCACTGATTCAGTTCATGGAGTCCACTTTGGGCACAAGGTTTTCCAGATGAGAGTGAAGCCAAAAGATGGTGGAAAATAGGAGCAGCTAGGTAGCATAGTGGATAGAGTACCAGCCCTGGAGTCAGGGGAACCTACTCCAGATCTGGAGTAGGAATCTGACCTCAGATATTCACTAGCTGTGTGACCCTGGGCAAGTCATTTAACCTCAATTGTCCCCCATCACCACACACACACACACACACACACACAAAAGATGGTAGAAAATAGAGCTTCTGACTCAGTCTCACCAAATTTTTTAAAATTTTTTAGAGGCAATGGGGGTTAAGTGACTTGCCCAAGGTCACACAGCTAGCTAGTAAGTGTCTAATTTGAACTATTCACTGTGCCACCTAGCTGCCCCCTGAGTCTCACCAATTTTAAAGATGCAGGTAACCAATCAAAGGAGGCTCCCTCTACCCACATGGTAGGGAACACAAAAGGCTCCATAGTAGGCACACTGGGCATGCTTACAAGATGACCAGAGAAGCCAAAACCTGGGTTACACTAAGATTCACAAAATACTTTTAGCACATGTGATCCTCACATCCACACTGTTAGATGGGTACTGAAGGACCTGTTGTCTCTATTTTCCAGAAGAGAACTTGAGACACAGAGAGAAAGAATGACTTACCCAGGGTCTCATAGATGAACACCACAACCAGGATCCAAACCTAGGCCTCTCTTGACTCCATGTCTAATGCTTTTCTTACTATCCCTGAAACTATACTCTGAAACCCTCTATTGTTTAGAGCAGCATTTCCAACAAGTGACTAGATGTTTGAGAAGATCCGCTTGGGGCAACCCATTACTGTTCAGAGAATCCATTCCATTTTGGGGTAAGTAATTCTTAGGAAGATAGCCTTATGTAAAACCAAAATTTTTTTTTCTCTCACTCTCTCTAATGTACACCCTTTCTTCCTTGTTTTCCCCTCTGGGATCTTGCAGAATAAGCCTGGTCCCCTGAGAAAAAAGTTATCATGCCCCCACATAGGGTGGCCAACTTGACTGATGCCAGTTGGTTCAACTACGGAAACCATTTCACCACCACACTTAGGGGGAAAAAAAAAACCTAAGTGTTCATTCAAGATGAAGCAAACAGGGAATCTGAAAATCATCTTGGGAGTCTAACTCTGGAAAACTCCCTTTCATATTTGGAGAAAACAAAAACGATTTCAAAGACTATGAACTAATTAAATGTTTTATAGGATAACACTAACTCCTCCTTGAGATGCTCATTATTATAATTGCTTTCATGATTTGCACAAGCCATTCCCTCATGCCTGGAATACACTCCCACTTACTTCCCTTCTCTGCTTCTCAAAATCCCCCTCCTTTCAAGGAGTCCTTTTCTCTGTGAAACCTTTACCTATCCTCCAAGTTGTTATTCCTTTCTTTCTCCTCAAATTGCCTTGTATTTAATTGTCTGTGAATATACCATATTAGCCAGTAGAATGTAGACTTCTTGAAGGCAGGGATGAATTTATTCTTGTCTTTGTATCTTCTATGCCTAACACAGTGCCTTGCTCCCTTTCATGTATTCTCTGTTCCAATTAAATAGGCTTTCTTGCTTTTTTCCTCACACATGACTTTCTATCTCCAGACCCAATAATTTGGAACTGGCTGTCCCTCTCTCTCTGTACCTCTACCTCATAGAATCCCAAGTTTCCTAGAAAATTCAACTTGTATTGCCTACCTAAGGCTTTTCCTGATTCTTCCTACTGTTAGGTCCTCCCCCAAGACATTATTAAGACATTTGGTAATCTCAGCAGATGGGACAAACTAGGTTGAGGGTAATGGATGTGCCTCAAATCTGTTGGTGAGTTAGGGGGACATCTACCCCAAGAATGTGAAGACTTCCCCCCAGTGGAATGGATAGATGAGAACAATTTGTTCCAACAGCCATGAAGGCGGCTGAAGCAGGGACTATGGAACACTTAGAGCTTGGTCAGACATAGAAGATGCCAAGGTCATCCACTGCAATACCTCTGGTCGTTGCCAGTCATCATGACATTTGTCTTGCCACTGGACTTCAATGACTCAGGAAGAAAGTGAGGCTGAGGACTTCGAGCAGCTCTGCCTCACTTAAATCTAATTCACACTCAAGTCAAGCTATCACCCCATGGTGTCACTGGTCCTCTTTCAAAACCAAGGCCAAACAACAACAACCACCAAGACATTTGAATGTATTTTGTCTTGATCACTTAATCAATCAGCAAGTATTTATTAAGCACCTACTATGGGTTAGCCACTGTGCTAAGTGCTGGGGATATGAATGAGTGAGATGATCCCTGCTTGTCAAAAGCTTACATTCTAACCGGGGGGTTGGGGGGGGGGACTCAAAAACATATATAGGCACATACAGAATAAACATAAAAAATAATAAATACAAATTAGTTAAATTCAAGATGGTTTGGGAAGGGGGCAATAGCACGAAAGGCTTCATGTAGAACAGGAATTTGTAACCTAGTGTCCATGAATTTATAAAAACAATAACCATAATTGTTTTTCAGTTTCCTTTGAAATCCTGTGATTTTATTTAATACATTGAAAACCAGGGAGGTGGTACATTGGATAGAATGCTGGGCCTGGAGTCAGGAAGACTCATCTTCCTGAATTCAAATCTGGCCTCTAGTACTTACTAGTTGTATGACCCTGGTCAAGTCACTTAACCCAGTTTGCCTCAGTTTCCTCATCTGTAAAATGAGCTGGAGAAGGAAATGACAAACCATTCCAGTATCTCTGCCAAGAAAATCCCAAATGGGGTCACAAAGAATCAGATACAACTGAAAAAATGACCAACAACAATGAAAACCATGCTTCTGAGAAGGGGTCCATAGGTTTCATCAGATTGCCCAAGGGGTGCAGGAGACAAAAAGGTAAAGACCTGTTGAAGAAGACCCTTGAACTGTGGAGAGGTATTTTATGAGGTGGAGGTGAAGAGACAATTTGTCCCAGGCATGCTGTCTCCCTCTATAGAATATAAAGGCTTTGTGGATGGGGAGCCTAATATAACTCTTGGCATATGGTAGACACTTAATTAATTCTTGTGGATTGATTAACTTTAGGACTTAAACCCAGGTTAATCTTAGAGCTTTCCCTCTGTTGATATTGTAAATGTAAATAGCAATTATTTCTGTTTGGGCCAGAAACCCTGAAGGTCTTCCCCTCCCAGGTGTTGTTTTTTTTTTTTTTTGACTAGGTAAAAGAGGCCATTTTTTGACTCATTTCTTACCTAACCTAAATGACTGGGCATTGCCTCAGTCAAACTGAAACCTGGGAAAGACCTTAATTTAAAAAAGCCAAGGTCTCCCATTGCACCCAGGGCAACCTCCAGTCATCCTGACCTATATCTTGCCACTGAACCCAAATGGTTCTGGTGGAGAAAGTGAGACTGGTGACTTTGCACAGCCCTGCCTCACTTCAATCCAATTCACTTGCAAGTCATGGTATCATCTCCCTCATGCCATGGTCCTCTTTAAGAATAGAGCACAAATAACAACAATGGTTCTCCAATTTATACTCTCTCTCTCTTTACACACACACACACACACACACACACACACACATACACACACACGTCATGCTTGTACATAGTTTTTTTTTTTTCGCATGTTGTCTCCATCATTGGACCGTGAGCTCCTCAATGGCAGAGATTGTCTTTTGCCTTTCGTTATAATCCCAGCCCTTAGCAGAATACTCAGCATACAGTAAATGCTTGATAAATTGTTAGTTGACTGTATGATTCCAAATCCATCCTTCTTTCCATTGTACCACTCTATTTAAAACTCTCTACGTCTCAGTTTTCTCATCTACAAAATGAAGACGGCACTATTTGGACCACCTACCTCATCTACACAACGTAGAGATTTGACTAGATGCTTATTAGCTGTCTGACTCTAGGCATGTCACTTAACCCTGTTTGCCTCAGTTTCCTCATCTGTAAAATGAGCTGGAGAAGGAAATGATAAACTAGTATTCTTGCTAAGAAAACACCAAATGGGGTCACAAAGAGTCAGACTCGACTGAAACAACTGAACAACCAAAAACTCTAAGGTCCTTTCCAGCTTGGATATTCTGAAACAATGGTACCTCAGAGATATTAAAAAGAGTCAGAGCCCTTTGGTGGAGGGATGTGGTCTGCTTTGGTGGAGACAGTTAAGGACCCTGGTGAAACTATGGAGTCAATAAAATATGAAAGGATATTTAGAACATGGTGTAATAAAAGGGGCAGAGCTAGAGGACCAGAAATTGAATCCTCCTCTGTCTGCATTGATTACATACTAGCCGTTTGGGCCAAGACAAGTAACCTCTCTGGGCCTCAGTTTTCCCATTTGTAAAGCTCAAGGGTTAGACTAGAAGCTCTCCAAGTTCCCTTCCGGCTCTTAGGTTCTAGAGTCCTAGGAGCCAAAGTTACTGTTCTTCTCTGGGCGTCTTTGCATCAGGGTTAGACCAAATGACTCCCAAGCTTCTTTCCACCTCTAATTCCTATGGTCATTGTGTGGAAAGCATTTTTAGAAACCTTAAAGTGCTATTTTTAAAGAATAGGCTGTTAGGATGTTAGCGCATCAAAGTGGTATTTTCCTAAACCTGGCAAAGTGATAAGTTTTGCTTGCATTTATGTTTTCTTTCCTAACACTAATTATTTTGAAAGGATTTTTTGATTTGTGAAAAGGCCCTTTTTAGAACAGGGTAGGCACGGAGGTTTTTTAATAGCAATAATGCCTTACATAGCTATTTAAAGTTTTCAGAGTCCCTATCATCAACTTTCTTTCCCTAGGTCCTCCTCACAATAACTCTGGAACAAGAGGCTCACAGACCTCAAGATGGAAGGGAGCTCAAGGGCCATCTTGTACACCTTGCTCATTTCACAGATAGGGAAACTGAGGCCTAAGGAAGAGAAGTGACTTGTACAGGGGTCATAGGATCATAGATTTAGAGTTGAAACTAGAGGTCATCTTTTTCACAAAGGGGGAAACTGAGGCCTAAGGAAGAGAAGTGACTTGTACAGGGGTCATAGGATCATAGATTTAGAGTTGGAAATTAGAGGCCATGTTTTTCACAAATGGGGAAACTGAGGCCCAGGAAGGGGAAGTGATTTGGCCAATGTCAGACAGGCAATAAGTGGCAAGGCCAGAATTGCCAGTCTTTGGTCTTTCTGATAGGCGGAAGCTTTGATCTTTCTGTTTGTTTTACAGAGTAAATATTCATTCATTTGTCAATCATGGAACACTGACTTTAAGGTATTTGTAACGGCTACTTGCCCTTCCAGTAGAAGGAATGGCTTCCCAAGTTCTCTCCTCAATGTGAGGTAGCGTGGAACAACAGAAAGTACGCGGGCTCTGGAGTCAGAAAGCCTGGGTTCCAATCACGCCTCTGATGCTTACAACCCGTAAAACCTTGGGCAAGTCACTGAACACCTCTGGGACTCAGGTTCTTGACATGTAAAATGAAGGGGCTGGACTTGGGATCCCAAGTTACTCAGCTTCTCTGACTGTTTCTCAATCTGTAAAAAGAGGCACTCTGAGGGCCCTTTGTTTTCTGGATCTGTGTGTCTATGTACGACTTCAGGTAAGTCGCTTCGTTCTCCATGACTTAGTTTCCTCATCTGTAAAATGAACAGGTTGTGGCCTCAAGGTCCCTTCCAACCCTATATCTAAGATGCCATGTGTGACCTTGGGTAAATCATTTCCCTTCCCTGGGCCTCAGTTTCCCTATCTGTGCAATGAGGGAATTAGACTAGATGGCCTTCCTTCCAACTCACAATCTATGATCCTAAGAACCTCCCCCGGACCTCCGAGATCTCTGTCGGGTTTGGATGTAGGATCCTATGATCTTCAAATACTGAGGCCCTTCTCTGTGAAAGGCCTGGATCTAGAAATGGGTCGCTCTTCCTCCCATCCAGGACCCTATGCTCTCTTTCACCAGGCCTATTTTTCCTTCCGTGTTTGGTTTCTTTCGTGCGTCTGTTCCAGTTTTTTGTCGTTCAGTCGTTTCAGTCGTGTCTGACTCTTTGTGACCCCATTTTGGGGTTTTCTTGGCAATGATACTAGTTTATCATTTCCTCCTCCAGTCCATTTTACAGATGAGGAAACTGAGGCGAACAGAGTTAAGTGACTTGCCTAGGGGGTCACAGAGCTAATAAGCATCTAAAGCCAGATTTGAACTCATGAGGATAAGCCTTCAGGAATCCAAGCCTAGGACTTTAGCCACTGCCCCACCTAAGTGCCCTATTCCAGTTTAGGATTAGACAAAACAGGCTTTTGCTTAATCCCATGGACATAAGAAGAAGCCCAGCCCAGGGATTGGAACGATGAACAGACAGAGGTCTATTTTCATCCCTGTGGGGGTACTGGCTCTGTGTGTGTGTGTGTGTGTGTGTGTGTGTGTGTGTGTGTGTGTGTGTAATAAGCAGAAGGAGCCTGCTCATTGGTCACTTTGACTATGGAGATTTGAAGCAATAGCACTCAGTGACAGTCATTTTTGTTCACTCCAATCCAAAGAACTTTATGGTGATATAATATGGGAAAGGGCAGGTGTACAGGAGAAATCATAGCATCATAGATTGAGAGCTGGAAGAGACCTCAGAAGTCACATAGTGCAGGCTCCTCTTTTTACAGAGTAGGAAACTGAGGCTCAGGAAAATGAAGTGATTCAGGATTATAGATTAAAAGCTTCACAGGTTGTCCAGCCTCACAGTACCTTTCGACATATAATAAGCATAAAAGGTAGGAGGTGAAACCAAATCCTCTAACTCAAGTTCCACTGGTCTTTCCACCATATTACCCTGCCTCCTACTAAAGAAGAAAAAAAAAAGTTGGGAAGCTATTACAGTGATGTATTGAAAGTATTTTGGGCAATTAGAAGTATCTGTAATAATTTGATGGATTTATGATTTTACTGAGAGGCAGTATGTGGTATGGAGGACACAAAGTCAGAGTCAGGAGGACCTGGGCTCAAATCCACGGCTGACCCAAGGCTCCCAGATGCTGCCCTATTAGATTCTGAGCTCTATATTTTATTTCCAACTAAAACTAATGAGTCTGGTCTTTCTAGGGGCTGCTGGATATATCTCTACTTCATGGTCCCATAGGGGTACCAGCATTTTTTTCTGATGTTATTGGCTCAATCCTTAATGCTGATATATTCTCCCCAAAATGGATTGTCATTGACTAGCATCCTAGGTTTCATTTAATCAATTCCTAATCAATTCATTTTTACAAAGAGGCTATTAGCTGAAAAGATATGGCAAGAACAGAAAAACAAATACCTCCAACTTCCAATACCCCAAGGCATAATCTCTACAATACAACCTAGGTCCTTGGGGACAGGGATCTCAAATTTAAAGTAGTTGCCACAAAGCATTTACCCCTCCACCCCCATCAATTTCACTTCTCAATGTGGCAAAGCTGATGGACAAGTGGTTTTATTTTTTAGGATTTGGCATCTTGGTTGCCCAGAATTATGAAGATTAAATGGGATAATGTATGCAAGTGACTTGTAAACCATAACATATTGAGTGTTGTTTTCAGTTCTGAACTCCTCAGTTTAGAAAAGATATTGATAAACTGGGGAGTTTCCAGAGAATGGTGACAAGCCCTGAATTCATCCTATATGAGGATTACTTGACCGAACTGGGAGTGTTTATCCTGGAGAAGAGAAACTGGGGAGAGGGGCAGGGGGAGGCACATTATAACTGTATTCAAGCATTTGAAGGCATGTCATGGAGAAGGGTAGGAGGTGTAAGGAACCTAATTTAGTTCAATATTAGGGAAAACTTCCTAACTATGAGAGATATCCCAGACTAGAATAGGCTGCTTAGATATGGTAGTAGGTTCTCCTTCACCTGCATTCTTCAGTCAAAAGCAAGATGACCATCTGTCAGAGTGTTTTAACCGTAATTGTTTCCTAACTTTTCGCTTCAATAAGAGGAAGCATGGAACAGTAGAAAAATAAAAGTACTGGCTGGTTCTGGAGACAGAGTATCTCAGTTCTAATCCTGCTTTTGATGCTTACTACCTGGGTAATCTTAGCAAGTGATTTACACATCTGGGCTTCAGTTTTCTCATCTATAAAATGAAAGGGTAGAATTAGATGGTCTCTAAAGTCCCTTCTAGCCTTAGACTTGTGATGAATGAATATTTGAGATGTTCTCTGTGGAAAACCTCAAGCTAGAAATAGGTTTCTGTTCCTCCCCATTCATGCCATGATCTCTTTTCTGAGGCTCATTTTTCTTTAGACGGATTCTTTTTGTTCTCACATGGGAGTTATATAAGATGGCCACTGAAGTCCTTTCTAACTCTGAGATTACGTGACTGTCTCTCAGTGAAATATCAGGCATTATATTGCAGATGAGAAAAATTAGGCTCAAATGCATAAATGACTTAACCTTGGGCACACGTATCACAGCTGGACTCAAACACAACTCCACATCCAATGCTACTTTCACTAAAGCATTCTTTCTAATGGCCAAGCTGGGGTATAACCATGGGTTCCTGATTCCCAGGCTAAGACTCATGCATATTAGGGGTCAAATGATAGGTTGATCTTGCTCTTTTTGATCTGAGTTAAAACAAGATGTCTGCGTATTTGTTCTACAATGTATTAGGTGGTCCTCCACATCTGGAATGTACTCCCTACCTATTCTTCATCTCTTAAAATTTTTTCCTTCTCTGTTTGGGGATAGGGGGAGATAGAACTTGAGATTTTATTGGCTCTAGGAAGCTCTGAGTGAGGAAACGCCCCCTACCAAAGAAGATCAGCATTTCTTCTATGATTTATATTCTTAGAGAGTAGCTCAAGGTCACTGAGAGGTTAATTCACTTCCCCAGGGTCCCTACCTTTCTTTAAAGAATAGTTCAGGTATCACCTTCTACATCCAGGGTCAGCAAACTATGGTCTGTCGGTCAAGTCTGGTCCATCTCTTTTTTTTTGTGAAGGCTGAAAACTAAGAATGGTTTTTACCTTTCTAAAATGACTGGATTTCACCTGAAGGCTATATTTTGCTCACCTTTATTCTATACAGTCCTTTCCCAATCTTGCCAGGTATTAGGACTTTTCCCCTTTGTGTATAATAGAAAATAAGTCTATTGAGGGCAGGGACTACTTTCTTTATATCTCTGTATCCATAGCAACACAAGGCATTGTGTCCAGTTGGTACCTAATAAATCTGTCTGTCTGTCTGTCTGTCTGTCTCTCCCCCTCCCTCCCTCCATTCTCCCTCCACCCCAGAGAGAGACTATTACTCTTTTGTATCTGTATCTAGAGCCCTACCATTCTTCCATCACGTCTGGTACATAGCAGGCTCTTAATTAATAAATGCTTATTGATCGCTCACTTGATGGAATTGAATCGAATATAAATATAGGGCTTAAATATGCTAACATTTATACTGAAAAGATGGTGAGGCTAGATGGGAGCATAAAAGGGTCCAGTTTGCTAAAGGTCTTTCCTGACCTGGCTCTGGACAGAGACTGGCCATTGAGGATGATATACTAATGACAATCAGATTCATATCTTGGCCATTAGACCAAGTACAGCCTAAGATGGTGCCTCAATGAATAGGAGCGTCAAAGACAGGGAGAATCAAGTGGGTCCAGAAGCCACCAAGCAATGACAAACAAGAGTGCTGAATCTGAAGTCAAGACAATCTGGATACAAATCTTGGCCCTCCTCCTTACTAGCTTTGCCACAATGGGCAAGTTATTGTTTCTGGGCCTGACTTTCCTCATCTATAAAGTGAGGGGCTGGGCTATGTGACCTGTGACTTCCTTTCCATATCTAAATCAAATCGGTTCTCAATTACTGGAAAAAGTATCCAGGGGGAACTAAATTCGGATGGATTCCTTCTTGCCCAGGGTCTATTTCCTTCATGGTGGTTCTTCCCAGATTAATGCTGGCCCTAACTTTATCAGTTTCCATCTCTGCTCCTGACCTAGAATCATGCTGCCCTATAAATGTACCCTATCTTACTAAGAGTCTGCACAACATTTTTTGTCTGCTTTATATATAAACACAGGCCATTCACTCTGATTAGACTTATTGGTGAAAGGCTTAGAGCTCAAATAAGTAGAGAGTATTTCAATTTGTTGAAATGTCATTGTCTCAAGAAAGGAAAAAGAAGAATAATGCAGGAAAACGTGTTAGCACTCTTGGTTTGAAGCACTAGGAAACCTCTTTTTTTTTTCCTAGAGGAATGATTTAAAATTTCTACAAATCTGTATTCAAGAAATATAGAATATGAGTTAGGAAAAGCACCAAACTGAGGTCATCTAGTCTAACTTGAAGGTCCCTATAAGGCCCCTAACAATGTATTATATATGTATATATACACATGTATGTATATACACATATACACATACATGTATACACACATATACATGTGTATATGTATATATCTGTGTATATGTGTGCATCTCTGTATGTATATGTACATATGTATGTATGTATACACACACACACACACACACACACACACGTACAATAATGTCCCTAACAGGGTCTGCTTAAAGACCTGTGCTCTAGGGAACTCATGATTCCCCAAGGTATTCTACTTTTGGGCAGCTTTAATTATGACAAAGTCTTCCTTTGTTCAAGCCTGAATTTGCTTCTTTATTGCTCCCATTAATTTGGTTTTTTTTTCTGTCCTCTAAGATCAAACTAAGAAATTCTCATCAATCAACAAGCACATGGATTCCCTTATCTGTGGGACAATGCCTTTGATATTTGAAGGTTATGAACAAAGTTTTTCTCCTCTAGTCTAAGCTAAACATCTCCAGTTCTTTCAAAAGACTCTTACATAGTCTGGCTTTGATACCACTCACCAAGCTGGTCACCTCCTTTGGGTGCCTTCTAGGTCATCAATATATTTCCTAAAAAGTATGACAACCTGAAGTAGACACAAAGGATCCAGATATGGTCTAACTACGGGAAAGCAGCACCACTGGCTTCATTTGGGACACAACTTCTATTACATTGGCCTGAAATCACATTAACTATTTTTGGCTCCCATGTCACATTATTGATTTGCTTTTTTTTTTTAATTTAAAAAACCCAGTTTTAATAAAAAATCCACTTGGTTAATTCAGTAAGCACTGCAGGTTTTCAAAGGCTTTCAGAAAAGGCAACACGAACTTAAGTGGAAAGAAACCAGAAGTTTCAATCCACTAAAATCTCAAGTCCTTTTCATGTCAACTCAGGTTGGCCATATCTCTCCTACTGTGATATTCAAGCTATCAATCTTTTGTTTTTCATTCCTGCTGTCCACTTCCTGGACAGTCAATATATCATCAAACGATTTTGGAGTGTGACTTGGACAAGCTGTCATGGCCTGATACAAGGGGAGAAGTGATGGCTGGGTTTAAATCCCACCTTTGATGCTTGGTACCTGTGTGACTTTGGGCAAGTCATTCTGGGTCTCAATTTCCTCATGTGTAAAATGAAGGGGTTGGAGTAGATGGCTTCAGAGGACTCTTGCAGCTCAATGTATGAACCTAGAATTTCTAATATGTTGTAGCCTACTTCCATTACTCATATGATTTTCCATTGCTCTTTGGGGGAAAAAAACAAGCATTTATTAAGCACCTACTATGTGCCTTTCACTGTGCTAAATGCTTTAATATATTATCTCATTTGATCCTCATAACAACACCGGGAGGTAACCAATCAATAAACATTTATTAAGCACCTATTATGTGCTGAGCACTGTGCTAAGCACTGGGGACACCAAAAGAGGCAAAAGACAGTTGTGTGGCCATGAAGATATGGGCTAATGTAAGCTATTATTTGCAAATGTCCATATGTTCCCTTACATTTTCATCAAGGATGCCTTGGATGAGAGTATAGACCATTCTTACAAACATTTTATGCTGATGAGAAATTATCTATGAGGTCATAGTCACTGATATCTTTTCAGTTACTTTTTTTTTTTTTTTTTTAGTGAAAGCACTCTTTCCCCCTATTCTTTCGGAATTGTACTCATTAAAATATCTTGATATTCAGTCACTGAACACATTTAAAATTGCGTTTTAAATCTCACCTCCAGCAAAGACTTATTCTGGAGGCATTTTGCTCAGGTTTAGTTGCTTTTCCTGAAACTAGTCTTGTCAAGGACCATTACTACTTCTTTCCATAGCACATTGGGTTAAGAATTGATAGAATTTGAATGCAATAGATCTACTCTCTTTGTGTAAAAATAGATCCATATTTAAAAATCAGCATTTTGCATCTGTTCTCTGAAAACTCATTTTTTTTTTTAGTCTTACAGCCTATTCCTCTATAGTGTCTTACATATGAACTTCTAACCTAAGTCAATATTACCCTTGGCTTGGTAGGGAAATCAAGTATTTATTGACAGAGGAGATTTAAGAGCTCTTTCTTCTTCTTCATTGTGGTGATAGTTTGGTACTAGTTAAACTTTTTAAAAGAGATGTTGATGGAACTAATGTCTTTACTTTTGTCCAATTTCATACTGTTGGGTTTCTTTGTGTAGGGAGGTAGGTGACAGCTTGCTTTGATCAGATTTTGTTGAAGATGCTGTATTCCACAGTCTTATTATTTTGATCCTTTCATTTCATTTCACATTTTCCTTTGTCCTTGGTTCTGACCAGCTACATAAAGCTACGTGATTCTGAAATGACTCCCATAGCAGTAACCTGTATATTAACATTTAATCAATTTCATTTTAATGATGTCATTCAATGTATCTATCACCTTCTGATTATTCTTGAAGAAAATATTCATGATGTACATAAATATGAATCTTCTATGAAATCTATAATTCTCAAGCCTCTTTCTTTTCTTGACCTTGAATCAGATTTTCCAATATTGTTTCAGTTACTCTATCTGATGCCTACCTCTGTTTACAATGATGATGATGATAGATAATATATTTAAAGGCTGGAAAAGTTAGGTGGCACAGTGGATACGGTGCTGGGTCTAGAGTCAGGCAGACATAAGTTCAAATCCAACCTTAGATACTGACTCACTGTGTGACTGGGCAAGTCACTTAACCCCGTTTGCCTCAGTTTCCTCATCTATAAAATGAGCTGGAGAAGGAAATGGCAAACCACTCCAGTATCTATGCCAAGAAAACCCCAAATGGGGTCATCAAGAGCCAGACGTGGCTGAAATGACTGAACAACAAAAGGTGCTTTACAAATATTATATCATTTCATCTTCACAACAACCCTAGCAGGTAGCTGATATTATTATTTCCATTCTGCAGAGGAGGAAATTGAGGCAGAGAGAGATTAGAGGATTTGTCTAAGGTCACATAGCTAATAAATGTCTGAGGCCAGATTTGAACTCAAGTCTTCCTGACACTAGATCCAGTTAGCGGTGTGCTGGTAAATGCATAGCAGCTGGCTTCCTTTAAAAAATGTACACAATAAACTATTGAACTTAATCTGCAATATTAACCTTTTCTCCGTCCTTTTCTTAGGTCTAGACAATCAACAAAACAACTAATCAATCCTTCATTTGTAGCATTTGCTGATTTCCAAGGTGTAAATGCTCACATTAGAAATTTAACAAAATGTTCTCCCAAGCTGACATGAGCCTTTTCCTGCATACCCAGGTGTCCAGTGCTCTGTTAACTGTGCCACATACCTTCTTTGAAGTTGCCAAAGATCCAGATAATCCACTGACTAAGTTTGAAGGGTCTACTCCAATTCCTCAAAAATTTCTCTACTTACTCATCCTCTGCAATGGATGTGGGTATACGAGCTACAGTTATCTTAAGAGTTTTTTAAAAATACGATTATTATCCTAAGTAAGGATCATGACCAAGCATTCCACGAAATGCTTTCTAGTTGGCTCTTTCATTCACTATGCCTTTTTTTTTATTCTCCAAGGAGTCACGAGTCATCTTTCTATTTACTTTCAGTTCTCTTTGACCTTGTATCAGTCCCCTCAGTCCCCATAGCATGGCAGCCCATTGGAATTTTGCATGTTGAATGCCAACAGTTAAATGAATATTTCTAGATCTTCCAGGAACTATGTGATTCTTAGGACCCCCTTCTCCTTTTCATGTCATTTTCCCACAATTTCCATGGAAGCAGAGGAAAAGGGTCATTTCTATTTTTTGGTCATTTTATGGGGGGTGGGGGTCATTGCCAGAAAAAAATTCATCACTTCCTAACCTACCTGGTGATGAGCAATTCTATATTTGTCTGGGCTTAAATCTACCTTGCATAGCCTTTAGAAGTCATCTCTGCCATCAACTCTCTCTTTTAGAATCCTCCACAAAATTCCCAAGGTGTAACTGGAAATGCTATGTAGAGGTAACACTTACTTTTCAAAGGCTATGATGGTAAAGGAAAAACTCTGGCAGGTCCTACAAAGTCTGTGCTTGAGAAGCTTCCAACTTTGTAGGACAAGATATTGGAGTAGGAATTTCATGGTGGATTTTAAATATCAAAGAACATTTCTTGGAGGAAGTTGGATGGCAGATATGACCTTTGAAGAATGGAAAGAAAGAAAGGAGGTGGCAAGGTAAATGTGAGGCTGGGAAATGTTACAGATTGGAAAGAGCATGGAATAAAGCTACAATATACTTTCCGTTTCACTTTCTTACAAAGTCATTTTTTTTAATTGGTGAGGAACTCAAATAATTACTTTGGGATCAACAGATTTTACCTTCCTTATGTACATAAAGTTTCAAGAATATTGACAGAGAAGCATGTGGGTTTCACAAGGGTCCTTAGTGTGAGTTTTGATTCAATTAAATTTGTCAGTAAGCACTATGGTGCCTAATGTACATGGGGCACCCTCATAGGTGCTAGGGAAATGATGACAAAGGCAAAACAGCTCCTGCCCTCAAGGAGCTTACATTCTTCTGGGGGTTATAACATGTACACAAGAAAGTAAAAACAAAGTATAAGCAAAGTAATACAAAGGAATCTAGCAGAAAAGTGCCCAAAACTGAAGGAGAGTCAGGAAAAACCTAATGGAGGAGATGTCACATGAGCTATTGAAAGAAACTAGAGATTTTATGAAATGGACGTGAAAAGAGAGTGAATTGGAAACATAGAGGCAAGAGCTCAGAGGTGGGAAACTAAATCAGTTGTGCAACATGTTCTTAGCCTTGAATTGGAGAATAAGAATCGATGAAAAGTGGTTTTTCTTTTTCCTCTTTATTGGAATTCTTAGCAATTTCACACCACTGTCATTCCCCTAAACATCTTTGTGGACAACCCTTGACAGTAAGAGATCATTTGGCAAACGAGGATATTAGTTGGAAAGGTCAAACATAACAAAAGCCAAAGAATAAGTGCATAAATATTTATAGGGAAAATGAATTAGTGTTTGACGGCCACGCAGGAGGAAGGAGGGCAAAGCTAACATTTTACAAGGGAAATTTAATCTGGCTCCAGATTCTAATGGCCATTGAGCTTGCCATAAGGAACTAATAAATGGTGTATACATAGTTTTCTTGTCTCTTGGTCTGGAGCTTTGTAAATGCAAAGCTTGGGTCCTCAGAGCGGTACTCAGGCCTATTGTATTTGCAGCACGGCTCAGTCTTCAAGATGAGTGTATTTCTTGCAGAGGTTGTTAGTGCAATGTCCCTGACTTATTTCAGCATCCCGATTCATGTGCACAGCAAACATTTGTCTACTGTGAATACAGTGCTACAGCAGGGCTGGGTTACCAAACAGCTGCAGGTCCAAATTTCGGAGCTTTCAGCCCACTGAGCTCTTTAAGCATCTACTCTCTGTGCAGGAGAGCGAGATTCTCAATAGTTCTGTTCTCCAGAGTATTTAGTCATGGCGTTGCCATTTCCTCATTCCAGACAATAGAGCCATCCTATAACAAACGAGTCCTCTGGGAATGAAGCTCTATGTTAAATTTAAAAAAAAAAATCCACGTCGTATGACGCCAAGCCACATACATGCACAGTGGACCATGACAAAGATGGCTCCGGGAAAAAGATTCTCTTTCTACCTACTGAGGCAAATAATTGGGGTGAAATCTAAGAATAGTTGAGAAGCCCCAGAGGCCCCTATTCCCCACCCCCTCCATTCTTTTGTCCTTTTCCATCCTGGTAGAGATCTTCACCTCAAGTCTGAGGACCCAAGATTCTTCCTGGTGAGTTAATAAGCATTTATTAAATCACTTTTTATATGCTGGGCAATTTGCTAAGCATTAGGGATGCAAAGAATGGCATACAAAAGTCCCTGCCCTCAAAGAGCTCAAATTCTAATGAGGGAGACAGCACGCAAACAGCTATACACATACAAAATATGTAGAAAGGAAGTGGGAGAAATGGGAGGCAATCTCAGTGGGAAGGCAGGGCCATTGAGGGAGATCTGGAAAGGCTTCTTTTTTTTATCCTTAATAGTATTTTATTCTTCCAATTATATGTAAAGATAGTTTTCAAATCATTTTTGTAAAATTTTGAGTTCCAAATTTTTCTTTCTCTCCCCTCCCCAAGACAGCAAGCAATCTGATATGGGTTATAAGGGAAAGACTTCTTAAAGAGGATGGGATCTAAGCTGTGTCTTTACTACCTGTGTGACCCTGGGCAGGTCACATCATCTGCCTCAGTTTCCTTAACTGTATAATGGGGATAATGATAGTACTTATAATCTCAAGGTTGTGGTAAAGATCAAGTGAGATAATATTTGGAAAGTGCTTAGAATAACGCCTGACACATAGTAGACTCTTAATAAATACCTGTTCCTGAAGGATAGTCTGAGAGAGTTACCTGGAGCCACTAAGTGATTTAGTGATTTTCCCAGAGTCTCACAGCAAGTATATATCAGAAGCAGGTCTTGCTGGGAGCCAGGCCAACTCTCTGTCCACTACACCAAGCTGCCCTTCAGCATGTACATACAAAGTATACAGAAAAGTGCAAGGTTGATTATTGATAACTATAGCTAGTATTTATACAGAAGTTGAGGCAAAGTCTTTCCACGTGTTATGTCTTGTATTACACACACATACACATACACACACACATACACACAGCACACTTATGCATGCACACACAAACATCCTTAGAGGTAGGCACTGTTATTATCCTTATTTTTCAGATAAAAAAATGGAAGCCAGCAAGGTTAACTGATAGAATGCAAACACCTTGAGGGAAGAGACGATTTCATTTTTTTCTTTGTATTACCAGCTCCCAGCACAGTGTCTGGCGTGCGGTAGTAACTTGAATAATAAAACATACACAAACACTTTGCAAACTGTATGAATGTTATCACCATCATCGTTATTTTTGTTGTTGAGTCGTGTCCAACTTTGCATCACCCCATTTGGGGTTTTCATGGCAGATGTACTGGAGTGGTTGGCCATTTCCTTCTCCAGATCGTTTTACAGATAAGGAAACCGAGGCAAAAGGGTTGAGTGACTTGCCCAGGGTCATACAGCTAGCAATTGCCTGAGGCCGGATTTGAATTTAGGAATATGAGTCTTCCTGACTTCAGGTCCAGCATTCTATCCACTATGGGGCCACCTAGGATTAGAATTCCTGCCACTGATACTAACTGGGTGAAGTTTTTTTTTCTTCTTCTTAAATTGGCAATCCATGCCCAGCAAATAAAGATGGTCACCCTCTGTGAGGCATTAGCAGGAGATCCTGTTCTCCAGCTGGGACTGAGGCAGAGAGTTGACTTAATTGCCGTCACCTCCGACAATTGCTGGATCAACACGGTCACTCACCAAACAGGACAAAAATGGAGACAACTGTCCGGGCCTGGGAGAATTCAGTGAGAGTCCTCACTTGCTCCTGCTCCTTCGGTCACCCTGCGTGTGTCTGAGTCACAGAGAAATGAGTAAGAAAGGGTAAGCACCACAATTGTACTTCATCCCTGCACCAAGTCACTCCAGGGAGGGAAGGAAGGAAGCTCTGTGGGCCCTGGGCAAGTCAACTTTGCCTCTTTAGGCGTGAGTAAAATGAGGAAGGGGGATGAGATGACCCCCAAGGTCCAGGTCCAAAACCTCCCTTTTACTCTAAATTTATTCCAAGTTATTCCTGCTCACGGGGTTACTCCCAGTATGAATAATCCTTACTCGGCTGGACATGTGATTTCACGCTTTTGTTGAAATAACACACGTAAAGCTCTTTGCAAACTTTCAAGGAACACAGCCTTGGGATTTTGATTTCAATGGTACAGGGGTTTCCAAGCTTCTTCTACCAATGTAGGTGAGTGTCTTGTCTGGAATTAAAAGTCCTCAAAAGCTGACTAGAACACTGAGTCATTCAGTGACCTGCCTGGGGTTGGTCACATACCTAGGTTGGATCAGAAAAAGCACTTGAACCCAGATCTTGCTGCCTCTTAAGTCAGCTATCCACTACACCATGCTGTCTCTGGTTCTTTTTTTTATATGATTTCACTGACATAAGGAACTTCCAGTGATGAAAATCCCTCTACCAGTACAGATGGGATTTGTTTTAAAGAGTTGTCCCCAGTCCTGAGAGGTTAGTGACTTTTTGAGGATCACATCAGAGGTTAGATATGAACTCAGGTCTTCCTTCCTCTAGAGATGGCTCTTTATCCTTATAACTTTATGGTCATGGACATCCTCATCAAAGACTTCTATGCTATTTCTTGTGCACAAGTCACATTAACCATTCACTTTCTCATTACTCTTTGGGTTATGTGTAATTATGAAACTGGGACAGCTAGATGGTGCATGGTTATAGAGCAGGGCCTGGAGTCCTGAGTTAGAATCCAGTCTCAGACACTTACTAGCTGTGTGACCCTAGGCAAGTCACTTCACCCAGTTTGCCTCAGTTTCCTCACGTATAAAATGAGCTGGAGAAGGAAATGGCAAACCACTCTAGTATCTCTGCCCAGAAAACTCCAAATAGGATCATGAAAAGTCAGATACAACTGAAAAACAACTGAATAACAATTAATTATGAAACTATAGAGAGCAGGTTGTTCCGTGATCAGTAGCCACATGGGATTGTCAGGACAATCTTGGTGTTAAAATGTTGGGCTCTATTTCTGTTGCCAACAGATAGCACAGTGCCTTGCTCCTAGAAAATATCTAACAAATGTTTGTTGGATTGAATTGAATGTTTGTTGAATTTATAATGAGAGCAACAGTATGATGTACTGATGTATAAAAGCATTAGTTAATGGACAATGATTGAAGGAAGTAAAAGAATCAATAGTTAAGCCGTATTAGCTAAAACATGTGTAATTCTTATAATAATAATATTAGCTAGCAATTATTTTCAAAATATTTTCAATATATTATCTCATTTGATCCTCACAACAAATCTGTTAAGTAGGTGCAACTGTTATCCCCATTTTACAGATTAGAAAACAGATTGTTAAATGGTTTGCTCATGGTTATACAGCTAATAAATGAAAGAGGCGGGATTCAAACTCAGGTCTTCCTGACTCCATGGGCAATATTATGCCTCCTCTGCCACCTAGCTGCCAATTACTGGTCCTCCGTCTCCATTTCCTCTACTTTGCAAGTCTTGCTGTGGAAGGAAAAGGGGCCACTGACCTGAAAATGACCATCAAGGATCTGGGTTCCTTCCACACCATTGAGGCAGCGTTGGAGGAAAGAAAGACAATAGCATGAGATAACAACACTATTCACTTTACATGTGAAGACCAGAAACATATCTTTATTGATATACAAAGCATGGCAAGTGGATGGTTAGCTCAGTTCTCCTTCCATCATGGCCACTTTAGGGCTTTGAGAAAGTCACTTAATTTCTTTCAATCTGTTTCCTTATATTTAAAATAGGAGCATTACTGTTAGTGGACTTGAGATCTGACCCAACCATTCTGGAGAATAATTTAGAACTCTGCCCAAAGGGCAATAAACTCTGCATACCCTTTGATCCAGCAATATCACTGCTAGGTCTGTATCCCAAAGAGATTTTTTTAAAAAGGGGAAAAGAAACTATTTGTGAAAAAAAATATTTATAACAGCAATTTTTGTGGTGGCAAAGAATTGGAAATTATGTGGATGTTCATCAAATGGGGAATGGCTGAACAATTATGATGGAATACTATTGTGATATAAAAAATAAAGAGCGGGATGTTTTCAGAAAAAAAACCTAATGTAGGGTGAAGCAAGCAGAACCAAGAGAACATTGTACACAGTAACAGCAATATTGCTCAATAATCAGTTATGAATGACTTGGCTGAATGCAGAATGAAACATACTTTTTTTCACTTTATTTTCCTTCTTGTTGTTTTGATCTATTTTCTTTCACATGACTAATACGAAAATATGCTTTGCATGACTGCATATGTATAACCTATATGTAATTGCTTACCTTCTCAAAGAGGGGAGAGGGGAAAAAGAAGAGAATTTGAAACTCAGAATGTTAAAATTGAATATTAAAAATTATTTTTACATATAACTGGGAAAAAATTAAAATATAAAAATAAAAATAAATAAATAAAATAGGAGCACTGAATGAGATGTTCTTTGGTCCTATCCAGTGCCGTGATGATGATGATAATGTAAACTCATATTTATATAGTGCTCTAAGGTTTTATATAGTGCTCTAAGGTTTGCAAATTGCTTTACAAATATTCTCTCATTTTATCCTTCCAACAGTCCTAGGAGGTAGCTACTATTATTATCTTCACTTTACAGGGGAGGAAATTGTGGCAGACAGAGGTTTAATGACTCACCCAGAGTGTCACAGCTAGTGAATATCTGAGGCTAAATTTCAGCTCAAGTTCACCTGATTCCAAGCCTGGCATTCTATCCACTATGTAATGTTTGTTTTTTTTTAATCAAAGTTCCAATCTTTGGTCTCTTCAACAATCAATGCAGTCTCCCCCACAAGATTGATTGTCCATTAGTATGGATGGTAAAGGGGCAGCAGATGGTTAAGTGGATAGAGCACTGGGATTGGAATCAGGAAGACATCTTCATGAGTATAAATTTGGCCTCAGATTTGTGTGTATGACCCTGGGCAAGTCACTTAACCCTGTTTGCCTCAGTTTTCTCACCTGTCGAATGAGCTGGAGAAGGAAATGGCAAACCACTCCAGTATTTTTGCCAAGAAAACCCGAAAACGAGGTCACAAAAAGTCGGACATGACTGAAACAACTGACCAACAACACAGATGGTGAAGATACTCAGGAATAACAGATATTATCTGTACCCCATATGCAGGTCAGCCAAGCAGAGAGAAAATCAAGACCTCAAAAGAGATAAGTCTTTGGTAACATATCTTTGGTTAACTATGGAATCAGATAAATATATGAAAGATGCCTATCGCAATCCCATCTCTGATATAGTAAATGATCAGATCACAGGACCATAGACCCGGACTGAAAGGGACCTCAGAGGCTCATCTAGACTAACTCTCATTTTGAAAATAAAGAACTGAGGCTGAACAAAATGAAATGATTTGCCCCAGGTCACATTGGTAGTTAGCATCAGAGATGGAATTTGAACCCAGGTCCTTTGAGTCCCTCTAACTTAGAGGTAGTTGCTTGAAACACCAAGAGGTAAAGCGATTTGTCCACTGTCACACAAAAATCTCAGGCAAGGTTTACATCTAAGTGTTCCAGCATCTGAATCTGACACCTTCATCCATTCAACTACAATTCCACTGTCTTTAAACGAGATTTCTTCTCTCCTTACTTCCTGTTCTTTACTGAAGACAATAACCACAGAAATCTTACAGCTGCTCCACTACCTCATGATTCCTCTCCCGTCTAAATGAGGTAGGTCTCTGAGGAGAGGGGCAGACTTCCCCACTCATTCCACAGGCCCTCCCTTTGCACCATGCAGTACCAGCTTATATGGGTTTATCTTATTTAGATTAAGTGACAAAATCACTTTCATACTCATCTGTCAAAAGCCTCAGCATTTTTGCAATGCCTTTCTGTCTTGGATTAGAATAGTCTTTTGTAAAGCTCTCTTAGTGACCCATGAAAGAATTTTCTATATAATGGGTAGTAAGTAGTAGAAGTAACTTAGCCTCAGCTCAGGGTATACAGATGCACACGCATATACATATATAATATGTGTAGTTAATATGCATACTTCCTAACTTTGTATATGCATGTGCACACATACATATCAGCTAGCATTTATATATTCCTTTAAGGTCTGCAAAGCACTTTACAAATATTGTCTCATTTTATCCTCAAAATAACCCTGAGAGGTAGGTGCCATCCTCCTTTTACAGATGAGAAAACTGAGTCTGATAGAGGTTAGATAGTTAGTAAGTATCTGAGGTCAGATTAGAACACATACCTTCATGAATCCAGGCACAGCTTTCCATCCAATGTACCACCTAGCTGCATGAAAACCATACACACACACACACACACACACACACACACACACACACACAGATATATATGCATATGTATTAAAATGTGTACATGTCTACATGCATAGATATGCATAGTAGATATCTACAAATAGTGCATGGCTATAAAGTAGAGAGTATATACATATATGTACATGGATATATGTATATCCATGTACATCTACATATATATCCATGTTGTGTGATAAAGATATAGGTAGACAGATATGAGATATAGATTATGTATACATACATATATGTAATAGATATCCATATCTATTATATATGCGTATAACAGATAAATAGATATAGAAATACATAATGGATAAATATAAAATAGATATAGATATATAATGATATAATAGATATCTATATATAATGGATATACATGATAGATAGCTACATATAAAAGATATGTAATGAATATATTAGGTACATATCATATTTATTCTATATTATCTTTAAATAAATGTATCTGTCTTCCTAATAGAATAAGTTTCTTGAGAAAACGGACTATTACATTCTTTTTTATACTCTACAACTAGAATAATAACCGGAACAGAGTAGGCACTTACATGCTTTTTGAATGAATGAAAAAGCATTTATTAAGTGCTCACTAGAATTTACTGATTGGTAGTAGGGCTCATTTCCAATCCAACCAATGTGCAATAAATAAATAAATAATGGTGAGATAGTATAGGCAATGCCCTACAGTAAGATATTAACACATTCTGCTCCATTCACCTCAATGTAATAAGCATTTATAAGTGCCTACTGTGTGCCAGACACTGTGCTAAGCATTGGAAGCTAATGTTCAAATAGGTTAAGTATGATAGTAAATTGTAAAAGAATTGCTTCTCAACCATTAAAAAAAATGTAACTTCCACTTTTCCCCTTCTCTCTCTAAAACCTCACTCCAAGAATAATAGCTATCCTCTATATAGAGCTTACCATGTGCTATTCACTGTGCTAAGGGATTTTTACAAATGTTATCCCATTTGATCCTCACAATAACCATGGGAGATAGATGCCATTATTATGTCCATTTTACAGGTGAGGAAACTGAGGCAGACAGAGGTTAAGTGACTTGCCCAGGGTTATATGGGTAGCGAGTGTCTGAAACTGGATTTGAACTTAGCTTTTCCAGACTCTAGGCTCAGTATTCTTGCCCTTGAGCCATCTGAATGTTTCTAAAGGCAAAAATTTAGGGATGAGAAGCCAAGCTTTTTTGGGGGTTTGTAGTAGTTCATCTCAAGATGGGGCATCGAGTGAGTAGTCAAGTAAAGAATAGATTTGAGCCTTGTAATCTTTAACCCAATGTAATAATTAATAATAATAATATTTACATAGAGTTTTTTAAGATCTGTAAAGCATTTTCAATGGGTAACCCAAACTTAGAGTCAAGGACTTCACGGGTTATGTCAACTGCCTAAAGCAGAAACACTAGTTGTTTTATACATAAAGGAGAAGAACCCTACAATCTCTGGCAGAATGGGGTTGTAAGTATCAGCAAAGACTATTCCAGGCCAGTAGCTCTATAAATAAACCCTCATCTCCTAGGAAAGGATACCATGTTTTCATAGCATTTCTAGCTGAAATGCCAGATCTTTGAACCTGTATTAAGCTGAACAAGGTAAATCAAATGTCCCACTTGTCACTGGTTATCACCAGTTGTAAGTTTACCACCAAAAAATAAACTCTTGTATTTAAGGGTCTAAATGATTGTCTCAAATCTGCAATAAAAATCCCATTCTTTTAAATCATGACTTCAACTTGTGAGAGGAGCAAGTCCTAATTGACTCACTACAGAGGGCCAAGAATAAATTCCAAATTGGGTCCTCATAAGACCTGGAAGATCCTAGGCTTCAAGCATATGGATGGGAGGTGATTGACATTGCTTGGAAATGGTCACTTTCATGGAACATAACAGCAATCCAAGTGGGAACAGAGGATGCTGTTCAGCCATAGCTAATTCAAAGGGAGTTGAAGGGTAGGGGTGACTTCATATATGTGGCAACTGTTTCCCACACCCAATAATAATGTTTAAAAAAAACACATGCAATTGTGAGATTTTAGATTTAGAGCAGAAAGGGACCCCAGAGTCATTTTCTTCAAACACTTCATTTTACAGATGAGGAAATTATGGGTTAGGGAGGTGAAAAAAACTTGCCCATGGTAGCACAAATAGTATTAAAGGTAGGATTTTGATCCTAATCCTCTGATTCCAAAGCTATTTCCATTATGCCACATAGATCTCCAAATTGTAGAAAAGTGCAGATACACTATATAAAACTCAGATTCCTGCTGTTAAACAGGCCTTGAATCCTGTATCCTTACCGTAAACCACATCTCTACCTACCCTGACTTTGAGGGTAGGGACCATATTTCTTTTTGCTTGTACATGTGATCCCAGATGCTTAGCACAGTGCCTGGCACACAGTAAGCACTTAATAAATGCTTGTTGGCTTAGCAAAAAGTATTTTGATAATTCCATTCCAATGTAATTGGTTTTCTTTGTTATCCCGAGTATTTTTTTCTAATTCATTTAAAACATGATTCTGGGAAAAACTCCATAGGCTTCACCAGACTGCACAAGGGGTCATGGCACACACAAAGAGGTTAGAGGTGAACCTTTGATCAGAAGTGGATTACCTGCTGAATTCTCTTCTAACTTTGACATTCTGCAAGTCACTGAAGTAACCGACTGAAACTAGAATTTTCAACAAGCCTTAACGATATTTATGGCCACTCTATGAAGCTCACTAGGGTGGACACATACCCAAAGGTCATTTTATTATTAAAAAAAACTAAATGTATTTTACTTATTATAACAGTGTTACAACAATAACACATTAGTCTTCTAAATAACAATCCTAGTCTCATAGACTCAGTTGGGAGAGGAGTTAGAGACCATGGAGTCCAATCATCCCATTTTACAGATGACAAAAGTTAAATGAATTAGTCTGTGTCACACAACAACTAAGTGTCTGAGGCTGGGTTTGAACTGTTCTAAGACTGGCATTCTAGCTACTGTACCACTTGACTTTTGTCTGCTTCTCATTGAACTCTCAGTTAATATCTTAACATTTGTTCCCCCATTTCATAGGATTAAGAGTTGAAAGACATGTTAAGAGATTATCTACCCCTCATTTTAAGGGCAGCTAGGTGGTACAGTGGATAGAGAGCAGGGCCTGGAGCCAGGAAGACTCATCCTCCTGAGTTCAAATCTGGCTTCAAACACTTACCAATTGTGTGACCCTGGGCAAGTCACTTACCCCTGTTTGCCTCAGTTTCCTCATCTGTGAAATGAGCTGGAGAAGGAAATGGCAAACCACTCCAGTATTTTTGCCAAGAAAACCCCAAATGGGGTCATAAAGGGTCAGATGCAATTAAAAAAGTTTGAACATATATATGTATATGTATATATGTGTGTGTGTATATGTGTGTATGTGTGTGTGTGTGTATATATATATATATATACACACACATACATACACACACATACATACACACATAAATATATGGGGGCACCCAGGTGCCACCATAGTGGATAGAGTTCTGGGCCTGGAGTCAGGAGGACTCATCTTCCTGAATTCAAAACTGGTTTCAGACACTCACTAGCTGTGTGACCCTGGGCAAGTTGCTTAACCCTGTTTGTCTCAGTTTCCTCATCTGTAAAATGAGCTAGAGAAGGAAATGGAAAGTCATTAACCCCTCCTTGCCTCAGTTTCCTCATCTGTAAAGTGAGCTGGAGAAGGAAATGGCAAACCACTCCAGTATCTCTGCCAAGAAAACCCCAAAGGCAGTCACAAAGAGTCAGACACAACTGGATTGATCCCTCATATTACAGAAAGGGGATATCATTTATTTGATTTCCAGTGACCATCTTTCCTCTTTTTGTATCCTCAGTGCTTAGCACAGTGCCTGGCATCTAGCAGGCAATTTATTTATTAATTTATTGCTATTCAACAAACACTTACCAGGAGCCTACTATGTGCCAGACACTGAGCTAGGTGCTGGGGATTAAAGACACAAACTTATCCAACAGATGTGGCAAAGCCAGAACTCTCATGCTGACCCTCTGACTCCAGTTCTGACCTATTTACTCTAATACTAAGCTGTTTGACTCATTTGATGCTAATGTATTGATTTTATTTGAAGGTTGGAGCTTTTTAAAAGCGCATACCTACTAGTGACTGAGAACATGAAAGCCCAGGCTTACAGAAAACAGTACCCTGCAACAGAAAAGAGTAATCACTCATCCTTTGGGCCATGAGGGAACCAATTAATTCTTACTGTTCTCTGACCATTTGAGCTGGCTTTCAGGAAGTTTTTACCGGTTGAATTAAGAATCCCCTAACTTTCAATCTGGCCTGGAAACCCTGCTGAGATCATATTTTTTTTTCTATATACATGCTGGATAGAATTGTTATAAACTGCCTTCTGCAAAACACCCCTCCAATCTTTCAGAAACTGTAATTCTCCATCAACTTCCTTTTTTGATGCCATAAATTGCCACCCTTAGTGGCTTTGCAATAAGTCAAGAGCTATGCTATTAGCCCTGGATTACTTTCCCAGTTTGGCTTCTTGGGGCTGCTCAGATGCATGAGGGGCTGGATTTTCCTAAAAGCTTGACTTCTAGAATGAATCAAAGCCTGAAATCTTTTGTAAAAGGGAAAAAGGAAGTAATTTACGTCCCTCAGGAGTATAAAGAATTCGGACACAGTGTGGACTGCTTAGCCCTACACTCAATGGTTGTGGTTACAAAAGACTCCAACCTTCCTTTTCTGAATACACCCTCACCCTCTGAGAGCTTTGGTTCCTATTACTTCACAAAGAAGTAATGGTATGAAGCCATAAGCCTTTTCCAATGTTGAAAGAGTCAGGAGTCAGGGCTAAGCCAACCATGCCCAAAAGCAAGGGAAGTACCTTGAGGCCAAGGACAGTTTAATTTTTCTCTTTTTATTTATTTTTTTTGGGGGGTGAGGCAATTGGGGTTAAGTGACTTGCCCAGGGTCACACAGTTAATAAGTGTTAAGCATCTGAGGCCAGATTGGATGTATTTCTTTCACTCGAAGAGGCAGTGGAGGTTAGAGAGGGTGTTAGAATCAGGCTCAAGGAGGAAAACCTGGATTTAAATCTTGCCTCTGACCCATCCTGACTATGTGACCCTGGGCAAGTCACTTAACTTTTCAGGTTCCAGGCAACTGAAACTCTAAGTTGAAGAGAAGGGGCCATCTTGAATTGGTGGAGGGTTTTCCTCATCTGTGAGCTCCCTCCAGTCCAGTCCTTACTTTCCCAACCAGTCAGTTAGCATAGGGTCTGACAACGTATCAATAAATATTTACTTAGAGGCTACTGTGCTAGGTGCTGGACATACAATAACAAAGAGAAACTGTCTTCCAGGGGCTTGAGTCTTACTGTAGGAAACAATACAAAATTTTATGTGAATGTACAAAATAAATATATAAACGTAAGATTAACTTTTGAAGGGGAGGTCATGACAGAAGGTAGAGCAGTAGCTGGTGCAGTGGATAGAGTGCCAAGCCTGAAATGTGGAAGACTCATCTTCCTGAGTTCAAATCTGGCCTCAGACGTTTACTAGATGTGTCACCCTAGGTAAATCACTTAACCCTGTTTACCTCAGTTTCCTCATTTGTAAAAATGAGTTGGAAAAGGAAATGGCAAACCACTCTAGTAGTATCTTTGACAAGAACATCCCAAATGGGGTCACAAGAGTCAGAGATGACTGAAATGACTGAACACCACCACCAACACTTACTTAGCTGTGTGACCTTGGGCAAGTCACTTAACCTTGTTTGCTTCAATTCCTCATCTGTAAAATGATCTGGAGAAGGAAAGTGGGAAACCACGCCAGTTTCTTTGCCAAGAAAACCCCACATGGGGTCATAAAAAGTCAGACAAGACTGAAACAACTCAACAACAACAATATTGACAGATGGAAAAGGGGATTCAGGAAAGGTCTAATATAGAAGATAACCTTTGAGATGATGTTTGAAAGAACTTAAGGATTTTAAGAAGTGAAAGTGAAGATGGAGTACACAGAGATGGCAAATGAAATAGGTACAAATTAAATGTGCCATGACTGTTTGTTGAATTGCATTAATTGGAATTTCACTGAGACCTGGGTTCAAGTTTGAATTCTACCACTGACCTAGCTTGGGGACAATTCATCTTTATGAAGCTCAGTTTCCTCACTTGTAAAATGGGTAGAACATACTTCACTATCAATTTCTCAAGGTGGTTGTGAGGAAAGTATCTTAAACATCTTAAAGTACTAACTACATGTTAATTATTTTTATTAGGAGGATACTAAGTATTATTGCATCTTAATGGTTCAAACGAGAGAGGGGAAAGTCAAGGGGAACCATAATATATCAGAGTTGGAGAGGACATCCCATACCGCTTTAGGAATCCTCTCCTCAATATTCCCAATGAGTGGGTCAGTCAGCCTCCTGTTAGAAAATCTTGGAGTTCAAATCCTAGCTGGGTGACCCTGGGCAAGTCACTTAACCCCATTGCCTAGCCAAAAAAGAAAAAAAAAAGAAAATCTTGAGTACTTTCCAAAAGTATCCCACTGTGCTTTTTAAAATAACTCTAAGGCTTACAGCTGGAAGGGACAACACAGGTCATCCTGTACAATTCCCCCATTTTAAAGATGAGGAAAATAAGGCTTTCAGGTGAACTGACTTGCCCCAGAAAAAACAGGTACTTGGTGGCAGATCTGGTATTTATACCTAGGTCTTCTGATTTTAAATCCATCACTATTAATTATTTGCAAGGTTTTCCTTCTATCTAGCCAAAATCTGCTTCTCTAAAACTCTTGGTCACTTTACCTTACCCTGAGAGTTTTTAAAAGGTTCAGACAACTAAACTTTCATGCAAACCATTGATAAATAATATTAAACAACATGGGACCAAAATTAGATCTCTAGATGGAGAATTACATATACGATCTACTTCTAAACCCCCATCAGGCTGTTAATGACTTCTCTTTGGCTTTGGTTAATTTTTCTTTCTTCTAATGGTACAACTGTCCAGCCTATATTTCCGATTGTTATTGAGTCGTTTCAGTCATGAATGATCCTTCGTGACTCCATTTTGGTTTTTGGTTTTTGGTTTTTGTTTGGCAAAGATACTGGAGTGGTTTGCCATTTCCTTCTCCATCTCATTTTACAGATGAGGAACCTGAAGCAAACTGGGTGAAGTGATTTGCCCAGGTTCACATAACTGGTGTCTAAGATCAAATTTGAACTCAAGAAGATGAGTCTTTCCTATTGCAAGCCCAGGATTCTACCCATTGCACTACCTAGCTCCACATCTCCTACTTGTCCACAAATATTCATAGGATATTTTGTCAAATGTTTCACTGAATTCTAAGTATCCTATCTCTAATGCATTCTCTTGATCTACCTGTGTTTTTTGTTACTTTTATTTTCAAAATTCATCAAGAATAAATAATGTAACATAGTAACCTATGTGTATTATGACAAATACAAAAATCCATTAATCTAGTCAGGCCATATGTGGCCTCGAGGCCACAGGTTCCCTACCCCTGACTAGCCAAAAGAAGCCAGCTTAGACTGGCACAGCCCTGCTCATGAAGAGACATCCACTCCTAAGGACCATTCTCTCCAGTCCTAGGTGTTTACAAGTCATCCCTTAAACAATACATTCAAGAATTTTGCTAGGAGTTAAAGCCAGATCTACTGGCCTGTAGCTTTCGGACTGATCTTTGTTTTTTGAAAACTGGGACATCTGTCTTTCTAAAGTCCTGCGGCACCTCTTCCATTCTGACAGTCTTTCCAAGATTGCCCACAGTGGCTCAGCAGTCCCACCTGCCATCCCTTTCATTATTCTGCACTGTGGTTTATCTAGGACCCAGGATTAGAATTCTTGGTTAGAATATAAATTCCTTGATTGTATGGATTCTTTCATTCTTTGCATTTGGTTCCTAAGAGTCTAGCTTGGCATAAAGTGGTACTTAATAAATGCTCATTGACTGACTGCTTGGAAGGGAGCCAAGGTAACTCACTATCTTACTTTCTCGGGTTTCAATTCCCTGGTTGCTATTTGTTACATGATAGTGATGGAAAAAAAGAGAGAGAGCTAATGAAACATTTAAAATAATATATGGAAGTCCAAGCAATTTTGTTACTATCATGTTAAATTTAACATGCATTTAAGAAGTCACATTTTATGCAATAGAAGGTCACAGTTTCAAATACAATCCTCTTTTCTTGCTCTTTTTTTGTATATTGGAATGTCTGTGTTTATTGTCTTACTGTGTTCATAATAAAAAAGACAATATAAAAATCTCTTAAAAACAGCCTTCCTACACTAGTAAGCATTGTATTGCAATAGCATTCTCCCTGGTAGAAAAAACAAGGATCAGAAGAATTGAACAGATTTCAGTTCTTTTCTTTGGTGTCTGTCTTCATGATCTCATTCACCTCAAGCAGACATCTTGTCAATTCTTCAATTCCACTGCTTTTCCCCTAATAGAACTTCAAAAGTCCCTTTCCAAAATTTATCATCAATTATAAGTCTCAGGTCATCATGAACTTTTAACATACCTAACCTTATTCCTCTAGCGCCATATGCCAGGTCTTATTCCTCATTCTTCATCACCTGCCTCTTACTTTTAGCATTCATATGTATATATACATACATGTACATATATGCGTGTGTGTGTACACACATATACACATGCACACAATATACATGCATGTATTTATGTATATATACACAACAGCTTAGTGGCACAGTGGATAAAGTATAGGCCTGGAATCAGCAAGACTCATCTTCCTGAGTTAAAATCTGGCCTCAAACACTTCCTGGTTTTGTTACCCAGGGCAAGACATTTAACTCTGTTTGCCGCAGTTTTCTCATCTGTGAAATGAGCTGGAGAAGGAAATGGCAAACCACTGCAGTATCTTTGCCAAGAAAACCCCAAATAGGGCCACAGAGATTTAGACATGAATGAAATAACTAAATAAAATACATATATACACATATATGTACGTGTATATATATATATATGTGTGTGTGTGTGGATAGGTGGATATGTATATAAATGTGTTTGTATGTATACACACATATACGTATATGTATATACACACATATCCACATACCCACACACATAAATATATGCACACACATATAGTATGTGTGTATATCTTTTAAAAATCTGAATTAGTTTGTAAGTTACTTTTTTATCCTCGATGATCTCTTCAGACAGCTCCCTTTTTTCATTATATATACACACACATATGCATATATACAAACATACATGTATATGTATATAATATCCCAAAAGTCTTAGTGCTGTTTTAAGATTTAAACACTTAAAAGTTCACTAAGACTTTCGGGACACCCTGTATAGGTATTGCATCTTCAGAATTTCATTCTTGAAAGCCCCTCTATCCTACTACTTTAGGCTGACTTCCCTGCTAGCAAAAAAAGTTAAATGTGGTTGAGTTAATAAGAGAAGGATCTGTGATTATAACTTTCAAACATTATAAATTACAATCTACCTATGAACTAGTAATTAATTCTAGAGAGTTTCCTGAAGGACACAGAGATTATATAACTTGCCTAGGGTCGGGCAGTTACAAGCATCAGGATCAGAATTTGAATCACAATCTTCCTGACTACAGGGCCTGCCCTCCATTTACTGCCATGCAATCTCTTGTTGCAGCAATGGTCAGTGAATGAAGGTCATAGTGGGGGTGGTGGATGGGCAATAGATCACAAGGTCAAGGACATTTAAAACAGACATTAACCAGCCTTATGCCAACAGCAGCTGATGACAGGGGAGGGGAGATTGGCAGAATAAAATGCCCTCAGCTGTGACATAAACATGCCTTCTTCACTTGGGGTTGATGTCAGGTTGGCTGGAAACTGAGCCACTGGCTGCCTTCACAGGAACAATCTTATTTTCTTTATTTTTTCTTATAATCCAAATATTATTAAGGACTGTTATTTCAGGTCCTGGTTGACCTGTCTTTGGAGCCAAATGGGAATTGGGCTAACGATATAACTGGATAATCTCTTCATGTCAAAAAGTAGCCAGCACAGAGAGCCTTTCTCTTATTTTATTGGCATCATAGCTGTTTTTCTTTTCTGATACAGACTAAAGCAGGTTTTTTTTTTTCTTCCTTAAGGTCCAACATTGTGCCAGATCCAATCATTGGAGCAGGATTCCAGAACTAAAAGCTAAAACAGATCTGTAGGTCATCTGGTCCAGCCTCTTCATTGGACACACGAGAAAACCAAGACCTAGAGAGGACGTGGATTTGGAGTCAAGAGACGTGAGTTCAAATTATGAATCTCCATCAATTACTGGATGTTCGTCTGCAGGTAAGTAAACTTTTCTGGGCCTCGTTGCTTATTTATTAAATAGAAATTTATTAAGTAGAAACAAAGATCTATTTTCAAGGCCATCATGAGGAAATTGGTGAACTGTAAAGTATTATATATGTATATATACACATACGCATAAGCAAACATGTACAATCACTTGCATATATACGTGTGTATACAATACATGCATATACAGAGACATCACATTGCTATACATAGATGTACATTTATGAACAAACATGTATATGTATATATACATGTATGTTTATATACTATTATTGCTGAGTCATTCAGTCTTGTCTGACTTTTCATGACACCATAGACCATACTGTCCATGAAGTATTCTTGGCAAAGATACTGGAATGGTTTGCCATTTCCTTCTCTAGTTTATATACTATAGAAATGTGAGTATCTAGATATGTGAATATACCTAAATGTATAACTATATCTGTATATTATATTGATCTCTATGTGAAGATATTGATATGTATAAAATATCTATAGATATAGATTAAATAGTGGGGTTTTTCTTGGTAAAATGATTTTCTATTTCCTTCTCCAGTGTCTATACTATAGACCTGTATATCTATATATGTGTATATATTTATATCTATATATATTAATTCTATATAGAGATATTGATACGCATAAAATATCTATAGGTATAGATAAAAGAGTCCTTGATAATCTTTGGATTATAGAAAAGAAAAACAAAAACCAGACCACTCCCATTAAAGTAGCCAATGATTCAGTTTCTAGTCACCTTGACATCAACCCCAGGTGGAGGAGGCCTGTTTATGTCAGGGCTGGACGTCCACCCCTCTCATTTTATACAGGATGAAACTGAGCCCCCAGAGGGGAAGTGACTGGCCCAAGGTCCCACGGGTTAATAGCAAAGCTGATATTCAAATCTGCATCTTCCAGGTTCCAAATCCATTGGGTTTTCCTTCATCCTGCTGGATCACAGCAAAAGCTAGAACTACAATTTATCAAATAATGAGGAGATCTGGGTTCAAGTCCTAACTTTGACATATAGTGGCTACTACCCTGGGAAAGTTGCTGAATGTTTGTGGGTCTGACTTAGCTTTCAATGTGTGTTGGACTACTTGGCCTTTAATGTTCTTTCAAGCTTCCAATCTGTAATCCTAAGAGAATAGGGACAAACCTTAAGTCTTTAAGTGATTGGGTCTGCGCCTTTGATTGCATTGGTATAGGGAACTCTTAGGTTAGGAAACTTTACCAATGTAGATCTGTACCTTACTGTCTTATAGCACTGCCTAGAACATTGAGAGACCAGGTGATGTGCCTAGGATCACACAGCTAGTATGTGTAAGAGGCAGGACTCAAATCCAGGCCTTCATAGTTCCAGGGTTAGTGTATTATCTGCCATGCTTCACTGACTCTTGGGGCAGCTAGGTGGTGCCATAGCGCATAGATCACTGGGCCTGGAGTCAGGAGGACTCATCTTCCTGAATTCAAATCTGGCCTCAGATACTTACTAGCTGTGTGACCCTGGGCAAGTCACTTAACCTTGTTTGCCTTAGTTTCCTCATCTGTAAAATGAGCTAGAGAAGGAAATGGCAAACAAATCCAGTACCAAGAAAACCACAAATGGGGTCATGAAGAGTCAGACACAACTGAACAATAGCCCATTGACTCTCAAGGTGTTAAACAACTTGATGTTATACACTTGATTGGAACAACTGGGGTGGGGGGCAGAGGAGGGAACTCTGTAGTGAGGGATTGTAGTGGAGAGAGTGCTTCTTCAAGTGAATGAATGAATGAATGAATGAAAAAGTGCTTACTTTGTGCCCGGCACCATGTTAAACACTGGGGATACAACAACAAGCAAAGGAGTCTCTGCCCTCAAAGACCTTACATTCTAGTAAGGGAACATAATATGTTTAGTGGAGTGGTAGCCAAGGTAAAGTGTTGTAGACAGGAAATTTAGAGAGAATGGAAAATGGATCAGTATGGCACCTGGCACGTCCTTACCACGACTGGTTAATTTTGAGTCAGGATGACCTGAGCTCAAATCCTGTTTTGGACACTTACTAGCTGTGTGACCCTGGGCAAATTATTTAGTATCTCTCAGCCTCAGTTTTTGTATTGGTGAAATAGGGACAATAACAGCACTTATTTCAGAGAATTGTTTTGAGAATCAAAGGAAGTAATATAGGTTTTGATTATTTTAAAGTGCTAGCTAGATGTTGTTGTTGTTTGAGTCTCTGTGACCCCAATCTGGTGCTTTCTTGGCCAAGATATTGGAATGGCTTGCCATCTCCTTTTCCAGTTCATTTTACAGATGAGGAAACTGAGGCAAAAAGGGCGAAGTGACACAGCTAGTGTCTGAAACAGAATTTGAACTCAGAAAGACAGCACTCCCCTGGTCCTCCATCCACTTAGCCACCTACCTGTCCTTATCTAAATGTTAGTTATCATCATCATTAGTATTAATACTATCATTAATTAAAGTATTATTAATAAAATATTAATAAAGAAGCTGTGCTCAGAAAATTTTCTTAACTGGTTTTTATTGTTTTCAATGAACAAATAATAATAATATTTCTCTCACTACCAGCTTCTAATAAGATTACCGCACAGTCTGGGCTATGGAAGAATCAATGGATCAATAAGTTTTTATTGAATACCTACTATTATGTGCCAGGAACTGTGTCTGGTCCTGAGGATACAAGTCCAAAAATGAAATAATGCCTACTTCCAAGGAGCTTCCATTGCCATCCCTACCATTTCTTTCTCTAAACTTGAACTTTTATTTGAGTCTATACCCCAAAAATTCAACAAATAGCCAAAGGAAATTGCTATGGGAGCCAAACATGAGTCCATAAAGGGGATTTTTGTTGCCACTTGGCCAACCAAAGAGCTTGGATTGGCTCCTCCATGGGAGATTATGTAAAACTATTCAAATCCTGACTGACAGTGTTTCCTAAACCAGCTGTTGGGCTTCATGAACATTTGGGAACAGAGGAGACTGCAGGGTAAGGTCGTTAAATCTTCCCACATCTTTTGCGCAAAGAAACAGCTGTGATCTTCTTGCCCAGGAAGAAGTAAACAAAAATTGGCAGCTCCTCAGCTCCATCCAGCAGCAGGCTTTTAAGCTGTTTTTCCTCCCTGTTGTTGCATCTGCTGCTGCCAGGTTCTGGTACCGGTGATTCAGTTGCCCAGATCACCGAGGGGGAGCAAGTTCTTGGAAGAGACCATCAGCCAATTTTGTTTGGCCAAATCCCACCCTGGATGGGACCTGGAACCCAAATGAAACAATGATTGGGATCTCAGTCAACCAGTTATTTCAAGATGCCATTACCATAGGGGTATCAAATTTTGTCTACTCATTTAGCAAGGAAAATGTAATGTTTCTCAAAATCAGTAATTCTTAGATTTAATATCAATCAATAAATTGATCAACAAGCAGTTATTGAGAGCTTATTAAATGCCAAGCCCTATGCTGTGTTGGGGATACAGAGGGAAGAAAGAAAGAAAGAAAGAAAGAAAGAAACAAACAAACAAAGAAAAAGAAAGAGAGAGAGGAAGGAAGGAAGGAAGGAAGGAAGGAAGGAAGGAAGGAAGGAAGG
>NW_020954652.1:1483621-1506694 GCF_900497805.2 Vombatus ursinus | reverse complement strand
GCCTTCATCTTTCCCTCAATGGGCTTATATTCTAAAGAGGGAGACAACATTTTTTTAAAAGAGATACATATTAGATACATACAGAATAGATAGAAGATAACTTCAGATGAGAAGAATCAGTTGAATGAATTATTTGTGAGAATTCATCTCAAGTAAAAGGAGATTCACAGCATGGGAAAAGTAAAGGTATTTTTCAAACTGTTCTGGGGTTTCATTTGTAGTACCCATTGACCTTCTTAAATAGAGAACAAAGTATTCATTTATTACTTCCCCTGGCCCCTTTCCCCTCAACCATCCAGGCCATCTGTCCCTCAGAAATTGTCTTTGGTTGTGCAGTTACACTCCAGGTGACAATCACCATGGAGGAGTGAATGTCCCCAAATGTTTTTTGAAGGGAAAAACTCCTTTGTCCGTGGGTTGCTCTGTGCTCTTCAGATGAAATACTATACTCACTGGATTGCAAAAAGCAAAGAAAGCAAAAGGAGGGCTGATGTCACCTGAATGCCTTAAGCTGAGATGCGTCAGTTTCTACAGGATGAATTCTGTCTTATACAAGACAGAACTGTCACTTAATTGAGGAGGAGGGAGGTTTCTTACTCCTGACCTCTCTTTTCTGTTGTTAAAAAGCAGACTTATTTTTTTTTTACTAACCTAGTTCAATTCATTTATTCTATTAGGAACTAAAATTCTTCGTCCCAGCATCTATTATTCTTAACAGACTGGTCAGTTGGTGAATGAGGAGTGTGAAAGACAAAGGACAGAGACAGGTGGAGACAGAAAGAGAGACAGTGACACAGAAATAGAGAGAGACAAAGAGGGGGGAGAGAGAGAGAGAAAGAGACAGAGACACAGAGAGAGACAGAGGAGGGAAAGAGAGAGACAGAGACAGAGAGACAGAGACGAGGAGAAAAGAGACAATAAAGGAGGTATTTGACTTCAGGATTCTTTGGTCCTGTACCTCCCTCACCATTCTCTGCCATGCTTCTGTCCTTTACACACTTGCCCTATTCTAAGTATGGATTTAATATATTTAAAAGTGTCAGAGGAGAGTTTGTGATCAATGGTGCACTCCTTGGAATTGTTCATCATCCCAACAGAATCTGCTGATGTTTAAAAGCTTACAGAGGTGACTGTGGAGGTTCAAGGAAGAAAGTATATATATATATATTTTTTATCCGAAATATTTCCTTTGTCTTTCTGAGGGTGGAGAGGGAGAGAATTCTAGCTATTTTTATACTTTTTTTTTAAGAAAGGAAGCCATGAGTAATTGTGCCTTCTCCTTCTGGACACCTTTCCCACCCCCAAGCATCCCTCTCCTCTCTCCTCCATTCTCCTGCTGGTGCTGAGCCTCTGTATGGACCAGTAAAGAACTTTGACTCACCCTCTTCAAGCGTCTGGCTCCTTAATTCAATTGATACCTTAAGTGAAATGAATTTGGCAGTTTAAGGTCAGTTCTCTGTGGTCTATGGTAACGTTATCAGGAAAGTTGTTTGTCTCTAGAGGGAATGAACACAGAAACCGCCGTTCATCCTCCCCTCCACAGCCTCCCACCACTTTCCAACATCCTTTCAGACTGTGACAGCTTGAGAGGAAAAAATACAAAGCCTTCTCCAACTGAAGAGCTCTTACAAAATTGCTCATTGTTGGTATTGTTTGCGACATCGAAGTAGGGACAAAGGTAAAAACACTTTGAACACTACTGCCTATTATACTCTCTCTCTCTCTCTCTCTCTCTTTTTCTCTCTCTCTCCCTCCCTCCATCTCTCCCTCTAAATTCTCTCTGTTTCTGTCTCTTTGTCTCTGTCTCTCCATTACTTGCCTACTCTTCATTACTGTCTACTCCATTACTCTCCATTACTACAATACCATTAAAATATGGGTAACTATCAACTATCAATCAATCTATATGTAGAAAGAGTCAATGAGAGACAGAGAGTTTATACATATATAGAGAGTCAGACAGACAGAGCTTATATATATAGCTATTTCTATACTTTTACACTCTATACTTCTATACTCATTATATATAGAGAGACAGAGAGACAGAGAGAGAGAAAGGGAGGAGAGAGAGGGAAGGAGGGAAAGAGGGAAAGAAAGAGAGTGGAGGGAGACAGACAGAGACAAAGTTTAGAAAACAGAGAGGGAGACAGGGACAGATAGACACACACACACGCACACACACACACACACACACACACACACACAAGGAGTTTAGAGAACATAACACATCATAATGTGGGGCATCTTGGTCACAATTCTAGGTAGCCTGGTGTCATGGAAAGAGTACTGGACTAGATAAATAGGGACTTTGGTTATTTATTAGCTATGTGACCCTGGGTAAGTCACAACCTCTCTGGGCCTCAGCTCCACAGTGGTAATATGAGAGATTTGGAATTGTTGGCCTTTAAGTTTCATTCCAACTCTATGAGCCTATAATCCTTTCTTTACCTACAGAGGGGCATTAAATTAATCAACATTTTTTTAAATCTAAGTCAAATCTCCCAAATGAAAGGAACAAGGTCAGTTGCCTAATTCTGGGCTCTTTTCAATGGGCTGCCATTAAGAAGTTCAAAGTGAGTTCAGTTTCATCATATGCTCAGGAAGTTGAGAGCTCCTTGGGATTCCATTTCATGCTATGATACCATAGCAGTAAGAAGAGCTCACTGTCGTATAGTCCACGGGTGTCTATCTGTCTGCTGGTTGGTCACCAGTCTGGCTCTGCTAATCTGCTGTCTTGTGCCAGACACTGGAAAGCTCAAAGGAGGCCTTTAGGGACCAGAGTCAGCCTCTGGAGAATGGCCTGGGAATGAACTGCCATAGTCATTCCCCTAATGGTAGGAGGACCAGCTGCCAGTAGCTCAAGGCAATTGGCAAGAATCCTTTTAAGTCAACAAGCATTCATTAGTCACTGTGATAAGCACCATAAGTCAGCTAGTTCAATTTTTACCTGAACAGCCACATAAGGGAAAGAGGACAGGATCTGCAGTCAGAGGGCCTGAGTTCCAATCCTGGCATCGCCTCCTATTATCTGTGTGACTTTAAGCAAGGCCCTTTACCACTCTCCATCTCCCTTTCCTCAAGTCTAAAATGGGCTGATTGGGCTAGAAAGGCTTCAAGGTCCCTCCAGTCCTCAATCTACAATCCTTTGACCTTTCCTCTTGTTGTGTTATTCAGTCATTTTTAGTCATGTCTGCCTCTTTATGACCCCATCTGGGGTTTTCTTGGCACAGATACTGGAGCGGTCTGCCATTTCCTTCTCTAGCTTATTTTACAGATGAGGAAACTGAGGCCAACAGGGTTAAGTGACTTGCCCAGGGTCACACAGCTAGTAAGTGTCTGAGGCCAGTTTTGAACTCAGGAAGATGAGTCTTCCTGACTCCAGACTTGGTATTCTATCCACTATGGTGCCCCCTAGCTACACCTTGACCCTTCTACAACCTTCCCAATAAATGGTCATCTGGGACCAGTTTAACTTAAATGCTCCTAGTGGTGACAAACCTTTTATGTCTTTAGACAGCACTAATTTCTTTATTTGGACCTTATCTTCTCTGTTTCTTCTACCCAATATTCTTAGCTATTCTCCATCATTTGCCCCACAATCCAAGTCCCTCACCCAACACTTTACATAAGCCCAGTGTCCTCTTAATGCCCCAGGAAACTCTAAGAAAATCAGTTCTCCATCTGCAATGGTAAAAAGAGTTTCTTTGCTGGGAAGTGCCCAACATTAGCAAAATCAGAGTAGTCGGAGGAGGCAGGAGAGGTAAGAACTCTGTCTCCTGTGGAAGACAGAAATCAACTTACCCATTGACCATTCACTGCATGGCATTATTCATAATGATAGCCAGCACTGGTATACGGTTTTAAGGTCTGTGAAGAGCTTTACAAATATATCTCATTTGATCCTCACCACATCCCTGTGAACTAAGGACTATTATCATCTCCATTTTACATTTGAGGAAACCGAGGCTAAGAAAGATTAAGTGTCTTGCCTACAGTCGCAAGCCAGGAAGTGTCTGAATTAAGAGTTGAAGTCAGCTCTTCCTGACTCCAAGTACAGAGAGTTATTCATTAGATCATCTATTTGCCTCAAAATATTTTCATTGCACTTTTACATATATTGCCTCATTTACATATGATCTATTTACATATATTACCCGTTTTACATATATTACCTCACAACCCTGTGAACAAGTGCTATTATTTCCATTTTTTTAACTTATGGGAAAACTGAGACCAAAGGAGTTTAAATAATTTGCCTAGAATCACACAGTTAGAATTGAGGACCAATTTTAATTCAAGGCTTCCTGATACCAAGTTCATCACTCTATCTACTAAGTTAAGATGCTTCTCTATAAATAAGGTATATTTTCTATTTTTCTAGAATTTAGATACTTATGGGATGTATGTAGCCCATTGGTAGCCCCTGGTCAAATTTAAGAGATCCTGAATCAAAATGATGAAACTTAAAATCATAGACCAACGTCTGAAGCCAATTCATGGAACATAGGAAACTCCTAGTGATTAGTTATGGAGATCAGCATTTCTCCCTGTTCCCTGTAAAAGGAAGCTGATCCCATGTTCTTTGAGGCTCTTGAGGACTCTTTTGTGCCTTCTCACAAGAGAGGGTGAAGGGATCTCTCTCCCTTGCCCCACCAAAAGGAGAAGCAATGGTGACTCACAATTGAAGCATATGGCTGTAGGAGATAGGTACTCACATATAACCTGAGAAGAGAGCTCAAGGCTGCTGCTCCCTAACCGCATCTTCTAGAAGAAAGGAAATTTTGAATTCTGGAGGCTGTGTGAACTTAGAAAATAACCTTCTAACTGAGAAGGGAGACTTCCTGGGAAACATTGGTTTTAAAAGTTGCCTAGTGGGTAAGTCTTCACTCAAAAATTTGGGGCACTGGAACTTTGAGAGTAATTAAGACGTCTTGTTGCAAATTACTCCTTAGAGAAGGAAGAAGACAGTTCACATGGTTCCCACACAGTATTCTTCTTAGGAAGTTAAGCCAGTGCATTACCCAGAAAGCATAGGTCTGCTGAAAAGGCAGTATATTTGTTCAGCAAGTTCAAAACATTTATATCTTTCAGGGACAGACTCCGAGTCTTGGGGAGACTGGTTAGGGCTCTCTGAGAAGAATGAATTCACTAGAATAACAGAGGATTGTCCCAACAACAACCCCAAAAAAAGAACGCAGTAGGTTAAAAAGCAGCCTTAAAAGGCTTTCTTCCAGTGAAGTATCTTCCACGCCTGTCTTAAAGATCATAGAAGATTTCATGAAAGAATGAAGATGATCAAGTGTGGGTCTAGCAATGAACTCAATGTCTTGTGTGAATAACAGCATGGGATGGATGATTTCAGACACACTTAATAAGTATTATCTCACCTCAGACCTGTGTTACTGTGGGCAAGTCACTTACCTACTCTGTGCCTCAGTTTACTCATCTGTAAAATGAGGAGGTTGGATCCTTCCAAGCTCTAAATCTAAGATAACTAGAATCCCGCTATCTACTCAACAAATCACAGAATCATACATTTAAACCTGGAAGAGATTTCAAAGGCTATCTAATCGAAAACATTCATTTGACAGATGAGGAAACTGAGACTCAGAGAATTTAAGTGACTCGATAAGGTCACAAAGTTATTAAATGGCAAAGATGAAGGCACCACCATCCTCCCAGTCACCTAGGCTTGCAACCTCAGCGTCATCCTCATCCTCTCCTTATTTTCAATCATGCCACATTTCCAGTCTATTGCCAGATCTCCTAGTTTCTGCCTTCACAATAGCCCTTAGATGTCTCCTTTTCTCTACTCACATAGGCACAATTTCAGGTCGGCCCCTCATCATCACCTCTCACCTGAACTATTTCAAAAACCTTCTAACCAGTCTCCCCACCTCAAGTCTCTCCCAATTTCAATCTATTCCCTGCTCAAGTGGAGGATATTTTTAATTTTAATTAAATTAATTTTAAGATGATTTTAAGTTTATTTTTAAATTTTATTTTTATAAGCATTACTATCTCTCTCAATCGTGGTATCCCCTCCCATAGAACATTTTTTTAAAAACAAAATCTTTACAATAAGTAGCTATCATCCAGCAAAATCAATCCTTAACATTGGTCATTTACATGTCTCATTTTGAATTTTAAATCCATCGCCTCTGGATTTAATGTTTATCATTGCATTAATCAAAATTCTAAAGCCTCTTAAAGATATTTTTCTCTTTAATGCTGCCATCGTCTAAATTGTTCTCGTAACTGTTCACTCTACTCTCCATTGCATCAGATCTTTTCAACTTTCTCTGAAATTGTCTATTTCATCATTTTTTTTATGGCATGATGATATTCCATTATATTTTCCAGTCATCCTGATCTGTATCTTGCCACTGGACCCAGATAGCTCTGGAGGAGAAAGTGAGGCTGGTGACTTTGCACAGCCCTGCCTCACTTAAATTCAATTCACTTGCAAGTCACGGCATCACCTTCCTGGTGTCATGGTCCTCTTTGAGAATGAAGGACCAACAACAACAATAATTCCATTTTGTTTTATATACCATTATTTCTTTAGCCATTCTAAAATGGGTGAGCACCCAGGAGTTCCCAATTTTTGGCTACTACAGAAAGAGTTGCTATAAATATTTTTCATCATGAGTCGTTTTTATTTTTTATTTTTATATCTTTTGGGGGTATTATTGGCCTAGTAGTGGCTGAGTTCAAAGATTACATGTAGCAACTTTGGGGACATAATTCCAAATTCTTTTCCCAAATTCTCAGCAATACCAACACAATATAATTCTATGCCTGTTTTCCCATAGGCCTTCCAATATTTTCTATTTTCCTCTTTTTTTAATCTTTGGCAATATGATAGATATGAGGCAAAACTTCAGCATTGTTTTACTTTTAATTTCTATAATTATTAATTGATTTGGAACATTTTCTTCATATGGTTATTGATAGCTTAGATTAATTCCTTTGAAAACTTACTGTTCATATCCTTTGACTGTTTATCTATTTGGGAATGGCTTACAGTCCAAGACGATTTTTCTCAAGTGTTCTTATGCCTATCCCCACCTTCTCCCATTTCCAATGCCCAAGAAGCGCCAATGGCTTCCTATTATCTCCAGGATCAATATATAAACTTTGTTTGGCATTGCAAGTTCTTCATATCCTGGCCCCTTCTATCTTGCCAGCCTTCTTATACTTTACTCTTTCTTCTAGCAACACTAACCTACTTAGAGTTCCTCAAACAGAACCCTCCCTCTCTCATCTCTTTGCCTTTGCCCTCTCCATTCCCTAAATCTGGAATGATCTTTCCCATCAGCCCCACTTGCTGACTTTGCTAGCTCCACTCATCACTCAGTTCATATCCCACTTTCTGAAAGAGACAATTCCCAATCCCTTCAGCTTACTTGTGCCTTCCTCTACTGGGTGTGCACTCGTGTGTGTGTGTGTGTGTGTGTGTGTGTGTAGACATACATCCATCTATCCATACTTACCATGTATATGTATACACACACACATCTCATATCTGCCTAGTTATTCACATGTTATCTTCCCAATTAGAATGCAATTTTGCCTTTTTCTTTCATTCCAGCACTTAACACAGTGGCTGGCCCAAAGCTTGATAAAATGCTTCTTGACTTGACTTGAACTCAAGTCTTCTGACTCCAAAATCTATGTTCTTTCTATTTGACCATCCTACATCAATTTGCACTCACCCGGATACAATAAAAGACCTGGAAAGGAAGTATTGGAATATTGGAATAAAAAGAAATAATAGCTTTGATACTGAGGGAATTTAGCATCTTCTGCTATTTTAGCATTGAGGTTCACCCATGAGATCAGAAGTCATATGGATTACAGGTTTAGAGCTGAATGGGACTTTAAAGGCCATCTAGTTCACACTCTAGATGAGTTAGGTGAGGTTTATTAGGATGTCAGTAGACCAGATCAAGGTAAGAACTATAATCTGATACCTGGGACAAGCTGAGCAAAATTAGCTCTTAAACCAAGTTGTATTTTTTTTCCAGGTGGTGAGGTAGTATAGCAGATATAGATCACATAAAGATAAAAGACATACTATTGTATGTCTATACAGATATATATATATATAGAGAGAGAGAGAGAGAGAGAGAGAGAGAGAGGGAAAGAGAGATTGTGCATATATACACATCTCTCTCTATATATGTATTATATCTATACATATAGACATAATATATTTCTAAACATCTTAGTATAGTTTTAAACCATTCAAGATTAAAAATGCGCTAATACTTTTGGAACACATGTATGCGTATATAGCTTGTTTATATTTGATCACTGAGCTCAAATCCTGCCGTAGGCATTTGCTATCTGTGTGACCCTGGGTGAGTCATTTAACCTCTGTCTGCCTCAGTTTCCTTATCTGTAAAATGAGGAAACTATAAGCTATAAGAATAGCACCTACCTCCCAGTGTTGTTGTGAAGATAAAATGTGATAGTATTTATACAGATCTTGGTAAACTTTAAAGAGCTACAGAAACATTATTATTAATTTATCATCAACTTTAAAGAGCTATAGAAATATTATTATTATTTTTATTATTTATCATCAGCATCATCATCATTGAGGGGAGAGACCCCAGACACAAGATTCCATGAGGAGAGAGATCCTGGGATAACATCCTACTGAGGAGGGACAGACAACCTAGGACACTGTGATGTCACTATTAAGGAGAGTAGTACAGGAGAGCAGAGAAGGGGAAGGAAGGGGCTAAGCATTTATTAAGCACTTACTATATACCAGGCATACCAGGTACTCTACTAAGAACTTTACAAATATGTCATTTGATCCTCGAAATTAGGCAAGGGGACACGAGGAGTAGGAAAGGGATAGACAAGAGCCAACCTCTGGTGTGGTCACTGGAAAAAGGAAGCATCTCCATGTAGCCACAATCTATTTTAACGAATTTTTCTTTTTCAGCATTAATCAATATGCATTACTTTATCCCTTACTGCATACCAGACACGATGCCAGACTTCATGGATTCAAAAACTAAAAATGAAACAGATCCTGCCCTCAAAGAGCTTGCATTCCATAGGGGAGAGAGCACCCATATAATCTGTACCTATATAAATACATACAAAACAAATAAAAGTGAATTCATTGTTGCCACACTACTGAAGACATTTAAGGGCTATCAGTACCTTCTTTATGTCAGCGCCCTAGGAAAACAGAAAATTGGGAAAAAATTTTATAGACAACTTATCCGATAAAGGTCTCATATCTAAAATATATAAAGAACTTTGTCAAATGTATAAGAATACAAATCATTCCCCAATTAGTAAATGGTCAAAGGGTATGAACAAGCAATTTACCAATGAAGAAATCAAGACAATTTATAGTCATATAAAAAATGCTCTAAATCATTATTGGAGAAATGCAAACTAAAACAGCCTTGAGATATCCTTTTACACCAACAGCTATCTTTTTATTGTGCTATGTTATGGAAATGATTGTTTTATTCCATAAATTAAAAATAATTTTTTAAAAAATTAAAATATAAACGTTAGTGCCCTGGGGCAAAGCCCTAGTTACTTTGCTGTAGTTATTTATAGCTTTCTGCCCAAGGTCCCACAAGGCATTAAGTGGATTCTAACCTGAATCATGGGACTTCAAATTCCCTTCGATGGAGCACTGAATATGAATACTGGACTATATGTTTGTTTTAATTTAAAAAAATAACCATTACATAAAGTATCATTTAACGTAAAGAAAAAAGGCTGTCTTTAAAAGAAATGACTGGTTTACATAATGATAGTACTGTTTCTCTGAGCAGATGGAAATGTCTTCAAATGTCGAAATCATTCACATTCCAGAAGGTCTTCCCCAAGCCACAGTAATATTCCAGGAAATATCAAAATGTTGATATTGGAATTTTTTCTCTGCTCTGACTCCCAGGTGGATTCAAGTTCAACCTTACAGTGAATAAGGAGTCATTTAAAGCTCAGGTGTATATTTCCTTAGCCCCCCTCAAAGGGTACAGAATTGCTCATACCCTTCTTAAAAACATTAAGCTAAATATTCATTGGATCTTGCCTGTCTCCAGAGACCATTATACCCCAGCTTCAAAGCTGCAGAGCAAACAAAAGCCAGAGTATGAATGACTGTCTGGATCCTGGTGTTGGGGCTCATGTTTAAAGGTGAAGTTATTAACAGTTGACCACCGAGTTATTTTAGCAGTCCCCTAATGGACTCAAGAAACTCAGGATAACTCTCTCATTATATGCATTCACGTGGGTATGGATATCATCGAGGCAACTAGGTGATTTAATGGAATGAGGGCAGGACTTAGAATCAGGAAGATCTGAATACATGACCTGCCTCAGACACTTGCTAACTGTGGGAGCCTGCACAAATCACTTGATTCTCAGTTTCCTCAACTATAAAAATGAGTGGGTGGGTCTCAAAGGTCCCTTCAAGCTCAAAATCTACAATTATATGTATATAATATGTACACCTACATACATACATATGTATCTGTGTGTGCACGCATATTCAATTTACTGTACATATATATTATATGCATATATGTCTATATGCATATGTGTATATACATATTTATATGTACATGAATGTGTATGTCTATACAGATATAAATAAATAGATTGTGCATATATGCACATATATATGTATTATATCTATACATGTAGACATAATGTATTTCTAAACATCTTAGTACAATTTTAAACCATTCAAGATTAAAAATGCACTAATACTTTTGTAACACATGTATATGTATGTGTATAGCTTGTTTATAATATGTATGTCTAAATTCAACTGCCCTTAAATTCAGACCATGAAAGGCAGTTTGTTTTCTCTGGAGAAGCAGGAAATCAAACTCAAATAGGACTAATTCCAAACACAGTGACCAATTTCATCCCAACCCAGATCTGACCTGTCTGATGAATACAGAATGAGGTAGACAGCAGTGAGAGGTCCTTGTGTTCTTGGACTGAGGTTGGCTGGCCTGCTGACTCAGAACCACACTGGGTGCTGTCCTACTGTGAACACATAATGGATCCTTTGAGAGCTCTGCTAGGTGCAGTGTAAAAGGTCACACTGCCTCTTAATTAGTGAGCTCGCCTGTTTATAAAGCAGAAGTCACAGAATGCCAAGAATTGCAAGAGACATCAGAGGCTATGAGGCCTAAAGAGTTCCTGGAGAAGAACGAAGTTTACATAAAACATATCCAGGAGAGTGTCCCAAGACTTTGCTTGCAGCCCTCAGGTAGTCAAGTGTTGCAGTGTGGAGAGTGCTAGGCTTAGAATGAGGTCCACATCCTGCTTCAAGTACTTTTTAGGTGACATCTTGAGCAAATTATTTCACCTCTCACTCTGTTGTCTCATCTCCAAAACTAAAATGAAGGGGGTTGGATGTAATAACCTATAATGTCCCTTCCAACTCTAAATCTATGATACTATGACTGCTCCTGAAGGGAGAATTTTTGGACAGCTCTAATTATTAGAGGGTTGGTTCCTGCCTCCTTCCCCCATATCTCATGACTAAATCTTCTTCCGCATCTTCTACTCATTACTCCTAATTCTTCCCTCTGGAGCAAATCAAAACAAGATGAATATTCCTCCCACATATGAAGATTTCAAACGCTTGAAGACAGCTAAAATCCCAACATCATATTGATAAGGATGAAAAAAAGATCAGAAATTCTTAACTTGGATGTCCATAGACTCTCCCAAAGAATCATAGATAGATTTTAGTGGGTCTGTGAACTTGGATAGAAAAAACACATCTTGGTTTCCTTTTACCATTCTATGCATTTTATTTTATGCATTTAAAAACATTGTTCTGGGAAGGAGTCCAAAGGCTTCACCAGACTGCCCAAGGGATCCATGACACAAAAGAGGTTAAGAATACCTGCTCTAGAGCAGGGCTCTCTGGGCAGTATCTTGGGAACCAAGGGTTACACTCAGAATAAAGTTCTCTGAGGTTGCCAAGATGTAATGCTATCTAACCTTCTTTTCTTCCACCAAGAGCCTAGATTTGAAACAAAGAAAAAACCTACAGACATGGTTTGAAATTCTGAAGTGCATATCTCCAGATAGGGGTGTATGCCAACCAACAATCAGTCAACAAACATTTATTAAGAGCCTGCTATATTCCAGGCAGTGGGCTTAGTTCTGGGGATACAAAGGCAAAAATTAAACCATCTCTGATCTCAAGGAAAAGAACACTAGAGTGAATCAGGTGAGTGTTAAGAATAATGGTTCCTCCAAATATGATTGTGATGGAATATTATAGTGCTATAAAAAATGACAAGTAGGATGATTTCAGAAAAACCTGGAAAGACTTACATGAACTGATGAAAGTGAAATGAGCAGAACCAGGAGAACATTGTACGCAGTAACAGCAATGAACAACCATGAATGACTTAGTTATTCTCAGCAACACAATGATCCAAGACAATCCCAAAGGACTCATGAAGAAAAATGCTATCTGCCTCCAGAGAAAGAACTGATGTCATCTGAATATAGACTGACATACACTCTTTCTTTTTTTCTTTCTCTCTTTCTTCATTCCTTCTTTCCTTCTCTCTTCCTTTCCTTCTTTATTTTTTATTTGAGTTTTCTTGCACAAAATGACTCATATGGAAATGTTTTACATGATTGCACATATATAACCTATATCAAATTGCTTACCATGTCTGGGAAGGGAGAGGGAAGGAAGGAATAGAATTTGGAACTCAGAACTTTAAAAAAAAGATTAAAATTTTTTTTTACACATAATTGGGAAAAATAAAATATTATTTTAAAAAAGAATAGTAGTGCCTCAATCAATCAATATTTAAGATGCTGTTGCCAAAAAGCATTTTATTAGCGCAAAAAGGGGTTTGACCAGTCACGAGGAAGGGAGACAATCTATACTTAGGAAGTTTACAATCTAACCTTCCTCTGGACATTTTCTGATTCATCATAGTCCTTCCTAAAATGTGGTCCCCTTATCTGATTCTATTCTCCTCAGTTCTCCTTGTTGTTAACTTGGTTCTTTGCATCTAGGCCTGATTTCTATTAAATCCTTCTTAAAGGGAAGTCACAGCAGCAGAGTTCAGGAGTTTAAAGGGCTGTCCCATTATAGAGAGACCTGACTCATGCTGACTTGTGATCCTTATCCAGTGCTCAGAGAGCAAGACTAGGTGCAACTGGTAAAATTTATGGAGAGGCATGTTCAGAGTCAACATCATTATCATCATCATAGTAAAATTTATATAGTACCTGCTGTGTGTTAGGCAGTATGCTAAGTGCTTTACAATTATCTCATTTGATCCTGGGAGGGGGGTGGTATTATTATCCTCATTAAAATGTTGATAACAATAATTTCTAGCATTTATATAGCACCTACTATGTGCCAGGCACTATGCTAAGTGATTTACAATTATCTCATTTGATCCTCACAACAATCCTGGAATGTGGGCACTATCATTATCTCTATTAAAATAATGATAACAACAATAACTAACATTATATAGTACCTACTATGTGCCAGGTACTATGCTCAGTGATCTACAATTATTATCTCATTTGATCCTCACAACAGCTCTGAGAGGTATCTGCTCTTATTATCCCCATTTTACAGATGGGGAAACTGAGTCAAACAGGACTTGCCCCAAAGTCACATAACCAGTAAGTGTCTGAGACTAGATTTGAACTCAGGTCTTGATGACTCCAGGCCCAGAACTCTATTCACTGTATTACCTCAAAGTTTCCCAAAACTAGAGCTATGAAAAAGCAGAATAATAGCTTACAGTAGGTTCTCCCTTCCTGGAGGTGTCCCAGCAAAGTTTAGATGACCTCTCATTGAAGTTGTTACAGAAGACATTCTGGGTCAGGTATGAGTTAGACTAGATAAATGGATTTGGAGTTTTCTTTCTCCTCTCATACTCCCTTTCACACACTCTAAAATAGAGCCATTCTATCCTACCTGCTGTTGATCGTCCAAAACACTCCATCTTTACAATGGCTGTCCCCCGTTCCTGGAATCCTTTTCCTCTTTGCCTCCACTTCTTAGAATCCTTACCAACCTATGCTCAAATGCCAACTTCTGCCGATCTTTCCTGATCTCCATCCCACTCCCTACTGCTGAAGCTTTCCCTTTTCAGATTACTATATTTCCTCTACATGTATCTTGTGTGCTCTTATTTATATGTAGATTTGTCCATTAGAATGTAAGCTTTTTGCGGGCAGGAACTACTTTGGCCTTTCTTTGTATCCCCAGTGCTTAGCACAGTGGGCAAACACTTAATAAATGCTTGTTGCTAGCTGCTACATTTGTTTTTAACCTTTCAGGGATTTGAAACTAGATATCTTACCCATCAAGTGGCCTCTCTGGAATAAGTCTGTGCTTCCTGCTGAAATTTTTATAGTTCTTTCTTTCTTTTTTTGATCTTCAAGATAATTGGCCTGTGTATCAAATCACCCCACACTAGCTCCATGAAGACAATAGGCTTGTAAACCTGCAGAATCTGCACTTGCTTGTGTGTTAAGATTTGAGGAGTCTTCCTAGTTAGAAATTCCTCTCTCTTTGGTTTTGTTTCTGATTAATGAAAATATATCATTACCCCCCTGAGTTAAGCATTGCCTTCCCCTTGCACTGCTAAAGTAGTCATTATTTTTTTTAAATGCAATTTGCTGCTGAAAAATTAATCCAACACTCCAGGACCTTATCATGTGCTCTTGGTTATTGGTTTTTTTCTGTTCTGCTCCAAGTTCCTTTTCATCCTCAGTTTCACAATTCAGTTCTAGTTGCTCCAAAATGTGACTTTTTCAAAGGTTTCAGGTCATTTGATTGAAACTTGTTTATGTTAATCAAGTTTTAATAGCAATTCTCTGAAACTCAGTTTCCTCATCTGTAAATGAGGGGGTTGGACTACAGAGATGATCTCTAAGCCCTTTATGATCCTAAGAACTTGGTCAAATGCAGCTTCCTAGAAGAGATGGGAAACTAAGTTCCTAACACTTGCTGAAAAGTATATTATCAGCTTCCTATCCCTATGACATGGGAAGCCGGTGTGGGCAGACGGCAGAGGGGCAGAAAAAGTCAGAGAAAAGAGAAGTGGCATGGGGATGTGCTTTGCCCAGTTCACAACTTTGTCGATGGCTGACCTTGCAGGAATTTGGATAAATATCTGGGTGAATCAACAGGAAATCTTAGGCTTGCTCATTCCTGTAGCAATCATGACTCACCAGGTACATGGAGACAAGCCTCTTTTTCTCCCTTAGGCTGAGCATTAAAGTGGTCCCATGCCTCTTCACTGTCTATGTGCCACGGCTGGAATGTTCACTCTTTCTCCTCATTTTCACCTCCTGGCTTCTCTTCAAGTCCCTGTTAAAATCTCACCTTCTGCAAGACACCTTTTCCCATTCCCTTCAATGCTAGCATTTTCCCTCAGAGATTTCAATCTTCCCTGTATGTTTCTTGTCCGTACAAAGTTGTTTGAATGTTATCTATAAACAACAAACATTAAGTGTTACAATGTACCAAGCACCGGGCTAAAAGTACAAACAAAAAGGAAGAAAATCCTTGTCCTCAAGGAGCTTACATTCTAAAAGGGAAAGACAACACATAAAAGGAAGCTAGAAAAAGGTGAGATTGTTGGTGACATGATGACAAAGTCCAGAGAATCAGAAACACAGACAGGAGGGGAATGAAGCATGGCCAGCCTGGGACTGTCCCCCAAATAGAGATCTAGAAGGAACTCACCAATGGGAGAAGGAAGATGGAATAGGGAAGGAGGTTTCAGGGTGACAAGGCCACAGACAGTGAGGAAAGTTCCAGGGTAGGAAGGCATGTCTGAGTAATGGCAGAAAAGTCTGGGGACTCAGAAACACAGCTGAGTGGGATTACTAATAACATTTTTGACTTGTCAGCAATTCCAAAAGGTTGAACAGAAGAGAATGGACTAGGAGTCCAGCAAAGCAAAGCAAACTGACTATAAATGCTGGCCGAAGTAGTCAAGGGAGCTTACCGAAAGAAGGTAACTGGGGCAGAGAGTAAGAGACAGAAACCATAGGTGTAGGCAAGTGAGCAAGATTCAGGTCAGGAAAACAGCAAAAGTGGTACCATAAGGCAAGATTGAGGAACTCTAACTCTAAAGCAATTCCTGTTAGGTTGCTATCTGTTTTTATATTGCTTCCTGTAGGTGGATAATCTAGAATGGATAGATATATCTGACCCAGTCAGAAGGTGGTCAGAGCCCTCCAGGTGTTAGTAAGAGACAGAGATGACTACATTATTTTACAACACAGCCTGTCTATAAATCATTTCCTTCTCCTTAATGTGAGAATAATGCATATTCTTTCATAATATCATAGATCTCTGGAAGGGACCTTCAAAGTCATCTAATCCAATGCCATCATTTCACAGATGAGGACACTGAAGTTTAGGGAGATCGAGAAATTTGTCTTAGGTCACAGAGAGAGTAAGAAGTAAGAGGTATTGGAAGGACTAAGGATATTTAACCGACTTCAAGGTCCTTAGAAGTAGGAGAAGTCATTTCTGCACACAATTCTGTAATTGCTGCAAATCACCTATTGTATATTTTACATTACTATATATTTATGTAGCCTATACGAGCTCTGAGGATCTTTATCCCAACTTCTACTCTCAGAGATAAGTCTCAGGTCCCAGAGCAATACTATACCTCCCCTTCACTATTCTAGGCTTACCCCTGAGGAGTCAGGAGTGATTCACTAACTATTTTCTTGAGACCCCACTAGTTTGCTTTCTCCTCTTCTCAATATTATCAATTAAGAACATTTTAGTCTAGCAGCTTTAGTCTGGCTTTTAGAAAGTGATATTTATTAAGGTGATATAAGAAGGACAGCTGATACAAAAAACATCACTTCCAAAGTCTATGACACACCTTCCTACAAGTGCATGATGCAGAACTGAGGGGAAAGTGGGCTCAAGCTTAATGAATATGTGAGGCAAAGGGATAATTCACAGAAGGCCTTTTCTCATATTTGTCGAATGTTTGAGAAGTTTCCCCATTAGGTTTGGTATAGTTTTGAGGGTTTTGTTTGTTTGTTTGTTTGTTTTTTGCTTTCTGGGCTCCTTGTGAATCTATGAATCTATATCCTGTCTATCCTTGGCTCCCAAAGCAGACATTGCTGCCAACTGATCCAGGCATTCCACCAGGACACTGAGGAGAAGATGGGAAGTCCATCATCTTCTAGACCCTTCAAAGCACACAAAGTTCTCCTCCTAAGGATTCTGGGAAGGAGATCTGGTAGAGGAATTGAGCCCAACTGCCCTATAACTCCCCAAAGTAATTTCTGCTCAGGGATTTTTACCAGAAAGTTCCAAGTTCTTGAATGAACTAGATTCAAAATGAGCTTGATAATTTACAATCTCTTGAGCATAACCAAATTTCCTGGACCTTTCTTCCTGTCCAATATCATTCAAGTTGTGAATACTTTTAACATTTAGTCTAAAACCTGTAATTGAAATTGATTGGGCATCTTATAACTTAAGTGGTGATATGTGGAGTGGAGAGTGGTTTCATTGAGTAAATAAATCAACTTCATTTTCACTTCTTTATGTACCTCTTAGTTCCCCTGATAGGATGCCAGTTCCCTGAGAGCAGAGACCCCTTAGTTTTTATCTTTGCACCCCTAGTGCCAGCACAGTGCCTGGCAAATATTAAGTAGATAATAAATGAATGCTTGTGATTGATTGAGAAGCTAAGGCAGCAATAATAATAGCAGATGTTTACAGGCTACTTTAAGTTTGACAAAGTGCATTACACACCTGGCCTCATTTGGGAGGTGGCATGGTGTAACCAAGAGCCACCGGACTTGGAGTCAGGAAGACAAGACCTTAGACCTACATTAGACCATTATTAGCTGTGTGACTTTAGACAAGTCACTTGTTTTCTTCTGGACTCAGTTTCTTTATTTGTAAAATGGATGCCTCTAAGATCCTTCTGTCCCTAAATCTATGAAGCTAACCACAACCCTGGGAAGTAAGCATTATAAGAATTGTCCCCATTTTACAGATGAAGAAAGAGTCACAGAAAGGTTAAGTGACTTGCCTAGGATCACACAGCTAAATAAGATTCAAATCTAGGTCCTTCTGAATCTAATAAATGCCAGTTGAGTCCAAATCCAATGACTCTATCCACTACCCTAGGCTGCTCCTACAAGATAAACAGAGTCCTAGATAAACATCTCTGAATAAGCTGAGGCCATATGCAATTATGGCTCTCCACTTGTGACTCTAAGTATTATATAACCCAGAATGTCGTAAATGATGCAGAAAGCATGAAAAGACAACATCTCCACTGGGCCATTTTGCAAACAGAGGGATTTCCTATTTTAATGTGGATGAAAAACTGCATATTGCAAGCAATTCCATTTGTCACTTGAGAGGCGGGTTATTTTTCCAATTCATTCCAGTTCATCTGATCATAAACTTTTAAAAATGCTTATGACCCGCTAGCTCCTTAATGGCTTTTTTAGGTAATGTTGCGTAACACCACACATCTTAGGGTGGAGAGGACTGCATGCAGAAAAATAGAAGCAAGGACTCTGTTTCTGTCAAAATAATGGAAAGAACATGGAATGCATTACTCCACAGGACAAGTCCATTTGATCTAATGGATGAAACAAGGGAATTCAGACCCCTTTTAACTCTTTCGATGCTCAGCCTGAGAGAATGTAAGGTCCTTGAGTATAGCCTATGCTATAGGGTCTGTTTCTTTTTCAGTCTTTGTATACCCAGGGTGTGGTACACAGTAGGTACTTAATAAATGCTTATTGATTGATTGGTTCAGCCCTGCTGATCCCATCTGAAATATCATGAAGTTTTTGTAAATTGGTTGAAGTTCTGGATGACTATTAATATCAGTTATCTACATTTCTTATCTGCTAATTTTGTTAATTGGGAAATGCAACAAACATAGATGGATAGACACTTGTCCTAACTTTTGTGCTTTTGAAAGTATAAACAAAAGAGAGAGAGATTTTCTCCCTGAAAGGAAAGTAAGGGAGACATACATACATACATGCTTATGTATACACATATACACAGATATGTATTCCATATAGAGACGGAGACAGACATCTCTAGCTATCTCTACTTCTATAATCTCTTTTATCTCTATCTCTTTCTCCATGAAGGAAGCACTCAAGGTCAAGGAGAGAATTAGTTCAGGGATAAGTTAGGAATAGGTAGTGAGAAGAGGAGGAGTTTAAACAAAAGAACTTAAGCTCTTTGAGGGCAGGGAACAGTTCTCTTTTGTATTTGTGTCCCCAGCACCTAGCACAGTGTCTGGAATGTGGTAGGTGGTTCAGAAATGCTGACTTGTTGGACCCAGTTGAGGAAAATCTGAGAAGGTAAAAGAGAAGAAGGAAGGGAAAGAGAGGGCTTAGGAAGCCAGGCTGTAGAGGGAAGCCTGTATAATTAGTGCCGTAGAGAGAAGCCAGTAGGTATGGCTTGGTGTCTTTAGGATAAGTACAGACAGAAAGAAGTTGAGGCATTCCCAGCTGAATCAGAGAAAAGGGGTGGAGAAAGATGGAAGAAAAGAGTCTGGGAAGCATGTTCTGTCTCTGGGTAGGGACACAAACATCTTTGTTCACCAAATGCTTTGTGGGATTCAGCAAACTCCTTTATAATTCTAGTTTAGTATTCCCTTAAATAGATCCAAAGTAACATCATTAGCTGAAAGCGATTATAAATCCCCAAACATTAAAGAAGAGGGGGAGTTCTCATACCCCTCTTCTGAAAGGTCAGCGTTATGTTTTCAAATCCTCTCCCCAGAGACTGTGAAGAACGTTTAATTATAGTGTTACCAGAAAAGCCAAAGTTAATACAATTACCACTCAGGCCAAAAAAAAAAAAATGGGGAGGGGGGAGAAATCATACAGCTATTTTCCAATTAGAGTCTGGTTTGAAAATCTAAAATAAGGCATGGGCCAAACGCATCAGGAAACAGAATGGCATCCCATCTGCAGCAGTGAATGGGAGGGAAAGAGAGAATTGACAAGGGATGTGCTCAGACATGATGAATTCTAGGTTCGGCTATCAGTCCATGTAAAGTAAGGGATAGTTAACATAGTGGATAACAGTGAAAACTGGAAAAATAAAACCCTCACAGACTCTAGTAATACAATGAGTCTAATAAAATGAAATTTAATAGGGAGAAATGTAATGAAACTGGGTTCAAAAAACCAACTGCACAAGAACAGGACAGAGGAGGCCTGACTAGATCATCATTCATCTAAAGACTAGCAGATAAAACAGTGTGATACAGCTACTGTAACATGCCTGAATGTATCCTGGATTAATCCTCTTCCTCCCTCCTATCTATTGCCTTAGGTTGGCTGCCTGTCTGCTTTTAGACAGCACCAAAGTGATCTTAGGATCTTTCCTCTGGACTTTGCACTGGTCAGGACACATCTGCAAGACTCTGCTCCTTTTGGGCACCATATTATAGGAAGGGCATTGGTAACGTGGAAAGTGTTCAGAGGAATGTAATCACAGTTGTGAAGAGACTTTCAAGATTGCACCATGTGACAAACACTTGAAGGAACTAGAAATATTTAGCCCAGAGAAGAGAAGTCTTGGGGGGAGAAGAAGACCTGCTAACTTTCTCTGAGTATTTGTTGGGCTTTCCAGCAAACGAGGAAATAGCCTTGTTTTGTTTGGTACCAGAAGGCAGAACTAAGAGTAAAAGAGAATAGTAGCAGAGACAACTAAAGGCTTATTGTAAGTACCAAAGATTCTAACAGTTAGATTTTTCCAGGAGTGAAGTAGGCTTCCATGGGAGATGCTTAGGTGGGCTCCTCCTAGTTTGTTAACTTTAAGCAGAAGGTAGATGACCATTTGCCAGACGTTGCAGAAGGGATACTTGTCGAGCTATGGATTAGATTAGATGGCATTGGAGGTACCTTCTAACTCTGAAATTGTGTAATTCTGTGAAGATGTTGCCAGACTGATGTGTGTATGTGTGTGCATGCACCGGTTAGATCTGAACTCAGTTCATGTAAGCATAAAGGGTGTATTCAACAAAACACAAAACACCATAGTCAACAAAGGTTGAAAACTGCTGTGGTGACCTGGTTGGTCCAAGGGATCATTCCCTAAGTCTTTGTTCCAGTCCTCTAAAAGAGAGGGTTGACACCTCAAAGAGTTGATGCAGTGGTTATGCTGGAGACATCTCATACTGGCTCCTAAGGGCTGATTGTAAAATTTTCAGTGTGAGCATTTCCACCTCAGAAATTAACAAATGCTCCAAATCAGGACTTAACTTATTTATTTTGTTGATTGGTTAGTTTTAAGAAAGTGATGGAGTAAAGTTAATGATGTATATTAAAGTTTAAAAATTTGTCATGCGTATTTATATATGTATGTATATGTTTATATATATGTGTGTATGTGTATATATGTATGTGGGGGGTGCATGTATAAGTCTATATCTATATAGCCATAGATAGATAGAAAGATAGATACAGTTGTTCAACATTTGCCAGCACATTCCTGATCAGTATCTTAGGCCGTTATAATTTATGCACATAGAACATCTTCCTTGCTATTCCGTCCCTTGTAACAAAGAATGGAAAAGAAAATTAGTTTAGTAATACTAATGAAGACATTAGCCAAGTCTGACAGTAAGTGCACTGCTCCACACCCATAATTTCCCAACTCTGCATGTCTTTTCTTCAGGGCCACGATTGATCATTAGAATTACATAGAATTCACACTTAGTCTTAAAGTTGTTGGTCCTCTTCTTTCCATTTACATTATTGATATTCCTGGGCATGTTATTTTCCTGATTCTGCTTGCTATACTTCATATCCATTCACATAAATTTTTTCATACTTCTTTACAAAGTAGTTTAAATGAGTAGTACTCATTGGCCTTTAAGCACATTTTGTTGCTGAGTTGTTTCAATTATGTCTCACTCTTCATGATCCCATTTGGAGTTTTCTTGGTAAATACACTGGAGTGGTTTGTCGTTTCCTTCTCCAGCTCATTTTACAGATGAGGAAACTGAAGCAAACAGGGTGAAATGACTTGCCCAGGATCACACAGCTAGTAAGTGTCTGAGGCTAGATTTGAACTCACAAACTTGAGTCTTCCTGATTCCAAGACCAGTGCTCTATCTATTGTGCCACCTAGCTGCCCTTAAGCATCTTTAGGTAGGTCAATTGGTAGCTTGCAATTCCTCTATTTCCTACCCTCCAAGTTCTATCCCTGACAAATTCTTCCATTTCTAACACACACACACACACACACACACACACACACACACACACACTCATGCACACACACACAGGAATTTCTTTCATTCATCTTAATCAACAGCTAATTTGGAATATTCTATGGGAAAGTATTTGGGATACTGAGTTCTTTCTTCATCAAAATACACATACATATATATTATATATGTGGGTGTGTACATATTATATATGTATACATTACACATATATGTGTATGTATGTATGTATGTATGTATGTATGTATGTATGAGCTCCCATGAATAAGCTCACTCCGCCAAAGCAGATCAACCCTTATTCAGCAACTTAAAGTCTAGGAGAGTCTTATGGGGCACTGAGAAATTTGCCCAGGGTCACATAGCTAGGATGTATCAGAGCCAGGACCTGAACCCATATCTTGCTGACTTGCACATTTCTTTATTCAATATGCTAAGTTGAGTAATATCTGTCTAAGAAGCTGAAAGCTATAGCCATTCTAAAAACAAAAGATATGCTACTACTAATTATTATTATTATTATTGTTATGGTAATTTTATATATCACTAGCACCTCATCACTTGGGATGTTTAAAACCAACTGTTTCAACTTGTGCTATTCAGATAATTCCCAGTAAATGGATAATTACTGGGTCATCAAATTATTTAATACTCTTTGTCTAACTGCTTGCATAGCAGAGATTATTAATGGATTGCCATGATAAGGAAGGAAGGAAGGAAGGAAAAAAGGAAAAAAAACAAAGAAAGGAAGGAAAGAAGGAAAGAAAGAAGGAAGGAAGGAAAGAAAGAAAGAAAGAAAGAAAGA
>NW_020954652.1:1454019-1483381 GCF_900497805.2 Vombatus ursinus | reverse complement strand
TTAAGATGAATCTTACTATAAGTACCCAGATGTTTTCTCGAGACAGTCTTTTTTCCCAGAATCCCAGAATCTGGGAATGAGGAGGGACCATGAAGGAACATGAACAAAAAAATCCTTTCTAGGACACCATGCCAAGTGGTTGTCCAGCCTTTGTTTGGCTGAAGGTGGACACATTCAAGGTATCAATGGGGCTGACTGAGCCAACCGAAGCACCAGAAACCAAGCCCTTTGGAATTCTAATCTTAGCCACAGGCATTGATTCACTGTGTGAACTTGCTGAACCCCAGTCTGCCTCCAGGTTCCAGCTGGGGAAAAACAAAATAATATTCCAGGCACCTCAGAAGAGCTGCGAGGATTCATAAACTCCCACATGAATTAAAGTCACCCTCTTTCATTTCTTTACAGGTGAACTACAGTCATAGAATTAGCAGATGTTGACAGGAGAGAGGCAGAGTTTGTTGAGGGACTGCAAACTGAGTATTTCAAGGCCTTGAGGGTCCCCTTCTTTCTACCCACCCCCACATAAATTCTGTGATAGAAAGTCAATGTAGCATAGTAAACAGAGAACTGGCCTTATACCCAAGAAGCTCTGGGTTCAAGTTTTGCCTTTGACATATCCTGCCTGTGTGACCCTGGCCAAGTTGTTTAATCTTTCAGTGTCCCAGACAGTTCTTTGACTGTTAATTATAGAGCAAGGGTCCATGGGGATTGGTGGAAGGACCTTTCTGATAAGAATTCCCTCTACCAATGATGTTATTACATCATAGAGCCAGTCCTATCCAAATTCAGTGCTACGTGATGAATTTGAAAGGCCCATCCTATTCTTACATCCTTGGTTACGTTTGTAGCTACCCAGAGCTAGAACGAGTAATTTTTGTATTTGTAGTAAAATGGAGGACAGGGGAGGTACAAAGCACCTATTAGGGCAGGAAGCACTTCCTGCGACATTCTGCTAGCAGTAAGAGTGGGACGGATAGCTATCAAGGGGAAAATGCATCTCTCTGGAAGAGCTTACAGTCACTGGGGGTGGGACTGAGAAGGGACAGCTTACCTCAGGAGTGATCATTGGGACTAGAGGAAGGAAGTACTTCCTGAAAGGGTTATGTGAACATCTTCTAAATTTTGAGACCCTTGGACAAAGCCCTATTTGCCCCACCCTAGTTAAACTCTGGTAACCAATATTTACCTAGAAGAAGATTCTAGAAACAGATTCATGGGACCCCAAAGTATAATCCTTGCAGTATATGACTTTTGGATTCTCCTACAAATATAAACAAAGACAATTTTTTTTTACTGAGTTTATACCAATTCTGTGGGATTTTAATAAGGTCCTAATAAGCCCTAGATTTTAAAGCAGTTTACAATCAACAAAGCTAATTGTCATGCTACCCTGATACCCTGAGCTTTGTTGGAAGAATAGAAAAAAGCTCACTGTGAGACTTTCCTTGAGATTAGTATATTTTCTCTCTTGCCTTTCATTCTAGAGGGACAGCTTCAGAAGTGAAGGGATATTTCAGAGCATAGGTTAATTAACTGCTCCATCCCTCCACTGAGACTCACAGATCAAGCGGACTCATCTTGCAATGTGGACACATGGGCCCACAGGAAGCTGGAGTGAGGCTAACTATCCACCTCACCCTTGAGTGGCAGTGGAGAACATTTTGATCCCGCCATGTCAATCATTGGCACTGGACTGGAATGGAACAGTAGCTGAAGATAAGACCATCTGTGAATAGAGTGAAGATGCCTTAACCCCTCTGTTCTCTGAGTTCCCAGAAGAATCTACCCGTCCACGGCAGTGAGAAGTTACAATAATGAAGAAAAGAAAGTCAAGGGAAGCTCAACGGAACTGTTAGCTCCTACCTAACCTCAATATATCATGTCTCTCCTCTCTGTCCTTTAGAATCATTGTCTTGCTTCGAGGCTCGGCTCAGCTGCAGCGTCCATGGATCCCCTTCTGCACCAGCTCCTCCTGACCCCAGTGGAATATATTATATCCTTCCTCAAATATTCTGAATCACTTTGCTGATCTCTCAGGAGGACAAAATAGGACAAAAGTCCTATTCACTGCCTACCTTGTGCTATACTTAGTGGACCTTAGTTTCTTCATCTGCAAAATGAGGGAGAGGGGAGGAATTAGACTTTTACTATTAATGATAATGGGGGCAGCTAGGTGGCTCAGTAGATAGAGCACTGGGCTTGGAGTCAGGAAGACTTGAGTTCAAATCCAGTTTCCGACATTTACTAGCTGTGTGACCCTGGGCAAGTCACTTAACCTCTGTTTGCCTTAATCCACTGGAGAAGGAAATGGCAAAACACTCCAGTATCCTTGCCAAGGGAGTCGCGAAGAATTGGACGTGAATAAACAACAGCTAATGATAGTAATAAGGCAGTGCAGTAGAGTGGATAGAAAACTGGCTTTGGAATCAGGAACCAAACTGATACTTTCAAAAAGGGGGCACAGACATCATAACTGAAGTATTTGGACTCTGAGGACTTGGGTTTGAATCCCAACTCTAATGTTACCATATTGACTTTGGGTAGGTCACCAAACCTCCCTGGGTTTCAGTTCCCTCATCTGTGCAAAGGGGTATTAGACTGGATGACCTCGGATGTCTATGATGGAAAAATCATAATAACATACATATTTCTGCACATGAATGTTGATACGCAAGTTATCACAATGCAATTTATGATGAGAGTAGTTAAATGCTACCAAAAACACATAAAAAATCCTTTTTATCTTAATATTCCCTAGTGATAAGTCCTAAGATCTTGAGAATAGTCCATCAGCAAGTTGGCCTGTCTTTATGAGGTCTTTGCTTCATTGGAAACATGCCAGTTGTCTGTTCTTGGTTATAATCCAGTCATAAATAGAACAAATCTTGGATCTCTCTCCCTTAAGGGCTCTGCCCCCCGTTCAATTTTCTGCTCTGGAAACTTCAGCATTGTGTAAACAGAAAACTGCTGAGTTTATGATGAAAGAACCCAATACTGCATCCAGGCCTTCCCACAACCCTAGACCAACATTCCTGTGAACCGAGCGTTCTGGTCCTTTTTCCATTCCCTTAGCACCCCCAAGCTGCAAAGGATCACTAAAATGGAGGCAAATGAAGTATTCCTTTTTGTTTTTTCTTCCAGTATTTCCTGAAATGGGTAGTTTCCACCATAGATAAGAGTAGCACAGAATGAGGACACATACAGACATTGTCATTTGCCTAGCTATAACTAGGGCAAGGCAACTGGACCTTTTCTCCAAGGTACTGCCATTTAAAGGGTGCAAACATTTAACATGTATCCTTTCAGTAGAGAAGGAAATAAAGGGGGCACAATTTACAGGATACAAATATTTTACATGTATTTCCATAGTAGAGTAGAAAGAAGTAAAAGGAACATGAGGTTTCCTCTGATGCTGATGGGGCAGAGGACAAGGTTAGAAGTGGTTTGGGCTCTTGGAGACTATGGTGACACTGGACTTCATCCTGTTACTTCCTCCTTTTCTATCACATAAAGAAGTCACCAACTCACCATGTTTCCTCCCTAGGGGTTACATCCCCTGTCATCCCTTTGAAGACCAGTCGCTATCCTTACTTCCCTCTGTCAGCAGTAAAGAGGATCTTAGATTGAGAGCTGGAAGATACCTCAGAGGCCATCTTGTACAAGGATCCCATTTTACAGATGAGGCAACTGAGTTCCGCAAAGGTTAAGTGATTTGCCCAAGGTCATCAAGGTAGTCATGGTCAGAGGCAAGATCTGAACTCAAATCTTCTGACTCCAGAAATAGTGGTCTTTCTACTGTATATATTTTGTATTTGTGTAGTTATTTACATTTTGTCTACCTCATTAGAATGTAAGCTCATTGAGAGTAGGGACTTTGCTCCTTTGCATCTCACAGTGCTTAGCACAGTGCCTGACACATAGTGAGTGCTTAATATATACTTGTTAGCTGACGACCACGAGGATGAGTGATTTCAGTATTTCTTTCCCATCCATGTCTACATGGGAATGAGATTTGAGGAGATTTATTCCATCGGAAAGAACATGGGATCCCATAGTCTGTAAGCAATAGCTCCTGAAGTTCCCTCCATCTTTCTGTCCCATAAATCACCATGGTAACTAATTTTCCCTCCTGCTCAACTGAATGTGTCTTATTTCTTTAATTATTTCTGCAACATGATGTGCTAAGTTGATGGGTCGATGGGCCCCTTTCGAGCTACTTGGCCCAGCATTGTTCATGATGCTCATTCTTGGAACCTCTACTGCTCCTTACAGCTCTGGCTCTCTACGGTCAGCAAGAAATGGGAAGATTGGTTCCTTCTGCTTGTCTCCTTGCAGAAACAGTAGTTATCCATGTTCCAGACCCTACTTTGTTTGTGTCTTCTATCTTTGGACCAGCCACCTAACCTCTGGTTTGGCCTTTCACCAATAGCACAGAGCCTGAGGCTAACCAAGTCGCTTGTGCTATGAATAACTTCACAGGAATATATATTTAGAACTGGAAGGGACCTGAGAAGCCAGTTAGTTCAACCCTCTCATTTTACATTTGAGGAAACTGAGGCCTGGGAAGGTCAGAAGACCATAGGATCATATATATACAAAGTTCGAAAAGACCCTGGGGACCATCTAGTCTGGCCCCCTTAACAAAGAAACCAAGGCCAAGGGAGGTCATGAGATCACGGATGAAAAGCGTGAGGGGCTCGTGTAATTCAAACCCTTCATTTTACAGAGAGAATGAGTGCCTTGCCTACCATCCTTCAGGAAATAATCATCCCAGTGACTTGTCCAAGATCACACAGGTATTAATTAAGTGGCAGAGGTGAGGTCCTCTGACTCCAGACCTTGTCTTCTTTGCAAAGAGCATATAGCTATTGAAAGGAGCGGAGAGGGGAGAGATAACAAAATGTTTCCCTCCACTTCTCCTAACAATTTGGATGAGGAGTGAGTTTATTTCAAGGTGCCCAGTCCACTCAGCTGCCCCTGCATTTGTGCCACATGGGGCTGGATGCTGCCAAAATAAACCAGCCAGGCATGAATTTAAATGCAATCTTCTCTCTTCTTTCCCCCAAAACGTGCACCACAACAGACATGTGGAAGAGGTCATGAAGGCCGCATGAGCCAAGGACAAGAATGGATGAAGGTTGTCCTTTTGGGTCAAGTGAAACTAGAGAGGGGGATTTTAGAGAAGGCATAATTAACTCAAGTTGGAAACTGACCAGGATGATACCAATGCCTGAGAAATATGCCATGGAAAAATGCAGTGACTAGAAGTTGCCAGGACTCCATTTTTTCCCCCTTCTTCTGAAAGAGAGCATTGGAGGCCCAGAGCACTGTGTTAAAGTACCAAGAGACAAGAACTTCATCTCTTCCTTTGGATGTCTGCCAATCAAACACAGTTCGAGGCCTCCGCCCTATTTCCCTCCCATCCCACTTAACTCAAGGGAGCTGACAAGGTTGAGGCCCGGGTGGTACCCCTTAAATTATAGATATTCATGGTAGTTCCCATGAACCACTTGTTCATTATCCCAATGGGGAAAATTGGCTTGAAGTCAGGTTCTATTTAACTCTTTTTTTTTCCTTGAAAAGGAGCCAAGAAACCTCACACTTCTGCTTTGACAGTTACTAGGTACAAACAGAGAATCCTCACTTTTATGCCTCTTCCCAATGGTGACATCAGTATGCCACCAACAAAGTAACATCATAAGGCAGTTAAGGAGGTTCGGTGGTTTCCACTGCACTGGGCAGTTAAAGGAATTGACTTTAAAATCTATTTCAGACCCGATCTGTGAGTCTTTGGAAATCAGCTTCCTTGTGCCTCAGTTTCTTCCACTACAAAATGAGGGCATGGAACGAGGTGGACTGGAAGATCCTTCCAGCTCCATGGCTATGACACTATCAATGAATCTGCAAGACTGATTGGATGGAGTGGATACTGAGGCAGGACGTGACCAGACGAAGGTCACATCTCAGAATAAAAACATTATCTATCCCTGACTTCACAAGGAGTCAACAAGGAATTATAGGATAATTGACCTAGGGCTAGAAAGGGCCTCAGAGATCATCTAGACCATTCTCACCACTCCCTCCCATCATCCATTTTAAGGATGAGAAAAGTGAGATGTTGAGAGGTGAATGATTTTCCCAAGGTCAAACAAGGTAGGGAAGCGGCAAGCTAGGATTTGAACTCAGGTACTGGAATGATAGGCAGCGAGGTGGCACAGTGGACAGAGCACTAGGCATGGAATTTAGAAGACTCATCTTCTTGAGTTCAAATCTGGCCTCAGACACTTACTAACTATGTGACCCTGGACAAGTCACTTCACCCTGTTTGACTCAGTTTCCTCATCTGTAAAATGAGCTGGAGAAGGAAATGGCAAACCACTCTAGGATTTTTGCCAAGAAAACCCCAAATGGGGTCACAGAGAGTCAGACACAACTGAAACAACTGAATAACAACAATTAGAATGACACTTTTAGAACCTTTACCCCTACTCTGTGCTGCCTTCAACTTATTAATTCAGGCCAGTATACTCTGAGTCAAGCTATATAATACTCTAGAAAATCTAACACAGTGCCTTGTTACATAGTCAACACTCAGAGAATGCACATTGAATTAAGATATTACAGGGCCTGCTTGATGACATTGCAAAGGTTGGGGACATTCTCCATCTCACCTCTATGCCTTTGCACAGGCTGTTCCCCAGGCCTGGAATGCTTCCTTCCTTCACCCTGGACTCTTGACAACTCGAGCTTCCTATAAGACTCAGCTCAGGGGTCACTTCTTTCATGAGGCCTTTTCTGATATCACCCGTCATTAGAACTAACCTTCCTCCATTTATTTTATATTTTTATTTTAATATTATTTTCTAATATCATAACCTTGCATGCACTTATTTTGTCCATCCTTGTTTGTGTGTACTTGTTTTCCCTGGTAGATTAGAAATTCCTTGAGGGGAAGGGGTGTTTCATTTTTATCTTTGTCTTATACTTGGCATTTAAAGAACAAAAATGGCGGCATGGATAGAGAGTTACCATTGGTGCCAAGAAGACCTGGGTTTAAGGTCTTCCTCAGACACTCACTACCTGTGTGACTTTGGGCAGATCACTAAACCTCAGTTTCCTCATCTGTAAAATGGAGATAATAAGACCATCTACCTCACAGGGTTGTTGTGAAGATCAAATGAGAAAATAATGGTAAAGTGCTTAGCACAGTGCCTGGCACGTAGTAGGTGCTTAATAAATGCTGGCTATTATTATTTCATTATTAGAGTTGTCATTTATTATTCGAGTTATTAGTATAATGTATATTTTGTATTATATGTATTACACATATTATATATTGCTATTTGTATTTATTAGAGAGTTGTCATTAGAGTCAAGAAGACCTGGGTTTAAGTTCTGCTTTTGTGCATATTGGCTGTGTGACCCTGGACAAGTCACTCATCCTCTTAGTAATCAAAGCAACTCTTTAGGACTATAAAGAAAGCATAGAAATGCCAATCTGCCTTGGCAGAAGAAGTTTCTCACCAAGAATCGCCCACATTGCTGAAATCACAGGTCCAGTCCAAAGAACTAAATCTTTTCATTTACTTATCTCTGTATGTGTTACCACCCTGCAGAAGAAGGTAGCTTCTAGAGGGTAAGGACTGTTGGTTTTGTCTTCGTATTGCCACCATCTCCTACAGCGTCTGGCACAGTGTAGGTGCTTAAAAAATTCTTCTGAATGTATGACGCTTACTGAGTTGAATACTCAGAGAAGGCATGCTCATTAGACCCCACGTACATAACACCCAGGGCAACAAATGTCACTTGAGGTTTGTGATCATAAGGATTGCAGCTTGAGGTGCCCAGTTCATGACAATGGGAATCCCAGGGACATGAAGTCGTACCTTTTATTGTAAACTCCAAGTGGGCAAGGGCTGCGGCAAGGGGGCCTTATCTTGAACAATGGGGCACTTTTAAAGATTCCATAATTTCTTTTAAAATGTTTTAATCTATTTTGTTTATATACTACCTTAATTTTATATATTCATATGCACACATATATACAATATATTCATATAAACATATATGTATATAGATACACATACATGTAAGCATACATATATATGTATGCATAAATCTATATGCACATATGCATATCTATCTATATCCATATCTTTTATTTATATCCATATTTATTGAATTCTTAACTATAGGGGAATGATTCTAGGGGGAAGATATCTATCTATGGTTTCATTTCTATTTCTATCTCTATCTATCCCTCTATCTACTTATCCATCCATCCATCTATCTAGTTGTCTGCTCATCCATCCATTCATCCATCATCTATCCATCTGCCTATCTATCCATCCATCCATCCATCCATTTATCTACCTATCCATCCATCTATTCATCTATCCATCTAAATAGCTAGCTAGCTATCCATCTCTATCAGCTCGAAGAGTGCAACTCAGTCAATCAGTCAATGAGCATTTTTTAAGTGCCCACTATGTGCCAGGCACTATGCTAAGTACTGGGGATACAAAGGCAGGCAAAAAACAAACCCTGTTCTCAAGGAGTGCACTATCTAAGAGACAGAGACAGAAAGACAGAGACAGGGAGACAAAGACAAAGAGACAGAGAAAGAGAGATAGATATCTTCCTCCTAGAGAGGCATTCCCCCACAGCTAAAAATGCAAAAAGAAAGGGGTGAAAACATTTTAGCTAAACTAGCCAACTCATCAACCAAGTTAGACAGCATTTGCAATTTTTCACATCTGGAGTCCCTGACCTCTGCAAAGGAGGAAGGTAATTTCATTTTCTCATCTCCTCTTTGGAATTCAAGTTTGGTCACTACAATTACATGGTGTTCACAGTTATGTTAATTTTTTTGGCTCTTCTTTCCATTCACATGACTGGAGTCATTGGGTTTATTATTTTCCTGGTTCTTCCTTTATTTTGAATCAACTAGACTTTTATAATTGGAAAATTCTCTCAGGAATGGTACTAATTATCTGAAGAGGGGTAGTGTGGCCTAATCCAAGGGGCACTGAATTTTTATTCAAGAGAACTGAGTTTAAATTCCATACACTATGTATGTATCTATGAGGAAGTCACTTCACCTCCAGAGCTCTCTGTTTCTTCATCAATCATTCAAAAAGCATTTACAAAGGGCTTACTGTGTTCCAGGCACTGTGGGGAGGTACAAAGAAAAGCAAATTGGATCAGATGATGTCTTCCATGCCTAGATTTCATATGGAGGAAGAGGAGATTGGAATGGGCTTCAGGGATGAAATGGAACCTCGGAAATTCTTTGGGAGAGTTGGGAATGCTGAATAGACAAAGGAGAAGGTATTACTGGGATGGAGTGAGGTATAGAGTTGGACATGGGAAAACCACGAGATGAGAAGTAAGTTTGCCTGAGGGTGAGAAAGGCATGGGGATAAGGGAGGTGAGATAAGGAGGGCCTCTCACTAGAAGATTATGGGACCTTTTAAGAAGTGGGGAGATAGAATGATTGTGCATGAGACATCCCTTTTTAATGACCGAGGGAGGGAATGTGAAGAGTGGTGCTGAAGAGGAGGAGGCCAAGAAGAAGAATCGCGTAATAATTCAAGCAGAAATGACTATGTCCTAGCTAATAAGGAAGGTGTAGGTGTGGCCTAATGTTATTCAGAGAGGATCAATAGGGTCTAGAAATGATTTTTTTTTTTAAAGAGGCAAGGATAGTGAAGAGCTAACATTGATACTGAGGTGAATTTTTTGTTCAGTCATTTTTCAGTCATGCCCGACTCTTTGTGACCCCATTTGGGGTTTTCTTGGCAAAGATACTGGAGTGGTTTGCCATTTCCTTCTCCAACAAAATGAATTTTACTCCACGGTAATAGAGTTGACCAGAAGGGTAGACAATGGCATAGCAGGACGGATTGAAGGAACTGGATATGTATTCATATGAATTTTGAATCAACTAGACTCTTACCATGATCTGATGGTTTGGAAAATTCCCTTGGGAATGGTAGTCCAGAGAAAAGAAAACTCCGTGTGGGGAGGAGTACATTATAGCAGATTTCAGCTATTTGACAGGCTGCTATATTTAGGTTTGATGTATTTTTTTTTTTAATTTCTAACAATTAGAGTAATCCAAATGTGGAAGGGGTTGCCTTGGGAGGTACTAGATGCACCCTCATCAGAGGGTTTAAAACAGAGGCTGAATGAATACTTTTTAATCATGGCAAGGACTAATAATAGCTAACATTTCTATAGAGCTTTAAGATTTGCAAATATTTTACAAATAAGATGTGCAAGCACTTTTCAAATATTATCTCATTTTATCCTTATAAGCTACCCTGGGAGGGAAGTGCTAATATTACCCACATTTTACAGATAAGGAAACTGAGGCAGGCGGAGGATAAGTGACTTGCAAAGGCTAGTAAATATCTAATGCCAAAGCTGAACTTAAGAATTCTTAACTCTAAGTCCAACACTCTAAGTACTGAACCACTTCACTAGAGGTCCTCAAGGGACCCTTACAAATCTCAATACTATAATTCTATGATTGTACACTTTTTAAAAGTGAATTTTTGCCATTGTCATCAAAATAAAATTATTTCTTTATCCATCCTGCAACATATTTCTAGCACTGAGGAGAATGCAAATTTGAAAGTAAGAGAGTCTCTGTTCTCAAGAAGCTTACGATGTATGTCTGCAGAGACAAGAAGCATGCATGGGGAATGATAATTAAGGATTATTAGACCCCAGATGATATAAGTGCCAACTGATATAGGTTGGTATAATGAAAAGTGCTAGATTTGGAGTCAGAGGTCCTAGGTTCGAATCTAGATTCTGCCACTTAGTATGTGAGCTGAGGCAAATCACTTCTCTGTAGGCCTCAGTTTCCTCTTCTGTAAAACAAGAGGGGTGGACAAGATGATCTCTTTCAGTGGGAAGTCTATGATCCTAACACTTAGCTGACAACCAATGAAAATTTCTGCCAAAATTCATTAGAACGAATAGTGTCATCATTGGAGCCTTTGGAGAGGAGGCAGGATTCAAACTCGGCTCTAAAGAATGGGTACAATTTTGGTAGGCTTCAAGGTTGAGGGAATAGCACAAGGAAAAGCAATGAAAATCTTCCAGGGACAAGGAATGGACCAGTTTGGCTAACACAAAGTCAAGAATTAATGCAGAAGATTCATGAGGCAGAATGGTGTGGACATTTAACTGCAAATCAAGAGACTTCGAGTACCATTTCTACCGCTATCTAGCTATGTGCCCTTAAGGTAGGTCACTTCTGTTAGATGATGAGCTCCCTGAGAACAGGGTCTGCTTTTGTCTATCTTTCTTTGTGTCTCCAGCAATTCGGACAGTGCCTGGCACACAGTAGGTGCTGCTTTTGCCTTTCTTCGAATCTTCAGCATTTAGCACAATGCCCTGGCACATAGTAGGTGCTGTTTTTGCCTAGCGTTGTGTCCCCAGCACTTAGGACAGTGCCTGGCACACAGTAGGTGCTGCTTTTGCCTATCTTTGTATCCCCAGCACTTAACACTTAGTGGGCACTTAATAAATGCTCATTGACTAAGAAACAGTTCCTTTGAGCCTCTCTTTACTCATCTCTAAGATAAGGTAGTGGGATTTGATACTTTATAAAGACCTTTCTAGTCCCAAATGTGTATGAATTATGAACATAAGAAGATAAGACTTGAAAAAATATTTGAAACCAGCTTGGGTAAGGTCTCAAATGCTAGGATATGGAGTTTGTTCTTTTTCCTCTAGGCAATAGGGAGCAAAAGTTTTTTATTGAAAAATAAAAAATTGGGAATTTGGGGAAGTTTTGGTGTAATATTAATTAGCCACGAGATTCAGGTTGCTTAATTTGGAGGCTCTGTCAATCATACTAGTGTGAGGAGATAAGTATCTGATCTAGGATCAATCAATATTTACTAAGCACCTACTATGTGCCAACCACCAAGCTAAGGATGGTGCAGAGAGCATGGAGAAAAGAGATTGAATGGGGGAGACATTTTGAAAGAATTGGTAAGATGAGTTGAATGTACAAAAGTCACTCAACTCCCAAGTTTAAATGATCTATCAGCCTCCAACTCCAGTCACAGGAATTTCAGGTGGTTCATAGCCTTGGGAAAAAGTGTAGGTTTATAAATTCAGATATTGATTCATATACCCCTTGCAATGATTTTGTGACCCTTTGAGACCTGCAGTTGGGAATCAATGATTGAGTCTAAATTTTGTAGTTTCCTCCTCAACCCAATAGAATCCATAATAGTAGAATGTAACGTCTATTGTTGTATGCAAAGTATCCTTTCAAGTATGATAGTTTTAAAAATTTTTTTAGTTTTGGTTTCCCCCCCCTTCAATAAAGGAAACCTGGTTGCAATAGCTTTTGTAAAGGTCAAAGAAGATAAATTTTAATGTAGATATTAAGTGGTTAGATTGAGAACTGTGACTTCTCCAATTCTTTTTTTTCTTTTCTTTTCGTTTTTTTTTTTGGCAATTGGGGTTAAGTGACTTGCCCAGGGTCAAACAGTTAGTAGGGGTCAAGTGTTTGGTCTGAGGCCAAATTTGAACTCAGGTCTTCCTGACTCCAGGGCCGGTGCTTTATCCATTGCGCCACCTAGCTGCCCCTCCAATTCTTTATAATGTATAATAAAAAGGGAATTTCTTTTTAAAAGAAAACGAAATATTGTGGAGAACAGTAAAGAGACAACATGACTAGAGACAAAAAAAGATATTGTTCTGATAAAAAGAGAAGGCAGTAGAAAGGAAGTTTATTTCAATTTGATTCTAAAATTGATCAGAAAAAGATTGTGAATATTTAGAAAAAAAAAACACAGTGGTCACTAAAGACCCACATGAGTTCATCGACCACAGGTCCTGGTAGAAGAGTATAATTTCATTTTCTGATGGGGTTATTTGTCTAGTAGGTTGGAGGAAATGGCATAGATATAATATACCTGTGTTTCAACTAGGTATTTTACAAAGTCTCTCATACTTTGATTGTGGACAAGATGGAAAAAATATTGGGTAGATAATAACTCAGGTAGGAGCGTTCACAATGGGTTGATGACCAACTCTAAAAGCCAGTCCTTATTGGGTTGACATTAGTTTGGAGGAAGGTCCCTGGTGGAGTACCCCAGAGGTCTGCTCTTGGCCCTATTCTTTTCATTACTTTTAACTTGGATGAAGGCATGGACAGTACATGGATCAAAGATACATGAAGCTGGAGAGAGTAATGAAAATATTAGATAACAATATCAGGTCACAAAAATAGATATTGACAGGTTAGAATGGTGAGCTCAACCTAATAAAAGGATATTTGGTAGAGATAAGTATAATGTCTAATGCTTCAAGGAATTAATTGTATAAGTGCAGGATAGGGGCAGTAGTAGTGTTATGAAACATTTTTTTTTTAAAACTAAGTTTTGCTGGGCTGCAAGCTCAAGATGGCGTCCCCCAAAGCTACCATGATCTTAAGATGCATTAAGGAGAGGTATGGTTCAGAACACACGAGGGGCAGGTCCCAAAGTTCTCCTCCCTGGTCACATCCCACCTAGAGACTTGTGTTCCCTTCTGGGAAAATATTTTTGAAAGGGCACTCTCAAGTGAAGAGGAGCCAGACAGAGGAAGAGCTCTGAGGAGAGTGGAGATTATGACACATGAGGATTGTTCTAAAGAACTGGGAATGTTGGGTCTGAAGTAGAGATCATTCAGGTGCTTTTTTTGTTTTTGTTTATTGGTTTTTTTGGAGGAGGTGGTCATGGTGGCTGTCTTCAAGTATTTGAAGGACTCTGACATGGAAAAGGGATTTGACTTTTTTCCTGCCTGATGTCAGAAGATGGAACTAGAAGAAATGAGTGTGAGCCAGTTAGTAAGTCCTTCGTTAGTTAACAAATTCTTGTACTTGTGAAGCACTTACCACGTCAGGAATTGTACCAAGCACCGGAAGGGTGGAGCAAATGGTCTGTGCCTTCTGGGAGCTCCGATTCTAATGGGAGAAGTTGCAGAGTCAACTTTCTTTTATATCTGATTATAATCAATAAGGTGAACCTGGTGGCTAGTCAGAGAGAACTAGGAAGTTAAAGTGAGAGTAAAGTAAGTAAGTAAAGGAAGAGAGAACCAGGAGGAAAACCCCTAACATCGCACCACATTGCCCCTGGTCACACATATTAACCAAGCATTTATTATCTCAACTCAGAATTCAGTCTCCCTGGGTAATCCAGCCTCACATAGAAACTCACAAACTATGGGAAGCTGGAACAACATTTGGGAGATGAAAATTCATCCTTCCTCACAATTTTTCCCAAACTATAACACCCCATAGTACTTTATAGTTTGCAAAACACTACATTCATTATTTTATTTGACCCTCATATCAGTCTTGTAAGGCATCAGGGGAAGGCATTATCATCTCCACTTTATAGATGATGAAACTGAGTCTCAGGGAGGCTAACTAACTCTCACCCAAGATCACATAGCCTACAAATGATAGAGACAGAACTCCAACCTAAACATTTTGATAGCTAATACTTCGCTTTCTCATCACGCCATGTTTCTTGTCTCTCCGTCTTCACCATAGTCCCTGTCTACATTTTATTTCTCTCCATTGGAACATTTTCTTCTTTCAACCTCCTCTCTGTTCCCTTCACCCTCATCTCTTCAATGCCTCTCAGTCACACATTGCTTCAGCACATAGAAGGCATTTAATAAATATTTGTTCAATTGACTTAAGTGGAAGTCAGTAAGACTCATGTCTCCAACGTCTGTTGGAAACAGCAATGTCTCTGGTGTCAGAGGCCCTGGGTTCAAATACTGTCTCTGATGCAAACCACCTAGGTGTATATGACCTTAGGCAACCATCCTGAATTCAGGTCCCTTATCTGTAAGATGAGGGGATTGGATTAGATGGCCTTTGAGGGCTCCAAACACGTGATACTTTATGCATCACAGAGTTATCTGTGCCACCTTCAGAATGACCGAAAATGAACTTTTCTCAGATTGATATGGCACAGGGCCACCATAAATTCCCAGAGTAGAGATGTCCAGACCTATAAGAAAAGTTGGCTGTCTCAGTTCTAATCCCTTGCAATCCTGTGACCCAGACCAGCAGCTGTCTCAGACACTAGGGCATTTAAAAAGAACACAATATGTGACTCTTCTCTGTCTAGTTAGCACAATCTTTTGCCTTACATTGGAGATCAGACATTTGGAATTTTCTGCATATCTGAGATGAGTTTTCTTTTTTTTTTTAAAGGCTATACATATATATTCCTATTAAACATATTTTCACATTAGTGATGTTGTAGGTAAGAATTAGAACCAATAAGAGGAACCATCAGAACAACAGAAGAAAAAAACAGCAAATAGTATGCTTTGATCTGCATTCAAACTCCATAGTTCTTTCTTTGGATGTGGATAGCATTGAGATGAGTTTTCTATGGTACAGGGCAAAGAGCACTGGATTTGAAATCAGATGCCCTGGGTTCCAATCTCAGCTGTGGTAACTTTGTCCCTTCATGACTGTAAGCAAATCCCAGGTTCTCTGTGCCTCAATTTTCTCTTCTGTTAAAAAAAAAAAGCTTTGCATCTGATGAATGCAGAGGAGACAAAGTGACCAATACACCACCCATTGACTTGACTTGACCTCTGAGGATTCTTCTAGTTCCTAATCCAATATGTATGACTTCTAAAAATAAAAAATATAAATAGTGTGTTGAATTTTTAAAAAATACTCCTGCATGGGTAAAGAATAACCAAAATGAATTTTTTTGACTGGATTTATGATCTCACCGGTATAGGGAATTCTAAATGAGTAAATCTCTACTAATGCAGATTGCTTCCATTTTGCCCCTTGTTGTCTAAGAATTTCCTGGGGACAATGAGAATCTAAGGGACTCATCCAGAGTCACATAGCTGGTATTTGTCATAGGCAGAGCCTTCCTGCCTCCAAAGCTGGGCCTCTGTCTTCTCTACCAGTCTCCCTCTCAATGAAATATTAAGCAGATTTAAAGTATTTTTTACTATGACTCCAGGGAACTACCCACTTTTGTCTCTAGGGCTAGGGATGGATGCCAGTAGGTGCACACCGCCCTCTCTGGACCGGCTAGAGCTGCATTCGAGGCTGTCTGAAGAATGTCGATCGGCTCAAGGTGTTTCTAGACATTTGTCACAAAACAAAATGACTCTGTTTTTCCCTGTGGAAATTTGACGATTGGGTTTCAGGGCGAGCGAGATGCCAGCAAGCTCTTTTTGTGGGATTCATGGACCAGCTGCTCCTCTGGCATCCATGCTCACTCCACACCCCAAGTTTCTTTTATACTTTGTTTGGGGGTAGGGGAGTTGGCATTCCAGGTCTGTTTGCTGGATGGCAAGGCAGGAGACGGCAACAGCAAGGCTCCCCATGCCCCCATTTTGGAACTGACTTTTTTTTTTTAAAGGAAAAGGTGTTGGCCTAACCAGGCACCACAGAGGAAAGAGGAGGCTGGCATTTCCCGGCTTTCATCTCTGCCTGCCATGGTCTCTGAGGTCCCTTCCAGTGCCAGATCTACGATCCTGTGAATCAGATGAGCCCCTTTAGAATTAACTCCAACCGCCTCTTCTGTGATTAATATGGCACAGGGCCAGCCTCTGTGTGTCTCCAGAGCACAGACGGCCAAGCCTCCATCAGAGGCTTAACGCACAAAAAGATGAGAATATCTTGATCTGGACCCACTCTGATAGAAGACTAACAAGAAGGGAATGGGATCATAGTACCAGAGAACAGACCTTAGAGTCCAACCTTCTCAGTATTTTGGAGAGGAGAAACTGAGGGCCAGAGAGATTAAACTTTCCCCAGCTCACACAGCTACTAAGTGCTGCGATTCGAGCCCAGATTTTCCTGACTCCAAATCCAGCCAGCACTCAATAATAGAAGGTCTCAACGGAACTAATTTTTTCTGTTTCTTATGTAGTCACAGCGCTTGACACGTAACAGGTACCTAATAAAAGACCGCGATGAGCTGTTCATCGGAGAGGCAACCATGACTTTGCCTCAGGTGCTGAATTTAGAGCAGGTTACTTGTATATACTTAAGAGGCAGTTAGATGGCTCAGTAGGTCGAGCACTGGGCCAGGAGTCAGAAAGAACCGAGTTCAAATCCAACCTCACTAGTTGTTGACCCAGGGCTAGAAGAGACCTCAGAAGTCATCTTCTCTGACTCCATTTTACAGATGCTGAAACCAAGCCCCAGGAAGTCTGTGAGTTGCCAGAGGTCACATAGCTAGCAAGCATCAGATCCAGGATTTCAGCCACTGACTTGAGAGTCAGTGTTCTATCTGATGCCTCCTCAAAGAGCCAATGAGCGTTCAGATCCGTGTGGAAACAGTGAATTGCTACAAAAATTCCCACACTGGCCAGCCGGACTAAGAGCAGTGACCTCCTGGAACTTTGCCTCAGAGATTCACTTGATTTTTCTGAGCAGATGTTCCAGCCTAGGAGAGAAGACCCTTTTATTTGGACCTGGCATCTTAAACCCAAATTGTTGTCAAAGCATTTTAACATACACACACACACACACACACATGCACACACACACCTTTTTAACATGTCAGTATTGAATAAAATCAGACTCAGACACTTACTAGACACTTAACCCTGTTTACCTCAGTTTTCTCATCTGTCAAATGAGCTGGAGAAAGAAATGGAAAACCACTCCAAGATCTTTGTCAAGAAAATCCCAAATGGGGTCACAAATAGTCAGACATGACTGAAATAACTCAACAACAACAAACCGGATCAGAAGTCTCTTCCCTTGTTGAGGACACATAAGCCGCTTGGAATAATCCAGAGAAAATCTGCCTTCTTCCCTCCCTTGAAAGAGTCCATCATTCAAATCTGCTTAGTCTAAGGATGGAGCCAGGGTAGATAAAATCCCAGCAAAGAAACAAAAGAGAAACCCATCGACTGAAAAAGTGTTGAACAAATCACAGCGTGCGAATGTCACAGAATATTGGTGTCCCCTAAGAAATAATTATGAAGAATTCTGAAAAGCTTAGAAAGACTTGGAGGAACTGATATAAGGCAAGGCGACCAGAGCTGGAGGTCCAATATGACCACAGGGCTGTCAAGGAAGATAGCATCCGAAGACAAAACTGATCAAAGCAGTGGCTGATCTCAGCTCTAGAGGACTGACATTAAAACATATTGCCCACATCTCAACTGAACTGTGGAGGACTACAGATGCAGAATAAGGCATGCATCATCAGATGAGGCTGATGTATTGATTTGTGGACAGTTGTTGGTTTATTTCATAAAATATTCATTTTTTTATAAGAAAGGGTTGTGGGGTGGACATGGAGAAAAGAAAAAAAATTAAATAAATTGGGTCATGCATATTTACTGTTCTGTTGGGCATGTTGGGCAAAACTGTCCTCTCCTTTATAAGTTCTGAAAAGTAAGGTCAATGGAATGAAAATTTGGGGGGTTTTATGTTTGTTTGTTCTTTATTCTAGAAGAAGACTGATGACATCACAAGGGTGATGTCTTGACTTGTGCGTGAATTGGAGTTGAGTAGGGCAGACCTGTACAAAATCATCAGCCTCACTCTCTACCCCAAAGAGTATTGCTTTTATATAAATAAGTTAGCATATTGAAGTGTTTTCCAAACCTTAAAGCACTATATAAATGTGATATTATTATCAATATTTATATTATAAACATATTAATATTCTTATTATAAATATAATCATTATTAATATTTATTATTGTTGTTTGGTCATTTTAGTCATGTTTGACTCTTTGCAATCCCACTTGGGGTCTTCTTGGCAAAGATACTACAGTGAGTGATTTGCCATTTCCTTCTCCAGATCATTTTACAGATGAGGAAACTGAGGCAAACAGGGGTAAGTGACTTCCCTGGAGTCACACAGCTAGTAAAGTGTCTAAGGCCGGATTTGAATTTGGGAAGATGAGTCTTCCTGATTCCAGGCCCAGCACCTAGCTGCCATAGTATTATTATTTTTATGTCTTAAGGGACATCAAGCTTTGACTTTAGGGAAAGCAGACATTTTGGGTCGTTTGGGGTTCAATTTTGATTTTAGCAAATCTCGTTAGAAACTATTCCTCAACTCTCCAGAGCAAGAAGTAAAACTAACTTCACCTGGTGTGGGGAGGGAGGGGAGAGGGAATCTCGGAAGACGCGGGCCAGAGGCCCTCTATTCCCCTTTTAGAGGGATGTTGAAATATACACAGAAAGGAGGAAGGAAAAATCAGCCAAATGGAAATGGAGTAAATTGGTTGGGATAGACTGTATGACTAAGAGACAGTTGCAATGGAAAATATGTAAAAAGAAAAGCAAACCAGCTGGGTTATTTAATTTTGGCTCTCTCCACACCCCCCCACCCTTTTTCATTATTTTGTTCTTCAGTTTAAACAAGAAAAAAAAAATCACTGTGTAAATATCCATAGCTTTTTCTGGTGTTTCTTTCTACACAAAACTCTCCTCTAGGGATAAAGAGTGGGACCCGGCATTTCACCTCTGGGTCAGTGGCTGCCCTCCCTTTCCTGCTATATACCGTAAGCCAAAGCTATTACTGTCCCATGGCTGTGACAGCCCAGAAAAAGCTCAACCTTAATTAATTTCCCAGGCCCTTGACTTTGAGGCACCTTCTCTCTCTCCCTGCCTCCCCTACTGTGTATGGCACTAAGATCTAAAATTCTATCACTGGAGGGCTAACTCCTAAAAAGGCACCCTACAAGCTGTCTATAAACTGCACCCCCCCCTTTTTCAAAAGTTCCAAAAAAGGAAAAAGAAAGATTTTTGTCCTAGGGGCCAGCAGCCATTTCACCAAAGCTCTCTGAAGAAAATTTCATTCCTAGGCAAACCAGAGTGCATAAGAAATCAGTGCTAGCTGTTGTGGTTGTTTTTAATTTGGTTTACACCTCTTATTTCCCTGGCATGGGGATCTTCCGGCGTGGGAACTCCCTCCCTTGGCTACTAGTCTATAATTTATAGTTTTAGAGACATGTCTGGAGCCATGAGAGATTGTTAAATGATTAGCCCATGGCCACAGAGCTGTTCATATCAAAGACAATACTTGAACCTAGTTCTTCCTGACTTCAAGGTAAGCCAGACCGCTATCCATTAGGCTACTCTGTCTCTTCCTGGGCTAGACTGCAGCTTATGATGAAGAGACTTACGAAAGGCCACTGAGGAGCAATGAGCTGACCCACAAGTGAACCAAGGGTCTTAACCTGGGGTCCATGATGTATTTTAATACTTTGTTTTCATTTTTAATTAAATATTTAATTTAAAATAATTATTTTCATAAAATAAAAAAATCATAAAGAAAAAAGTTTAATTTAAAATACATATTTTCATAAATAAAACAAACATTTAATTTAAAATATGTATTTTCATAAATAAACATTTAATTTAAAATAAATATTTTCATAAATAAAATAAATATTTAATTTAAAATATCTTCAAAAATAAAATAGTTTTAACTTAACATATTTTCACAAATAAAATATTTTCATTTAAAATAAATGTTTACATAAATAAAATAAATGTTTTAATGTAAAATAAATATTTCCACAAAGAAAATCAATCTTTTCATGTAAAACAAATATTTTCATAAATAAAATTAATGTTTTAATGTAGAATATTTCTGTAAATAAAATAAATGTTTTCATTTAAAATAAATATTGTCATAAATAAAACCAGCATTTTAATTTAAAATAAATGTTTTCATAAATAAAATGCTTTAATTTAAAATAAATGTTTTCATAAATAAAATGTTTTAATTTAAAATAAATTTTTCATAAATAAAATATTTTAAATTAAAATAAATTATTTCATTTAAAATAAAATTTAAATATTTTAATTCCCTTGTAATCCTATGTATTTTATTTTATGCATATAAAAGCATTATCCATAGAAGGGGTCCATAGGCGTCATCACACTGACAAAGGCTCCCGTTGAACAAGACAAGTTAAGAACTCCTGAATTAAACCTTCTTGCTATCAAGTAAAGAAACATCAAAGTGGACTTGGTTTCTGTGATGCAGCGGACCCTGGTGGGCCAAGTTACAGGACTGATCTTCATACGTGATCTAGTTGAAACTTCCCTCTCATTTTATAGAAGCCTAGCATGAGGAAGTGACTTGTCCAAGGTCAAATAGAGCCATGTCAGAAATGCATTTTCACTTGTGGGGTTAGTTATTACTCTGGGGACAATTTGAAATGTACTTTCACCTGTTTGGGGACTAATTTTTTTGAAAGTCTCATTTTTACAATCAGGTCCAGCAGGCATGGGTCTATTGACTGTAACAACAGGGCATAAGCGGTTAGCTAGCTTGATCGTCAGGTTGTAAGCATTTAGCAAAGACTATCATTATTACCCGGGATTTGGCCAGAAACTCCATTATAAAAGTGAAAGGCCATGATCAAGCACCAGTCAAAAGGTATTGTTAAGCAGATACTGTGTGCCAGGCACTAAAGATACAACTCCCAGGAATGAAACAATCTCTTCTCACAAAGAGCTTGTATTCCTAACGGGAGAGACAAGTACACACACACACGCACACACACACTATAAATATGAAGTGCATAAATACAGTTAGATATAAAATAAGTAAATACAAGGAAGTTGAGGACAGTGGGCACCAGCAGTTAAAGAGGAAAGTCTTCATCTAAGATAGTGTTTGAATTGTGTCTTAAAGAAAGCTGAAAGCTAGGAAGTCGAGATAAGAAGGGAGCACATTCTAGGCACGTGGGTGGGGACAGATCAAGCAAAACCTCAGAAATGGGAGAGGAATTGTTGTCTGTAAAGAACAGAGGAAAAAACCAGTTTGTCGGGATCAAAAATTGTGTTGGGTGAGTGATAATGACCATATATTCCCATAGAAGAGATGTATGAAAGTCCCTCCCTACTGTTCTTTATAGAGGTGGGGGATTATGGGTATAAACTTTCATATAATTTCATATATATAAAATTGCATATAATTTCAGACATTTTCAGCGTCATAATCGTCATCATCTCTTCCTCCTTTCCCCCTTCCTTCTTTCTTTCCTTTGTTCCTTCGTTCCTTTCTTCCTTCCCTCCTTTTCTTTCCACCTCCTCCTCTTCCTCCATCTCTTTCTTCATTTTTGCTTTGGGAGATGACTTTCTTAGAGAGGGAAAGGAGAGGGATACATTGGGAAATGCAGATGATATAAAAGTAAAAGTTTTGAATAAAAATTATTTTTAAATAAAGAAGAATAAAAAGCTGGAGGGACCTATAAAGTCAGTCTTTTAAAAAATTCTTTGAGATACCTACTTCCACACAGCTGTGCTAAAGCCAAATACCAGCTTGTGAGAGCTGATATTAAATTTTCACTGTGAGCATTTATAGCTCAGAAATTGTGAATGCTATAGATCAGAGTTTGATTTATTGTTTGTTGATTGTCTAGACTTAAGAAAGTGATGGAGAAAATATTAACAATGCATCTCAAATTTAAATTGTCCTGAATTTTCAGAGAGCTGGTTGTTAAGCATTTGCCAGCAAACCTGTGCCTACCTCTAATAAAAGACTCCTTGTGGGAGGAAAGGATTGCTGCTGGGAAGTGTGTGAGGAAGGCATGAAAGGTAAGACGTAGTTCAGGGGATAAATGTATGCTTAGAGCATTTGTCCTTTACTCAACAACTTTTATTGGGATCAGCAGTGAAGGAGATGATGAAGGAGCACGTAGTAATAAAGAAGAATCACAATCCCTGCCCTGAAGGGGCTTGTTCATCCATCTGCTCACTCATTCATTCTCCAAATATGACATGACACCAAGTATTAGGGAGTTACACAGTATAGTACCAGGTGAGGCCCAATGTGATCATAATCTAATAGGAGAGACAAGTCAGATCACAAGTATTCACCAGAAATCTATCACTATAGCGCTTCCAAGAAGACCCAGAGCAGCAAGTTGGTTGAAGGGCTACTAACCCAAGAAAGCTTCTAGGTGGATACGGGATTTGAGTTGTGATTTCAAATTCTTTTTTATGTTACTCCTGTTTTGGAATTGTAATATATTCATTGGCCCCATCCATGGGTTATTGACCAGGATGCACTGAGGAGCAGGTACCTGCCTGACTGCAGGTGAGAAAGAAGAGGATTACCGAGCACCTTCCCCTCTCCCCTCCCCCCTCCTCCCTTCTACTAATATGGCATCTAATTTTGAACTTGAAGGAGCTTCTGGGAGGAAAGCAAGTGGAGCTACCATGGCTAGCTTTGGTGAAACCATAGCCAATGACAGAGGAACACTGAGAGCTAATAGCTGTTCACAAAATTTGTCAGTCCTTAGCCTATAAATTTTATATTCCCAAGGTCAGAATTGGGCATTATGGGAAAGGATGGCCATCCTTAGAACAGCAAGCGTTATAAACCTAGCTCGATCTCTCTTTTGGCAAGAGATGCAACACTAACTATATCTAAGTTTCATTTTTTTCCACTTCTTTAAAATTGGATATACTACTATTTAGCCTTCTGGATATTCTAAAAATTATCACATTTTAGGGATGTTTGAAAGCCAATTTTTGAGTATCTACTTTGGAGATACCAAGGAAAGTTTCTAGTTCAATAGAAAGTCATTTCCCTTTCCCTAGTTTAAAAAAATGAATATATGAACTATGGCTGTTCATTTATACTAATTCTCAGCTTCCTTTTCTATAAAATAAATTGGTTAGACTTGATAAACTCTTAAGATCCTTTCCACCTTTACATTGTATGATCCTTTGAATATTCACAGATCATCATATGGGAATAGTCACAACTCACAAAAAAAAAAAGGAAACTTCACAGAACTCCAACAAGAAGAGACTAGAATGTACCAACTGGCCTGTTCCTTTAAAACTACCAACAGCCTACTCACTCTCTTGGGAGAAGAGAAGTGGGAGCAGAGTGGGTTGTTGAGTAACAATGAGTCAGGGACTGAACTTGTCAAAAGAGAGAGAGAGAGAGAGAGAGAGAGAGAGAGAGATAGCGAGAGAAATGAGAAGTTATTTTATATAGCTTACTGACTTATAAGTGAAAAGTGGAAGAAGAGAGAGACAATGAGCTAGAGAGTGAGAGACAGAAAGAGCCAGAGAGGAAGATGGAGAAGATGGAGAAAGAAAGGATCACGACTGAGTACTTGAAAAAAGAAGTATGCATACTTTCCAGGGTTAAGAGATAAAGCTAAACAAATTAATCCCATCATTCTAAACCATAAAGTAGAATTTAATCATGCTTGAAAAATATATGGGCTTGAAAACTCATATCTGTCACTACCCACTAACTCATCCCTTTCTTACGTAATTCTCTTTCTTACTCTACCTTATATGTTAAAATGTTTGTCAGTGACTGTTAAGTTCATAATAATAAAAATTTTGAACAAAATGAAGCTTCTTGGTGTTCCGGAATGCTGTTATTCATTGGTGTTTTTATTTTATTTTTAGGGATACAAAGTGTGTTCGTATCATTCTCAATGTTGCCAGATCACAGGGGAATTCAATTTAACTCAAAAAGTGCCTACTGTGTATCCATGGATTTTATAGTCATAAGTAATTTGTAACCAAAAGTATTGGTTGTCTCAGTTGAGAGGGTCTTCTCAGCAGTTTTCCTTAACAATATGTGGAGCCACAACTAGGGTAGGGCAATCAGGATATTGCCTTAGAATGCCAAAAGCTGGAGTATACTGGTAGCATCTGCACTAGAAACAACTGAGCCTAGCATCTAGTTAGTGATATTAGTTAAAATAAGACACTATCAACTTCCTCTTTTCATTCTATTTAAACTGCTCCCTCTCCCTCTAATGGTAGCTATCTCCTCCACAGGGGCGTATCTCCCCAACATAAAATCTAGTGATTTGGGGTGACCTCCTCCCCACAAATGAACTTGCCTTTAAAAAGTTTATTTAAGGGCAAGTGTTGTTTGTACATTACAGTGTAAAGAGCACTGATTTGGAAGCCAGAGGTGTTGGATTAAACCTCTGCCTCTGTCACTTATCTGTGTGACTGGGCAAATCACTTCCACCTGCTTGGGCCTCAGTTTCCTTATCTGTAAAATGAGAGGGTTAGACTAGATACTCTCAGAGGTCCCCCCCTAGCTCTAAATCTATGGCTTTGTGATCTTCAGGCACATTTCAAACTTTTCATCTCAGGTGTGAAAATGTGAGCTACGTCTCTGGAGAGGCTGGGATCGCTATTTTTGGCTAATTCAAGCCAACCCTGAATTTTCCTCATTTTGAGATCTTACACAACATTTGTTTTCTCTCTCTTGAGTTATAGCTGTATAACCCTCCCCTGTCTGTGTTACTTGATTTAAAAAAAAATCAGTTTAACTATGTTAAATTCTATGCGTGAAAATGATATGGCTAAAGTTAAAAAGTTTGGGCCAGTTAGGTGGTGCAGCGGATAGAGTCAGGTGGACCTGAATTCATAACCAGCCTCAGACACTTACTAGCTATGTGATCCTGGGCAAGTCATTTACCCCTGATTGCCTAAAATTAAAAAAAAAAGATTATAATTTGGTCACTAAAGTCCCTTGCCTTTTCTGTGCAGTTTCTAAACAGGGTCTCATTTTGGGAACTGTGGACATGAATATGAGGGCTGGGGGGCTGTACCATCAATATCGAGCCCCCATCCACATATGCTCTTCATGATACTTTCAGAACATTTATGATGCTATATATTGAATTTGTTTAAATCTTCTGGAAAAGGGTAGGAAACCTAGGGAATCTAGTTTTGATCTGCTGGATTAAGACACTTACCAAATCTGTTATTTTTCCTGCCAAGAGAGCTGCCTGATTTATTTTCTCCCTCAGATTCAGAACATGGCAATGCTTATGTTCTTTTTAGTAGACATCCCAAGTTTCTCAGGAGGCTGGAGTCCAAACGTGTTTCAGCCTGTGAGCCACAGGTGTTTATAACAGCCTAGTTTGGGCTGTGATTTGGGATGGTCTAGGCTGATTATGAGCAGGCACTGATTTACACAGCGCAACAAAGCAGTTCACAATCCAAGTCTCAGATGTGAACTGGTGTGATTTCCCAAGCTGGATCACTGGGTTAAAGACATCAAAAGAAAGGGGAGCTGTTGCAAAACATACCACTCCAAAAATACCAGTTCATAAATTAAGCAATCTTTAGAACATGTAATAATGATGACTTCTGGGTATGTCAATACAGCATACAGGCTGTTTGTCAAATTGCTTTGCCACGAAACAGTATGTGTGTGTGCGTGCGTGTGCATGTGTGTGTTCTGAGAAAGGTCATTCATTCCCTGCTCTCCCCTAACATGTCAGAGGAAGTCAACAAATGGATCTGCTGAGTTGGCATTTTTCTTGAGCTTTGGATATCAACAGTAACCCAGGAAGACATTCTCTTAAGCAATCTGTACTGCGAAAGCCTGTGTGGAGCGATTGCTATTTAGAGACACCATTTACAACATGAACCATGGTTTCTGAGATCTGGGCTAGGGTTATCATAAGTGTCTCAAAATGGGAAATGTTCATATCATGGTATGAAATGATATTAAACCCTGGTAAGTTTTGAATTGAAATGATGTTCTAACATTTTCTTTAAACTAAAAAGGCAGTGTTGTATGTAAGGTGACTGCAGTCCTAGGCTAGGGTCAGGAAGGCCATGTTTCAGATCCCACCTGTGACATGCAGGAGCTGCTATCTGAATAAAGAAGTCGGGGGTACAAATTCTGGCTCTGATACTTGATAGCCGTGTAACCTGGGGGCAAATCCCTGAGGAACACTTGGGATTTGCCTTTTAAGGCATTTTTCAAAAAAGTTTGCATTAGTGGAGAGAGGTTTTTATACTGAGAAGCAATGTATCAGATCCTACCCATATTCACATAATATTCAAAAAATGTCAAATATTCCTTTAAAGGTAGGGTCCCTGTTTCAATTATTGTTGGAAAAAGACTCCTATGTCAAGTTGAATCTGACAAATCCCTTCCGCCAAACAGTTTTTCAAAATAATCACATCTTGTCTAACTATATTTAAATAATGTATTGTGTGCTACAGGGCCAAATGCAAGAATCTTGTCCTAGCAAGCCTCAGAATTAATTATGGCGAACATAAAAGGAAAAGCCAAAAAGTAGAGATGGGGCAGGGTGGGGGTTGGCAGTATAAAAATACCCCCAACTAATCTTAGCCCTATGTGATCCTACATGTATAATACTCAGAAAGCACCTCTGGGTTATTACTCCTCTTATTATGTGTACAGCAAAGACGAATGGGTACAACGTAGAGACATTCAACACCCAGATCAAAACACCCTTCCCTGGCCACCATTCTTCAATATGTGCTGGCTCTTCCTTTTGGAATGTATGCTCTATGAGGGCAGGGGCTGTCTTACCTTTTATATTTGCATTCCCAGAGTTTTGCAAAGTGCCTACCATTTTATGTATGCATTTTTCATTCATTCAATTCCTTCATTCATATTGTACATAATCTCGGCAGGGGTGGCTAGGTGGTGCAGTGGATAGAGCACTGGGCCTAGAGTCAGGAAGACTCATTTTTCTGAGTTCAAATCTGGCCTCAGACACTTATTAGCTGTGTGACCCTGAGCAAGTCTCTGAACCCCATTTACATCAGTTTCCTCATCTGTAAAATGAGCTGGAGGAGGAAATGACAAACCACTCCAGGATCTTTGCCAAGAAAATCCCAAGTGGGGTCACAAAGAGTCTGACACGACTGAAATTACTGAATAACAGCAACACCCTTGGCAAATACTGATCATCAGACCAAGAGTGCAGGAGGACTTCACATCTAATACAACCTTTTAATTTTACCAATGGGTAAACAGAGGCCCAGAATAGTAAAGTGACTTGCCCAAGGTCCCACCGATTAAAAAATAGCAGATGTAGTATCCAAAACCAATCCTCCACCTTCGAGTTCAGTGTGAACTCCACTTTAAGAACATCTGAATGCCAAAATTCCAAGCTTACACAGAAGACAAATCAGGAACAATCCTTATTACAAAATAATACACCACCTAATTCCTTCACACAGCCTTAAAAAAAAGATTATTTGTTTTATAAATACCTAAGTAAGACCCAACTCTGTTATGATGCTAAGAAGTAACCATAAAGGGGCATGCCTGGGAAGTCCTCTTTCTGAAATGTCTTCTGTAAAGGAAAGGAAGTCATCACCCCTAGAGACCTTTGTACCCTAACTCTAATTCAGTTTGCTCACAGAAGACTACTTTTATGCATACAGGTGCTTTTGAAGACAGAGTTGTATAAAGAATAGAATAGGGGGACAGTTAGGTTGTGCAGTGGATAAAGCACCTGGAGTCAGGAGGACCTGAGTTCAAATCTGACCTAAGACACTTACTAGCTTTGTGACTCTGGACAGGTCACTTAACCCTTATTGCCTCCAAAAAAAAAAAAACAACAACAACAACAACAAAAAAAAAAAAACCTGAGTTCAAATCCCACTTCTGACTCTTACTTAATCATGTGATCCCAACTCTTCAGCTTTACCTTCTTCATCCAGAAAAGGAGGTTAGATTAGATGGCCTTAAAAGGTCCATTCAAGCTCTATATCTACAATCCTATAATATTTGGGCCAGGACAGTTTCCCTTTTTGCCCTCCTTTCACCAATTTGAGCCTACTTTCTCCCCCTGCCGCTTCTCTCCTCCCCTAGGTGAAGCAGTAGTCTCATGCATCACCTCACTGGATTGTTAGCCTGGGGAGAAGAGACTCTAATGTCTTATTACCTGGTGATCCCCAGAATGTTAGGTGGACTCCCTGTTGCAAACTTAGTGTACAACCCCAGAGGAGAGACTCACAGGATGGGCAATCATCCACCCACACCAGTGAGATTACAGATCTGCTCTCATATTGCAGAAGCAGAGATCTCAGGAGAGACTCCCTGCCATCTTGCTTATAATGGTGCCCCAAGTAACATCAGGGGAAGAAAAAAGGAGACCTATTTTTTAGACCTTAAGGAAGAGATCAATTATGCAGTGACTAACATCCCTTTCCACTCTAAAATTCTAAAACTATTCCTCTATCATTATGTGATACTACATTCTTCCCCTAGACCATAGAAGGGTTCTTTACCTTTTTGGTGTTGGCTGTCTAATAAAGGAAGCCTATGGACCTCCTCTCAAAATAATGTTTTTAAATACCTAAAATAAAATATGTAGGATTATAAAGGAAACCAATTATATTGAAATAAGGTTATCAAAATATTAAAAAACAACAACAAATTCACAGACTCCAGCTATAGAACCCCTGCTCTAGGACATTCCTTCTCCCTATAGAGTTCCTCCTTGCCTCTTTCTCTCTCTGTCTCTCTGTCTCTCTGTCTCTCTGTGTCTCTCTCTGTCTCTCTCTCTGTCTCTCTGTCTCTGTCTCTCTGTCTCT
>NW_020954652.1:1449066-1453944 GCF_900497805.2 Vombatus ursinus | reverse complement strand
TTCCCTGGCAGGTGGCAAGAAAATACACCTACACGAGATACAAGGGTGGAGTGGCTCACTCCTACCTCCACTCTAGGAGAAATCCACCAGGCAAGGTAAAAACAGTCACTGAATTTGGGCTAAGAGAAAGAGACAAAGAACTATACAAGTAAATGGTGTTGACGTATGGGTAGCTGCCCAGTGCAATTATGATTTGGGGGGAGGGGTGGCATTAGTTGTTCCTTTTGAAAGTAACTCTCCATTTATGTTTACCCCATCCTAAATGCTATCAAGTCTCAATTAATTGAATTGGATTTTTAAGATTGGATTAGTCACATCACTGTTTCCCTCCCTTATTCTGAATAACTGGAAGTCTACTGGAGACACGTGCATTTAAGCAGCAATTGTACATAAATGTACACGAGGCAGGGACTTTGTAGAGGACTTTACACAGAAAGAGAGGGTGAACAAAGAGTTTCTCTTGGTACCAGCCATGTTCAGTGATGACAGTAAGCAACATCCGCTCAGCACAGAAGTGATGGTTGCCTAGCCCCTGCTGGCCAGTACAATGCCTCAATTTGTAATAACTGCCCACTTGACCTATATGACTCTCCAGGTCACATACCTAAAAGCCTTCTAAATAAGGGATTTTATTTCTTTGAAGAAATGGGTGACCATGAGTGTGGGCTGTTGCATGTGGCGGCAGACATTTTTTTAGGCATTGTTTAGCTGTACAAAACTTTAGAAACTGATTTCTTCCTATTTTTTTGAGGCAATCAGGATTAAGTGACTTGCACAGGGTCACACAGATAGTAAGTGTCTGAGGCTGGATTTGAACTTATGTCCTCTCGATTTCAATGCTGGTGTTCTATCCATTGTGCCACCTAGATGCACCCCTTCCTTCCCATTTTTTAAATAAGGAATGGATCTCTGACTGGGGGTGGAGGGTGGGGAGAAATTTAGTAAGAACTATATGTAAAAACAAAAAATATCAATAAAAATAAATGTACTTTATTTTCTTCTTTTCTTCCTTTCTTTCTCTTTTTCTCTCTCTTTCTTTCTATAAAAGGGACTGCCTCTGTACCTCATTAAAGCTTCCATCTGAATCAAGCTACTGACTCTGAAAGGTTCTTTTCTAGGTGACCATTTCACATGGATTTTGCTAAACTTCCTCTTGCTGCTAGAAACATGAGTCTCTCCATTTAACCTTTATTATATTTAATTTTAAAAAATCCTGGGGCAGCTAAGTGGCACAGTGGATAGAGTAGAGTCAGGAGGACCTGAGTTCAAATCCGGTCTCAGACCAGACATTTAATATTTACTAGCTGTGTGACCCTGGGTAAGTCACTTAACCCCAACTGCCTCATATTAGGAAAGAAAAAAATTATTTTTGCTACCATATTGTGGTTATTGTTGTTCTGATATTCCTAAAATTTGGAGCTAAGCCCTCTGGCTGAGACTAAGACATTTCCTTTGTAGTAAAGTTAGAATTGAATAGTTATTATGTGTTTGGGTGGGGGAGGACAGTCCTGACCAACTTTCAACCCCCCAACCTACCCCCACCAGTCTAGGTGATGAAAAGGCAAGTCACAGAAGGCAAAAGTCACAGAGACCATCAGCTGATTAACCTCCAGATGGAATCGGAGGATAATTTGCCATTGCCTAACAAAAGACTGGCTATGTCCCTAGTAGCCATTAAAAACAAAACCAAAAAACTAACTTTCTAGCTCTGGCCATAGCAGGAAAGAGCTTTAAGGAATATAGGCCTTGGCAGTCTAGAGAAGAATTAGCTATGGAAAGATAACCCAACTCCGGGGAGAAGATAGCTTTTTGCTTTCCCCTTTGTGCTTTAACCAGAAGCCAATGGAGGGAATGGGGGAGACTTTCTCCTCCCCACTCCCATTGACCATGTTGATTTACATTGGAGATACTCTCAAAGAAGAGACGTTACACTCAGCAGGAAGATGAGAGTCAGTGAAAATACTTAAAAGGAGTGAAAGCTCTGGCATTATAGAAGAAAAAAGCCCTGGCAGTTGAGAGTCCAGCTACAGCTCATTGAATACAACTAAGTGACCTGTCCAACAGAAATGTTATATCTAGCATGAAGAAGCCATAAAAAGAGAAAGGATATTAAGGATCTGAAATATTAAAGTCTTGAGTTACCTAGGCTATATGTATGCCTCATTATCACTGTACTCTAAGTATAGACCTATTCTTCCCACTAGAACTTTGTGTATTTGTGGGAGAGTGCACTCCAGGTTTATACAGGGTATATTTTGTAGTGTTTGTTGTTATTTGCCAGTTCGTTTACTGGCTGATTTTTGTAGGTAAACACACTGGTGGGGGCTTGAATGCTATAGTTTTAGGAACCCAGATCTGTAGAGTACCTTTGAATATGAGAATAGTCACCCCTCTGGGGAGCCAACTTTTGAGTATTAGGATTGCATCGAGGAGGTAGCCCCAAAGAAGGTGCTGTGGACAAAATGAAATTAAGGGTGTGGCAGCTGGTTAAGGGGTGGGGGTGGGGGAGGTAAAGCTTCCAGTATGGTGTAGTGGAAATCATTTACTACCTATGTGACCTTGGGTAAGTCTTGTCTTCATCTCTCTTGTACTCAGTTTCTTCATCTGTGAAATAAAAATATTGGATCAGGAGATCTCTAAACTCCTTTCCATGACCAGAAGCAATCTTTCGATACATCATTATGGCATAGAGGTGAATGAATTAGAGGCTACTGTGCGTTCTCAAAAGCTGTGTAAGTAGAGTATAAATTCTAGCAGGTCTTACCAAGGTGAAAGAAACCACGTCACTGCCAAAGAGACATTCCTAAAGCACAGATTTGTCCACATCATTCCTTTGTGCAATAAATTCCCATAGTTCCATACTGCCTCTAGGATCAAATACAATCTCTTTTGACATTTTAAGCCCTTGAAAATCTGATTCTAACCTCCCTTTCCTGACTTATTACATATTATTCCTCACACATTCTACAACCTAAACAAATTCACCTTCTTATAATTCTCCACACGCAGGACAATCTGTCTCCTGTCTCAGTGCCTTCTTTGTACCAACTGTCCTTCATGTCTTTAATACAGTCCCCCCTCTTCTGGCTCAAGCTTTGGCTCCCATAGGAGGCCTTTTGTCATCTCTTATTTGTATTTGAATCTCCAAAACCTAGTACAGTATATTAGGTACCTAATAAGTGCTTGTTGATTGATTGATTGATCTCACCAACTGATGGTGCTTTCTCCTCAAAATTACGTTGTGTATACAATATATACACATGTGAGTGTGTGTGTGTGTGTGTGTGTATTGCATATACATTTTGCATATATACTTATTGCGTCTTCCAATGGAATATAAGCTCCTTGAGGGCAGGGACTGTTTTGATTTTCTCTTCATGTCCCCAAGATAGAGCACAGGTCCTAATACACGGTAGAGACTTAATAAATATGGAGCTTGTTGATTGATTGCTTGATTGATCAAAATGGGGGCCCAGTGATGGACCATATGTCTGTTATTGAAGGACCAGATGAAGTTCAGAGAGGTTCATTACTAAGGTGGCTCCGGGGCAATGAAGACTTTTGAAGACAATCTAGTAGGCCATAGAGAAGTTGTGATCTGCATTGGTGGAGGGAATTCCTACAAAGATGAAGCCATGGGTCGCGAAAATTAATGAAACTAACTTCCAGCCCGCAATGGTTCCAAAGCATCATCCCTCACTCCTCCAATATGGAGCAAGGTAAGACAGAAAAGGAAAGAAATGTTAAATTATAGCTGAAAAATCACAGTGATGGTGCCACATTCCAACCAATATCAAAATCTGGCTTCTGAGCTAAATATATGCAAACTCTATTTGCTTAAATTGTGCATGAGTAACAAGGTGCCCCGTGGCCTCTGGCATGCTGAGCGGACATAGAACCACTCTGGCTTCCAATCCTGAAGGAAAGATGAGCTTACAGTAATGAGAAACCACAAGTCAAATCAGGGGGCCTTTGAGAACAGCCACTGGTAAGTGGATGGCCTATTTGGGGAGCTGAGGTTTGGGGTAGGAAGCTCCATCCTTGTGTAAATGACAGAGCAATTTTGCTTCTAACATACACTGTGGTTTTCCTCCAACTGTCCCAGTTGGGGAACCCTAAATCTGATACCAAGTATTTTTAGTTTGTGCCACAAAAGCCACCATTGTGACAACTGGCTGCTCGGCCCAGTGACCACCATCTCGAGCCAACCTTACGAGGCAATAATCCCAAGATGCTCAACTCTAGGGCTCACTTTAGAAGTAGGCCCATATTAGAAAGAATGTGACTGATAAAGGAATCCATATAAGCCTGTAAACCTCTGGCATCAGCCAAAAAAATAGCTTCCCAGACAGTCCCTTAACTGAGAAAAGATTTCCTGATTCTACCGCATCCCCAGCCTTGTATTTAATTTAGACATATTTTGCATATACTTGTATGTACACATGAATGAGTGAATGAAAAAGCACTTACTATGTGCCAGGCACTCAGGTGTATGCTGCTAAATGTTTGACAACTGGCCAAAGATGACACATCTTTAAGTCTAACCTACACTATTAAAATTTTCTCCATCACTTTCTGAAATCTAGATGATCTGTTAATTAATAATAAAATGAATAATAATAATTGATTAATGAATATTATTATTCAACAATAATAAATTGTTGAATAATAATTGTTGAACAATTTTTTAGGTTTGCTGATTTCCTAGGAGTATAAATGCTCACACTGAAAATTTAACAATCAGCTCTCATTTACCTCACTAAGAGCTGGGGATACAATTACAAAAAGAAAGACAGTCCTTGCCCTTGAGGAGCTTGCATGATAGATAGACAGATAGACAGATAGACAGATAGATAGATAGATAGATAGATAGATAGA
>NW_020954652.1:1446425-1449047 GCF_900497805.2 Vombatus ursinus | reverse complement strand
ATGAGATTAATAGATGAAATAGATGATAGACAGATGGATGAGATAGGTAGATAGACAGATGGATGAGATTGACAGATGAGATAGATAATAGACAAATGGACAGATGAGATAGATAGATAGATGGATGGGATAGATAGATAGACAGATAGATAGATAGATAGATAGATGATGGGCAGATGGATAGATGGATGAGATTAATAGATGAGACAGACAGATGAGATAGATAAACAGGTAGCTAGGTAGATAGATGAATAGATAGATGGATGAGATTGATAGATGAGATGGATAAGATAGATATATGAACAGGTAAATGGAAAGGTGAATAGATGAAAAGATAAATAGATGAATGGATGGATAATGAATGGGTGGATGGAACATTTATTAAGTGATTATTATGTATCAGATACAGTGCTAAAACAAGAAAAAGCATGATTTTATTCTCAAGGTATTCACATTCTAATAAAGGAAGATAAAACATAAAGAGGATTTTGATAGGGGATGTGAAGGGAAGGAAAGGAGGGTCTCCTTTTACAGAAGCAGAGCAACCAGTGTGGTGATGGAGGAAGCCAGAGGGTCAGACTCAAGGGTAGACCAAAAGCAATGTGGATGAGCCTTCTCACGATAGGGAGGTTTCAGGCATAAACTCATCAATCAGCCTCAGGATGAAGTTGTCCCAGCTATTGATTGAGTTGTCTTTTCAAGGAATGGCTAGGTGTTAATTTGATTTCTGTTTCCAGAGCTAAAGGTGATGGCAGTGGTGTGACATGAAGGTGACTGTAGAATGTGTGTATGTATGTATGTGTGTACCCATGTATGTGTTTGTGTGTATACATATTCCTCTATGCACATATCACCTCCCCCTATAGAAGGAAAGTTCCTTGAGGGCAGGAACTAGTTCACTATTATTATCTTTGAATCCCAGGGCCTACCACAGCGACCAGCACATATCACTCAATTATAGAGGCAGCTTGGTGTAGTGCACAGAATGCTAGATAGGATCAGGAAAATAGGAGTTCAAATCCAGCATCCCACTTACTGGCCATTTACTGGCTTAGTAACCTTGGGCAAATTACTTAACCTTTCTTGACCTTAGTTTCACTGGCTAGGTGATTTAGTAGATAGAGTGCTGGACAGGAAGACCTGAGCTCAACTCTGACCTCAGTAACTTACTAATTCTGTGACCCTGGGCAAGTGATTTAACCTTTTTGGGGGGGGGTGGTCCTCAGTTTTTTTAACTCTAAAATGGAGATAATAATAGTATCTACCTCCCAGGATTGTTGTGAGAATCACCTGACAAAATATTTTTAAAACATCTAGAAGAGTCTCTGTCACATGGCAGGTACTTAATAAATACTTATTTCCTCCCTCCCTTCTTTCTCTACCTCCTTCATTTCTTTCTTTCCTTTCTTCCTTTTCTCCCTCTCTCCCCTCATTCCTTTCTTCCTTCCTTCTTTCCTTTCTCCCTCCTAAAATAGGGATAATTATAGCACCTACTTCACATATTTTTGTAGGGCTCAAGCACAATAATATATATGTAATGTACTTTACTAACATTATTTAAACATTAGCTATCATTATCATTATTAATCAAGCATTCAAGAATTTATTAAACATCTACTATGTGCTAGATGCTGTGATAAGTGCTAGGGACACAAGGACAAAAAAGAAACAGTCCTTGCCCTCAAGGAGCTTTCATTCTGTAGGCGGAAATAAAATTGACATATGTAGACACACACAGAACACACAAAAAGTAGATATAAGGTAACTCTGAAGGGGAAAATACTAGTGCCTGGGAAGGCCAGGGAAGGCCAGCCATGGCGTGTGAGCTGAGTTCCGAAGAAAACCAAGGATTTCAGGAGGCCAGAGTGAGGTGGGAGGACATTCCAGTGGAAGGTGCTTAATAAATGTCTGCTGATTAATTTGATTGGCTCAGCCCCTTTACACAGGTGCTGGTTGTCAATCTCCATCCCAACCCTCTTCCAAGACTGTAACTAGAATAGCTAAAATCGCAGACGTTTACATTATTTACAGCATCATAGATTTCCGTTGCACTGCTGAAGGCATTCATATATGGATTCTCAGCTCCCTACCCTTCATGTGCACACGATCCCCACTAAGTTTGAGAAGAAATCATTCTCAATAGCTCTGAAAAAATATCCAGTGGGATTATTTTGAAGAACATAATTGCAGCTATTGAGAAAAAGCCTCACTGTAATTAAGATTAAATTAGGATAAAATTGTTTTCGGGGGATTGATAATTGTACCCTAGGCTTTTCAATTAACCAGGCTTGTCTGTAACCTCGCCCAGACAGAATGAGGGTGAATGACTAGAGTTCTCTTCAAGTGTTATAGTGTTCCTTGGAGCAAGACCTACCAAAGTATTTTTTTTCCTCCTCATTGTACATTGGGATTTATCATCTGGGCAATATGTCAATCTGCAAATTTGAAAAGTGAGTGTCCTATTCCTCACAGTTACTGTAAATCTCTGTTGAGAAAGGAAGCCGCCTACTCTCATTCAGAATATTTGTTCTTTCCACAAGGAGCCATTTCTTTGTATCCTTAGTACTTAACACAGAGAAAGAAGGAAGGAAGGAAGGAAGGAAGGAAGGAAGGAAGGAAGGA
>NW_020954652.1:1446262-1446348 GCF_900497805.2 Vombatus ursinus | reverse complement strand
AAGAAAGGAAGGAAGGAGGGAGGGAGGCAAGGAAGAAAGAAAGGAAGGGAGGAAGGAAGGAAGGAAGGAAGGAAGGAAGGAAGGAA
>NW_020954652.1:1436329-1446180 GCF_900497805.2 Vombatus ursinus | reverse complement strand
CAAGTCCTTTGTTTTCTTGTCATTATATCCTCAGTGTCTGGCATTGGGCCTGGAACATAATAGGAGCCTAAATGCTTGTCAATTGATTGAACAAGTAATCTTGGCTTCTTCTTCATTGTCCTTCCTCCATAAGCTGCAACACAGTTGGGAATGAACTGGCCTAAATGCATGCTAGGAAGCAAAGCCATAACTATAAATTCTGGCAACTAGGAGAAATTTAGTTGGAGGCAGGGAAGAGAATCCAAGACATAACAAGACTGATGTATGCTGCCAATGTCACTGACTCTAGTTGAACCATGTGGCATAAATTCAAACAAACCAATATGGTGGTGGCTGGTGGGGAGGGGAAGGGAAGGTCTTTTGGGGCATGACCAAAGCAACGTGATGGTGAAGATGGGTAGGTGACATGAAGACCCCATAAGAATGGAGGGCACACTTGCTTCCTCTTTCAGACTGACCATGCTAAAGGGACAAATTGCTCCCCTTTGGATACCTCAGGGGAGGAAACATCCCCCTGGATGCCAGTACACTGAGGCAAAGCCATTATTCCTGTACTAATCACACTTTTGCTAGGAAAATGCCAGAATACCTGAGCTATGTTTCTGCCTCATGCTCCTAATATATAAACCTGAAGAAAAAACAATCTCATCAGAGTGACCCAAAGGTCTCACTTGAAACTCATAATAATCCTGTGAGGTAAGCTTCCCCGTTTTAGATCATACCCATTTTAGAGATGGGGAAACAGGCTCAGAGAGGATACTTGCCCATGGACACACAGCTCCTAAGTGTCACAAGAAGGGGTTGAACCCAGAATCTCTTGATGCCAATTCCAGCACTCAATCTACTATGTTAAGCTGCCTCTTACTCCTTTCATCCATTTATAGTTTTCCTTGAGAGGTTCTCTCTAATTTCTCAAAAACCCTCTTAAAATGTGGAACATCATCTATGGTCATTTCTCATTCATCATCAGCCATAGTCTACTGTGACCAAAGCATCTATCCTGTGGGAGCTCAGGCCCCAAGAATTCTCGATTTAAAGATATCTATTTCAAGTCTGTTGACCTTCCTGCCTTCAGGTATAACATTTATAATTTCTCTGTTTTAGAGGATATTTTTATCATTAGGAGAAATTAAATAATTATGCCTATATACATATAAGTATCTATATCTATCTGTCTAATGTCAGATTCTGTAAAAGCAGTAGCCAGAAAATTAACAGAGGTATAGCATCTAGGAATAAGAGGATAGACACAGTGGATAGAGCATTATACCTGGAGTCAATGTTCTAAGAAGACCAGAGTTTAGTTGCAGCCTCAGACATGTCTCATTTGTATAACCCTGGGCAAATTATTTAACTTCTGTTTACCTCATTTTCCTCACCTGTAAAATGAAGATATTCATAGCACTTATCTCACAGGGTTGTTGTGAAAATCAAATGAGATACTATTTATAAAGCACTTTGAAAACACAAACTCTAACTCTTATTAATAGTCATTTCAGCTCTCTGCCCTGGTAAAGTAATCTCTGGAGTGTAGGATTCAGTTCTAGAAATTGCATCCTAAGGCAGACAATCTCCAGAGTGGTTGTGGAGGAGGATATCAAGATAAAGAGGGGCCTTGAGGTCAGCTGATGGAACTGGGGAAGCTTAGCCTGGTAAAAAGAAAACTTGGGGAAAGAGCTGGGATTGGGGTGGAGGTGTTGATGTAGTGCATGGTAGCTATCTTCATGAATCTGAAGAAGTCTCCTAAAGAAAAGGTTCAGCTTGCCCCCAGAAGGCAAAACTAAGAATAATGGATCAAAGTTGAAAAGATATGAATTTCAACATTACAATAAGGAAGAACTTGCTAATATCTAGAACCATCCAAAGTCTGGATGGGGATGCTTTGGGGGAAAGGGGTCTGTGTGACCCTTTGAGAACCTCAGAGAAAGGTCTTAGAACTTCTTCTTCTTTCTCAATTGTACAAGGTTGGGTTGTTCCTAATTCTTTCCCCAAAGGCCAAGGAAAACAAGTCTAACCAGAATAATCCTTCTTCCACTTGACAGATTCTATCGAGGCCTCTTTTCTAGTGACTCCCAGCAAATTCTGAATGACCAGGCATAGTCCAGAGGTGTTTTTTTTGTTTTTTGGTTTTTGGTTTTTTTACTGGGCATTGGTTATAGGAGGTGACTACTAATATCTCTTCCAACTCTGAACATTCTGAGATTTTGTGAATATCACCTCCACGGTTCCTGTTTTTTAGAATAAGAAACTAACCATGAGAACAATGGATAAATGGATCAATTTACAGCTCTGAAGTATCAGTAAGTTTATAGGTACAGGGGGAAAAAAAATCACAAAAATGTCTAATTAGTCCATATAGTTTTCCATTGTAAGGAAGTTTCAGTTTATTTCTTTGGATCTGAAAGGTTTTTTTCCCAAATAAAAGGAAACAGATCTCGTGCTCCAGACATCAGAATTAATAGGCCAGAAGTAACACCAATTGAGGATGATTGTGCCTTCTTCCCACAACCCCTCCATCGTTAACCAGCCTCATGTTTCATCATATTTGCCAACTGACCGAGTATGTGGTGAGACTGCAGAGTTTTTAAATCTGTATTTCTCTTATCATTAGCAATTTGAAGAATCCTTTCCTAAGGTTGTAGTTGTTATTGTTGGGTATTATTCAGTCATTGTTCAATCATTTTTCAGTCATGTCTGACTCTTCATGACCCCATTTGGGGTTTTCTTGAGAAAGATACTGGAGCAGTTTGCCATTTCTTTCTCCAGCTCATTTTCCAGTTGAGGAAACTGAGGCAACCAGGGTGAAGTGACTTACCCAGGGTCACACAGCTAGTAAGTATCTGGGGCCAGATCTGAATTCATGTGCCAAGGTTGTTAACAGAATGTAAATCTTTTTTTGTTAACTGTTCATAACCTTTGACCACTTACTCATTGGGAAATGAATTTTCTCCTTATATATGATATTTTCCTATACATTTTGCATATCAGACATATTAGATATCTATATTTTATATATATATAAGTCATATATATTAGAGCTATTTGATACCAAGATGTTTCCCATTACCTCATTATATTAGTTGCAGTCATTTTTGTTTTTGCAAAAGCTTTTCAATATCATGGATTTTCAATATCATGGAATAAAAATTATTTTTTTTAAATCTTTTGTGATTACCATTCTTGGGAGAGAAATTTGGAACGATGTTAAAAGAGCAGCTAAAATGTTCAAACCCTTTGATTTGGAGATTCTAATACTTAGCACATATCCCCAAGGAGGCCATTGACAAAAAGAAAGATCCCACATCAAGCATTTTTTAAAGTACCTACTGTGTGCCAGACATAAGTTCTAGAGATAAAAAGATAAAAGTAAAATAATCCTTGCCTTTGCTTATATTCTAATGGGGGAGATATTGTATACATAAGTAAAAATAGGCATAACAATGATAATAGTAAGTTTTTGAATAACACTTTAAGATTTGAAAAGCGTTTTACAAATATTGCATTTGAACCTCACAGCAACCATGGAAGGCAAATGCTATTATTATTGCCATTGCAGAGATCAGGAAACAGACAGACAGAGATTGAGTGATTACTCCACAGTCACACAGGAAGTATTTGAGGCTGGATTTGAACTGGGGTCTTCTTGGTTCCATTAATAAAAGGCAGTTTGGGGAGGGAGCGTCCTAGCAGCTGAGGAGATCAGGAAAGACGTCATATAGAAGGTAGCACTTAAGCAGAGTCATGAAGGAAACCAGAGATTCTAAGAGAGGAGGAAGGAACACATTCTAGGCTTGGGGGACAGCCAGTACATTGACGTGAAGACGGAAGATAAAGCACCATGTCTGTGGACCAGGGAATAAGCCAATATGACTGGATTGGTGGGTATGTGAGGGACTGATGTGTAGGACAACTAGAAAGAGTAAAAAGGACCCATGTTGTGAAAATCTTTAAATACCCCCAATGAGGCGTTTGGGCAGCTAGGTGGCGCCATTGTGCATAGAGTGCTGCACCTGGAATCAGGAAGACTCAACTTCATGAGCTCAAATCCAGCCTCGGACACTTACTAGCGTGTGACTCTGCCCACATCACTTAACCCTGTTTGCCTCTGTTTCCTTTTCTGCAAAATGAATTAGAGAAGGAAATGGCAAACCATTCCAGTAGTTTTGCCAAGAAAACCCAAAATAGGGTCACAAAGAGTTACACATGACTGAATGACTAAACAATAACAACGAGTTTATATTTGATGGTAACAATAACAACAATAATAAAATTATTATATTATATATTTTAATATAATTATATAATAGTAACTGGAATTTATTAAGAAGAGGTGATGACAAGTTCAGACTTTTGCTTCAGGATTTGGCAGCTCTGTGGAGAATACACTAAAGTGAGGACATGCTTGAGGTCAGGAAAAAACAGGAGGTTATTGTACTATTCCAGGCATGAGGTGTTAAGGGTCTGAACTAAGATGGTGGCTGTGTGAGTGATGAGGAGAGATACATTCCAGAGATGTCATAGAGGCAGAAATGGTGAGATTTTGATAACTGATTGGCTATGTCTGGTGAGAGGGAGTGAGGAGTCGGAGATGACATTGAGGCTGTGTACTTGGTTGACTGGGAGGATGGGAGTCACAAAATATTTATAGGAACACTATTTGTAATAGCAAAGAACTGGAAACAAATCACCAGGGGAAGGCTTAAGCAAATGGTGGTACATCGATGTGATGGAATATTATTGCTCAGTGAGAAGCGATGAAAATGATGAATAGCGAGGGTCAAAAACAGTACCGAGAAAATATGTCCAACATTCTCCTTACATAACCATGTCCCAGGCCTGAACTCCTACACGCCACAGTTGTAAGTCTTCCTAGAGCAAGCCACTAGTCAAACTAAAAAATCTAATTGCCTAGATAGGTGGCTGGAATGATGGACATAAAGTGAAGGAGACCTAAATTTTATTCCTGCCTCAGATATTTAATATACACGTGACCCTGGAGAAGTCATTTAACCTCTGTAGACCTTAATTTGATTATACATCAAATAAAGGCAGCTAAGTGTTGTAGTGCGTAGAGCCCTGGGCTAGGAATCAGGAAGACTCATTCTCCTGAGTTCAAATCTGGCCTCGTACCCTTATTAGCTGTGTGACCCTGGGCAAGCCACTTAATCCTGTTTACTTCAGTTTCCTCATCTGTAAAATGAGCTGGAGAAGGAAAGGGCAAACCACTCCAGTATTTTTGTCAAGAAAACCCCAAATGCGGTCACAAAGAGTCAAACGTGACTGAAATAACTGAACAACAAAAATGAAGGCATTGGTCTTGTTGGCCTATAACATCCCTTTCAACCCTAAATCTATTATTTTATGATTATAAAGTCAACATCTTTTGGAACACCCACCCTTGTGCCTAGTTTCACACAATCTAATTTTAGTTATGACCTAATACAGACTGGAAGCCAAATCATCCCTGTGAAAAAAGGCATACTCTTCACCCAGTGCTTCATGTGGCCTAACAATGAACATTTGGGCAAGCTCAATCACCTCCCTTTCAGGGGAACGAACAACCACAAGAACGTAGCCGGTCCATCCTAAAACCAAAGGAACACATAATGTCTGTGTCTACTTTAAGACTGAGGAGACATTCACTTGGGGGATGGGGATGGAGGTGGGAAGATAAATGGGAAGAATGGATCATAACAAATTGCCTTATCTTCAAATGATGTCCCTTCTGGACAAAATCAGCTCACAGAGAGAATCCCAGAAGAACATGAGTTTAGAAGTATGGTTTCTGTACAGTTATTCCTTCCACACCATGACTTTTCCCATCATGGCTTCATTACATCTCAGATTGGCATAAGAAATTAAATGGGAATCTGGGGGGAGTTTTGTGGAAGTCAAAGATGATACATGAAGGCCAGCAGAAGGCACAGAAAAAGTTTAGAAATTCAGTAACGTAAAAAATATATGTATAGTATTACACGATATCAATATCTTTTATTTTTTAATACCATAACAATTCAGACTTCTTCTTTGGTATGAAGAGAGGGCCGAAAATTTTACACAGATTTTCCAGGTCATGGAGTGCCTCAAACCCGTATGATGTGGGAGGGACAACTGTACTTTCCTAATCACTGACTCCATGAGCATTAGGTTCAGAGACTAAAACTTGGGAATCAATCAGTCAATGAAGCAAGGAGCGTTTATGTAAGTATCTATAATGTTCTCAGCACTATGCTAAGTACTGAGGATGCAAAGAAGGCAAAAATAGTCCCTGCTCCCAGGGAGTTTAAATAATAATAATAATAACAACAACAATAATAATAATAATAGATAGGTGTGTATAAGAAGGAAGGAAACAACTATTTTTATTAAGTGCCTACTCTATGCCAGGCACTGTGTTAAATGTTTGGTAAACATTATCTCATTTGATTTTCACAACAACCTTAGGTGGTAGGTGTTATTATCTGCACTTTGTAGTTGAGGAAACTGAGGTAAACAGAGGTTAAGAGACTTGCCCAGGGTCACATAGCTAGTAAGTTGCTGAGGCCAGATGTGAACTTACATCTTCATGACTCCAGGCTCAGCATCCTACCCATTCAGCAACCTGAGTACCACATACATATAAAATAGATGCAAGAGAACTTTAGAAGGACGATAGGGAAGGGCCTCCTAGAGAAGGTGAACTGAGTCTTGAAGGACACCAGGCATTCTAATGATAATCAGCGCTTCCTACCTCAGATAGGACAGAGACAGCGATTTTCAGATGCCCTTGAAGAGATATGTTACTCAAGCAAAAAGCGTCCTGATTTCCTTCCTGGTTCTCAATTCTTTTTTTTTTTGTTTGTTTGTTTGTTTTGGTTAGGCAATGGGGTTAAGTGACTTGCCCAGGGTCACACAGCTAGTAAGTGCTTTGTGTCTGAGGCCGGATTTGAACTCAGGTCCTCCTGAATCCAGGGGCGGTGCTCTATCCACTGCGCCACCTAGCTGCCCCCTGGTTCTCAATTCTTAAAGCCCATTTTCCCAGCAGTCTGTGTGGTCTTTGCTGCCATTCATGGCTCAACAGAAAACGTGCCCAGGTGACTACAGGGGAGATAGGGAGCCCATACTCATGTTCTCAGCACTCAACTCAGTCCCCTGACTCCATGATTTCCAGAAACTGAAGTTTTCAGAAAGAATGAGCCAAGGAAAGTCAAGATACTGCCTCAGATACGAGCTAATCTGTTCTTTAAAAATATTTTTATTGTGAATCTAACAAAAACAAACATTTCAATATGAAAGATCAGAAAAGAGGGGGTATACGAAACTGGGCTTTTGTTATGTGCAGATTATTAGAGTATATAGTAAACTGAATGCAAGAGCAGCAAAACTGTCTGGTTTGTCTGCCCCCCTCCACCTCCTTCTGTTCCCCTCTGTACCCTTTTATAATGTGTTTCACTGGTGTTCTTTCCCTTGCTTTTTTTTTCTTTTTGCATCATTATCACAAAACACCAATACTCCCTTCCCCAAAATTAGAAGCTTTCTTCGGTAACTAAGAAACATAGTCAAGCAATATAGTCAACACATCGAATGTGTGCTCTATTCTGCATCACAGCCTATCACTTCTTTGCCAAGAGATGGAAGGGATGCATCATCATGTGTTTTCTGAAGGCACGATTGGTGACTTGATCAGAATTCTAAATAAAATGAATTTTCTTTTAGATAGGTTGAGTCCAAGATTTCTACTGGGGGGAAATCCAGTTTGTAATGTCTAATAGGCAATTGGAGAGGCAAGAAAAAGGAATTCCTTATTTCATACAAAGAACTGTGGAATGTTGAAAGGGTTGAAAGGAGGTGGAATGAGCTGAAAGGGATGTGGTTAGACTTCGTTGCCATGGGATCAGAGATCTAGCATTACACTAGACCTTAGATAACAGCCAATCCCAAATCCTCATTTTCATAGTCTCAATATGCAGTCAGACAGAACCATAGATAAAAAATCAATTGATCAGCCAGCAAGCATCGGGCCCAGGCTATAGTGGCACAGTAGATGGAACGCTGGCTCGGAATCAGGAAGACACATCTTCCTGAGTTCAAACCAGTCTTAGACACTTACCAACTGTGTGACCCTGGGCAAGTCACTTCACCCTGTTTGCATCAGTTTTCTCATCTGTGAAATGAGCTAAAGAATAAATGGCAAACCACTTCAGGATCTTTGCCAAGAAAACCCCAAGTGGGGTCACAAAGAGTTGGATACAACTGAAATGACCCAACAACAACAACAACAGTAGAAAGAAAACTGGACTCAAATCCAGGAATGCCTGGGTTCAAGTCTTACCTTTGACACACACTGGATGTGGGGCCCTGGGTTCCAGAAAACTCTCAAAGACTAAGTGCACAGAAGGTGCCAACCTGCATTGGTGGAGGGCATTTCTTCACCTGGGAGTTTCCTAAGTCTTCCCACGAGTTCAGTCTCTATCCCTGTGTTATGGCCCTGGACATATGCTAGTCTCTGAAAGTAGATGGACGAAGCTCCCAGGAGGGGCTTACTTTCCACCGTCCCCAAATCCTCATCATAAATTTAGACATAGAAGGGACCATAAAAATAATTTAATCACTCCCCCACCACAAATTTTACGTTAAGGAAACTGAGACACAGAGAAGGAAAACAATTTGCTTATGTTACATTGTTAGTTCACCTTGGAGACAGGATTTGAACTAAGGTGTTATTCATAGGTCCAGGACTCTATTCACTGTGCCACCTGGCTGTCTACAGAGCATAGTTGAGACCAGAATAGTGGTTCCCAGATCAGTGTTCTTTCCATCCCCTCCTATCCCAGCTTATCACATCACAACATTAGCACTAGCTGTTTCCTTCACTGTGATGAAACATGTTTTTCTATCTCAATCCAACTGCCCTCCCCTCAACGTGTATCTGACATTTGACTATTTCTTATCCTTGTTCCCTCTCTCTCTCTTTACACACACACATTCATACACACACATACACGGGTATTTCTTTATATCAAGATATATGTATGTGTATATATATATATATATATATATATATATATATAATAAAGATTTTTTTTTAATTTGAAAAATAGCAAAAATCATAGAGAACTTAGGTCACACTGACAAAGCAGGAAAAGACCCAAACCATCCATGTCTATTAGAAGCCTGATTATTGCTGAGTGATCTTGGATTTATTTTCCTACCTCTATCTAAATATGGTGCACCACAAGGAACCCTCTAAGAGGAGTACCTGCTAATCTGCATTGGTGGGTGGGAGTTTGCTCAGTATGAGTTCCCTAAAGCCATGAAATTTCAGGTCCAGACCACCTCCTCCCCCTAAACAGCCACCACAACAAAATATTGGGGCTAAGAATTCATGCACTACTTCACAGAATTTCTGCAAGTGAAAGTATTTTTTAAAACCTGAAATTGCCACATAAATGTGAGTGCTGACATTAATCACTACCTTTCATGTTTCTTTCTCGATTAGGAGGACCTGGAGTCTTTCTTCAGAACTCTGCCAATGTGGGTTTTGAAAGGAAACAAGATCAACATGCTAAGTCAGCAAGTATTTATTAAGCACCTACTATATGCCAGGCACTGTGCTAAATGCTGGGGGTACAAAGAAAGTCACAAGTATTCCCTGCTCTCAAGGAGCTCAAGGTCTAGTTACCTCGAGGAAGCATGATATCGTACAAAGAGCACTGGCTCTGGACTCAGAAGACCTCATTTCAAATTCCGTCTCTATTACTTACTTACTACCTAGTACAATGCCTGGCAACTATATTCTGTTCAGTCATTTCAGTTGTGTCTGACTCTTCATGACCCCATTTGGGGTTTTCTCAGCAAAGATACTGGAATGG
>NW_020954652.1:1415265-1436252 GCF_900497805.2 Vombatus ursinus | reverse complement strand
AGAGTCCAGGCTCATCCCTCTATCCACCGTATCACCTGGCTACCCTTCTGGATCATTGTAAGCATTTAATAAATACTTGTAGATTGATCAATTGACTTGGAGTAAGTCACTTAACTTTCCTGACCTGTAAAATGAGGGGGTTACATTAGATGGTCTCTGGAGTTTCTTGTAAGTCAAACTCTATGATTCTCTGATCCTTACTTCTGGAAACTGACTTTCTTCTTCAGGCCTGCAGAGGTAAAATTTGAACATACAGTAAAAGTCTATAGCAAGTGCTTTCATAGCCCTAGAGATAAGGACTGTGGTGAATGAGGGAAGGAGATCAATTACATTCTGGCACAGGGAAAACAGGGATTTGGGGCTAGTTAAAACATTCTCTCTCCTTTTGTGTACCATAAAATGTATTAAATATTGTTCATCAAGAATGAATAAAAACCAAGGGTACAACTCAAGTCATATAAAAATTTATTTTAGAATGAGCATAAATTAGAAATGAATTTAATAAGTAGAAAATGTTGCATAATCGCTCTTTATTTCTCTTATGAACACTTTTTTCAGGACTGCTCACTTGTGTCCTTTCGCAATTTATATCTAAAAATATTCATTCAATTACACTCTGCCTTAACTATCCATTTCATTGTCATTGCTAGGTTTTGTTTTCCGTCAGACTTACTTCTAATATCTGCAAATATCCGAAGAACCAGCAGGGAGAGAAAGACAAAACAGAGGAAATGAGAAAATGGGAAGGATCCAGAATGCAGATGGCCAGATTTCGATAACTCGAGCTCATTCTCGAATGATTAGGATTTTAGAAAGTTTTTGTGAGAGGGTATTAAAGTTTCTGGATGAAATCATGAAGTTATTAGATAATGTGATGGCCTGGAAAGGCCCATGTTCATTTAGGAAGCCAATGATACCTCTCTACGCTGACCCAGTGGAATCTACCCAAGCCCAGAGAAGATGCTTTCTACACTTATGGGGCATAAGATTTATATCTCAGAACTTTATCTGGGCACATTTCAAAATTTACATACCGCATACAGTCAATTAGCTTCCCCAAACAATTTTTCTATCATCCTCCTATAGATGAGCAGTTCACAAACATTTTGGTCTCAGGACCTCTTTACACTTCTGAAATTTATTGAGCACCCCAAAGAACTTTTGTTTATATGGATTATATCTATCAATATTTACCATATTAGAAATTAACGTCTCAGTACTATTAGGAAAATAGTTTTGACCTCATTGTTCAGTCATTTCTCAGTTGTGTCTGACTCCCTGTGACCCAATTTGGGGTTTTCTTGGCAAAGATATTGGAGTGGTTTGCCGTTTCCTTCTCCAGCTCATTCAATAGATGAGGAAATTGAAGCAAACGGGGTTAAGTGACTTGCCCAGGGTCACACAGCTAGTAAGTATCCGAGGCCGGATTTGATTCCAGATTCCAGGTCTGTCATTCTATCCGCTGAGCCATCTAGCTGCCATCATGGACCCCCTCAAAGGGTCTCAGGGATTCCCAAGGGTCTCTGGATCACCTTTTGAGAACCACTGCTATAGAGATAGGAAGGTAGCAAGATAGAACAGAAAGAGAATAAAAATGGGAATGAGGAATGAGGGAATGAGGAACCCTGGTCTTCGGTCTTACCTTTGCCTCAATCTAGCTTAAGGGAAATTTCTTAATCTTGTGGCATCTCAGTTTCCTCATCTATAAAATGGGTGGGGGGGAAGGGATGATATTATCTCTAATGTCCCACCTAACTCTACAATCCTATGATTTTATTACGTCATATCCTGTGGTATCTACACAACCAGACTGAAGAGATGAATCCTTACCTCACTGAACACCTCATCACCTTAGTCTCCAGGTGAAGGCTTTTCTTACTAAAACCTTCTTGCCCTTAGGCACAATTAAAATGAAGAAACTTTTAATAATCGCTCATACGTGCTTAAAAACCTAATATATCACAACTGTTTAGAGTCAAAGGAGACCTGAGAGGTCATTTGGTCCAACTCGTGTATCCAAAAGAATCCCCATTACAATTCAGGTGATTAGTATATGGAGGAAGAGTGTGGCCCAGGAGATTCATGACTGGATTTAGAGACAGAAGAGCTGGGTTTGAATTCTAGCATTGGCTTGGACAAATCATTTCACTTTTCTGGGTTTCATTTACTAACTCAGCAAAATGAGGGGTTTGGCTTAGATGCCTCCAAGTTCTCTTCTAGACATAGATACATGATTTTATAGAACGTAAGCTCCTTGAGAGTAGAAATTGTTTCATTTATTTATATTTGTGTCCTCACAGCCTAGGATGGTGCCTAGAACACACTAGGCACTTAATAAATGCTTATTGGTTGATTGATTGATCCTATGAGCTCCAGATTTTGCTTACAGACCTCTGAAAGGGAAGCTACACCCTCCATCCCCCTCCCAGATTGATTTTATTTATTTATTTTTTGACTAGGTAAAAGAGCCCATTCTCCACATCATTTCTTACCTAGCCTTAATCACTGAATGGGTGTTGCCTCAGACAAACTGAGACGTGTTAAAGACCTTAACTTAAAAAGGCCAAGGTCTTACAGCAGCTAGGTGGCACAGTGTATAGAGCGCTGGCCTTGGAGTCAGGAGGACCTGAGTTCAAATCCAGCCTCAGACACATAACACTGACTAGCTGTGTGACTCTGGGCAAGTCACTTAACCCCAACTGCCTCACAAAAAAAAAAAAAGGCCAAGGTCTCCCACTGAATCTGGGGCTACCTCCAGTTGTTCTGATGTATATCTTGCCAACTGGACCCAGATGGCTCCAGAGAAGAAAGTGAGGCTGGTGACTTTGCACAGCCCTCCCTCACTTAAATCCAATTCAATTGTAAGTCACGATGTCATCTTCCTGATGCCATGGTCCTCTTCGAAAACAAAGGACAAACAACTCCCTCCAGACGTAGCCCATTTTAACTATCCTAATTCTATTTGTTCAAAAGGTTATTAAGTAAGAAATAACAAAAGTGCCAGTTTCGGAGAAATCCAGGAAAATGTCGATGACTTGATGCAGAAGTGAATAGAACCAAGAGAACGATTTCTGTAATAACAACATTGTAAAGACAAACAATTTTAAGTTTGAATTAAGAACTCCAAACAATGCAATGCTCAGCCAAGATTTCTCAGGACTGATTATAAGAGAGCATCATATAGGATTCTAATGCATAATGAGATGCATTTTGGGGAAGTGGACAATGAGGGGTTTATTTAGTTTGCGTATTTATTACAAAGGTTTTTCCTTTTCCTTTTAAATTGGATAATAAGAGGAAGAGCGAGAAATTAAGTGCTTGTTAACTGAGAAAATAAAAGAAAACAATCCAACAAAAACAGAAAGTTAATTGACAATCACTATCACAGAACTCGTGTCAAAGGCCAGATCTGAACCCTTAGGATCATAGAATCCCAGATTCAGAGCTGATGCCATCTAGTCTAAACATCTCAATTGTACAGTTGAGGAAACTGAGGCCCAGAGAGTGTCACACAAGAACTAGTGGTTGATTTGGGATTTGAATCCAGGTTTTCTCACTCCAACTCTAGTATTCTTTATATTACAGTACACCGCCTCCTTAGTCCCAGCCTAAAATTAGATCTTAGTAACTTCTGAATGTCCTCCAGGCACCCTCAGAATTACATGAGAAAGAAAAAGGGGACGTGACGAAGAGAACTCTGCTCTTCTACTGGGTCTTAGGTTTGCTTCTGGAGAGCGGAAGCTAAGTATCATTCATTCGTTTTTATTTCCCTTCCTCCAAAGTACCCACCATGGAACCTTGGACTGTCAGATATCTGTCAAATGAAGCAATGTATGAATTGGCCAAGTTTCTTGTTTCTTCTCAATAAAGACTTTCCCTAGAACTCCTCAGGGTGGTTTCCCAGGCAAGGGTTCATTCTCCTTAACATACTCAAAAAGGTATCCTGTGTTCCTAGAGGCAAATACCTAAACATAGCATTGGGCTAATTTCCCATTTAGGCCCCAAACTCTTTACAATTCTTGGACACCATTACTCATCATGAGTAATCTCTCCCACACAGCTAGTATTTTTTAACACTTCAGCATTTCTTGGAGGCATGGCTTTCTGGAGTGTTGGGGGTTTTTTGGGGTTGGGGTTTTTTTTTTTGCAATTATTACCTCAGTAACATCACTTCACCAGACAAAAACTTGGACAGATGTTCAGACACCCAGAGTTACCTAAGAACCAGAGGGCTGTTTTCTGCTGAAGCTAATGAAGACAGTAAGTAGCATTGTTCGTAACCTGTTTATCGAGATCCCTAGACAAAAAAAAAAAGAAAAGATGGGTAGAAAAAAAAGTCAAATCCTGAAAAATATTATTTCTCTACATATGTTTACATGAAGAAGAAAAAAATTAGATCTGTCAGTGCTCTGAAATGATTTTCCAAAGTACAAATCAGACCATGCTATTCCCCTGCTCAAAAAAAACCTTGTGAATCCCTATTGCCTTTCTAAATATTATGTGTGTAGTATATATACATGCATATATAAAATATATATGCATATATAATATAATATATTTATGTGTATATAGTATATGTTATATATTTTATAATGTATATATTTAGTATATATTTAGCATATATGTGTATATACATACATATATACATATACACACATGTATATATATATATATATATATAATACACACACCAGCTTTGTTTTTTTTTTTCAAAATGTTTTATTGATGTCTTGATGTCTTTGAGTTTTTTACATCATGGTTATTTCCTAAAATTCCTTTCTACTCCACCCTGGAATCTTCCTTTGTAATAAAACAAACAAACAAACAATAAATCAACAGCTGCACCAATCCATGCACAGTATCTCTGGCAACCATGGTAGCATCCCTCCCTTTACTAAGAAAAGAGTATTTCATCATCTCTCCTCTAGAAGCAACATCCACACTACATTTCCAGCTTTACTTCACACTACACCCCCTTTATAAATTCCAATGTTCCAGTCAATTGGACGGTTAATTGTTTCTCCAATTCACCATTTCATCTCCTGCTTCCATGTATTTGAAGAAATCCTTCTATGTGCCTGGAATGCATTCTTTTCTCAACTTATGCCTCTGAATCCATTTCTTCCTTCAAGACTCAATTAGATACTGCCTCTCCTGTGAAACTTTTTAAATATCACTTCTCTCTGTGTCATCAAATTACTGTGTAGTTACTGACTTGAGAACATAATGTCTCCTCCTTGCCCTGCTGCTCTAGAATGTAGATTCCATGAGGGCAGAGTTACTTCACTTTTGTCTGTATGTCTCCAGCACATAGCAGAACTGCGTACTGAATTAAATCTTTAGACCATATTCTGTAAATGCTAACTGTAATTTTTATGAGAGTGATAGGTCATAGAAATGATATCCAGTCTGAACATCTTTGCATTGGCAGCTAATCCCCTTGAAAAGGATTTAAGACAGGACTCTTTTTGTGTTAGCCATCTTCTCAAAACCTTCCTAAGAAACCAAACAACAATCTAATGACAATAAGAAAGAATTTAATTTTCTTAAAATCAATCCTTCTCCTCGGGTCAAGTTCTATCACTTTGACAAGCTTCAGTAGTGACATTTATTAGCACAAATGGCAAGGCAGCATCTCTGCCAAGGAGGTCCCTGGGTACAGTTAACCCATGACCACGGCAGAAAAATCAAGTTTTCATGGCCGAAGAATATATAGAGGGCATTTGGCACAAAAATACCAATGCTGCAATTGTACAGTTAACTGGTAGAGCACCACTGTTCAATAAAGGATAGATAGAATGATAGTTTCTTAAGTAAATACACACTGAGAAAATATAGCAGTGCCATTAATGATTGTGAAACAATTGATATGAGAACCCCTTGATGTATGGCAATTAGCATTAGTGACAATTTGAAATAGGACATTTAGTTTGAGGGGCCATTTCCTAGCCAAGGCAGACCCATCAACAACTTCAGGATATATATAGTTTCAACATATAGTAGTATAATACCCCCAGAAGATGGCTGACTACTACTTCTCCTGAAACACTAAAGGGATAGTTTCTATCCCTTTATACTCACTTATGAGCCCCCACCGGTGTCTATCCCATTATCAACCATTGTTCGTTGGCTTAACTATGGATATTTACTGAGTAGGTATAGCAAAAACAGTTACAGAAACATCTTACCCTCTCCCACTTTGAAGGTGCATTCTTCCCTCGCCCATATAAGGTCCCTGGATAGAGTGCACTCAAATAGAGAGAGCACATATGGCCCAAGAATAAACTTATGGTTCTTGTTAGTAGAAGTCTTCTTCTCCTTTTGTGGAACCCTCATGAAATTCTCCTCAAGTATAGCTCTCCACTGGGCTTTGAAGGTGAGTGCCCTTTTAGATTATTAAAGCTGCCTTTCCTTCTATGTCTTGTTTGTCTTTGGCATCCTTCTATTTTCAATGCACTGTTGCTCTGGAGACACTGCTACTTTCTCTGGTGGATGGTATTATAGATACCAATGGGAACTACAGATCTTCTGACCTTTCAAAGTTCACAAGGTTGTCCCCTGGTCAATGGGTAGAGGAGGAAAGAGGGAAAAAAAGAAACTCTGCATTTCCCCCAAGACAATTCCCTCTCTGGAGTCTTTCACTACTGACTTTGACTACCTATGGATTAGACCGGAATCCAAACTAGCTTGCTATGGTATCCATAGGCCCAGAGTTGTGTTTGTTTTTTTCAGTCATTTACAACCCATTTCCCATGTGGCCATCATCTGTCTCTATCCAATGATCAAAGTACTTCACTTCTCCCAAATTAATTAAGGACTTATTCACATGTAGGTTGAACGCTTGATGGATTGATTCAATCTAGTTCTCTGGGTCTTCTGTGATTGCTTTAATTGGGATGGAGGTGAAAACCTCATCCTTACACCATAAAGATATATTAAAGTTTCATGTGTGACCATGACAATCTCTGTCCAAGGAAGTGCCTATCCACTTTCTGTGGGCCAAATGAAGGAAGAATCGACATGGCTCTTTGAACATATCTGTAGTCTCAGAGGCAACTAGGTGGCACAGTGAAGAGAATACTGGGCTTGGAATCAGAAGTACTCATCTTTATGAGTTCAAATATGGCCTCAGATACTTACTAGCTATGTGACCCTGGGCAAGTCACTTAACCCTCTTTGCCTCAGTTTCCTCATCTGTAAAATGAGCTGGAGAAGGAATTAGCAAACCACTCCAGTATCTCTGCCAAGAAAACTCCAAATGGGGCTATGAAGAGTCAGACAGGACTGAAACAACTGGACAACAACATAGCCTCAGGGATGTTTTGAAAATAGCAGCATGGGGCAGCTAGGTGGCAGAGTGGATAGAGCACTGGCCCTAAAGTCAGGAGGACCTGAGTTCAAATCTGGCCTCAGACCAAACACTTGACACATACTAGCTGTGTGACCTTGGGAAAGTCACTTAACCCCAATTGCCTTACAAAAAAAAAAAGAATGTAGAATGAAAATATCAACATTATGCTTTATATAACCAATGCCTAAGTTGTCATCTCTAATTATTGTGGTCTTTCCATTGATTAAGTAAACCTGACCAAAAATGGATAGTGTCCTTCATGAAAGAATAAAGGAAACAAATATCTACTATGTGCCAGGGACTATGCTAAGTGCTTTACAAATATTACCTTATTTGACCTAAGTTCAAATCCAGCCACAGATACTTACTAGCTGTGTGACCTTAATTTCTGTCTTCCTCAGTTTCCTCCATTGCAAAAGACGGATAATAATAATCTCTCTCTTGGAGGGTTGTCATAAGGATCAAATGAGATAACATTTGTAAAGTCCTTAGCACACTGTTTGATACATATTAGGTGCTTAATAAATGCCTGTTCCCTTCTCTTCCCCTTGGAGAGATGAAGGAGACATTGGCAGTAGCTGAGAGAACCAGGAACAGTTTCATATGTGAGGAAGTGTCGGAGTTGAACTTCGAAGAAAAGTAGGGGACTTGAGAAGATTGCCTTCCAGGCATGAAGGATAGCCTTTGCAAAAGTATGGAGAGGGGAGATAGCATTCTGTGTGGGAGGAAGAACTAAAAGGAGAATTTGGCTAGGCTTCAGAGAGTGTGGAAGCTCCAGGTAAGATGGTTTCCCCTTTCTTATTTGGACATTTGATCTATTGAGAGGCAAAAGCAATGACAGTTGTGTAAGAGTCACTGAGAAAAGTATCTGCTCAGAGAAAAATCCTTGAGGAGAACCACAGTTAATTCTGAGAGAAAACAGTCCTCAGAGGAACTTACTGAAGACAGCCACTGCAGAAGTGGCTTGTTTCCCAGAAGCTAATTTACATATCACTACTATGATGGCTTTGAGGTTGATGCTCAGAAGCCCTCATAACAAGAACTTTTCAGTGACTATGTGACAATTCTACATGGTCTCTGGGCCCCATATTTGTTAGAAATATGAATTTGGGGTCCTCATCCTAAGATAGAGGGGAATCTCTTCACCCTGTAGTTCTATAAATAAGACATTCCATCTCTAGGCTCTGGGCATTTTCTCTGGCTATTCCCCATGCCTGGAATGTTTTCCCTCTTCACCTCTACCTCCTGGCTTCCCTCAAATCCCAGCTAAATCCCCACTTTCTATAGGAAGCCTTTCCCAATCTCTCTTAATTCTAGTGCCTCCCTCTGTAAATTGTTTCCTGTTCATCCTCCATAGCTTGTTTGCATATGTTTGTTGTCTTTTCCATTAGATTGTGAGCTCCTTGATGGTAGGGACTGTCTTTTGTCTTTTTTTTTTGTATTCTCAGTGCTTAGTATCTGGCACATGGTAGGCATTTAATATATGTTTACTGACTGACTGACTTCACATAAGGAAACCCTACTTTCAGGAAGGAGTCAGGACTACAGAAGCAAAGTCAGAAACCAGTCCAGTTGAGCCTAGGTCCCATCACTGAGACAACCCACTGTTGCTTGAAAGGACCAAAGCCCAACTACATAAATGGATGGTTCATAGAAAAGCAGCTGAAATCAGGAAGAAAGGAACTTAGATACTATATTGCCCTGATGCTGAGTAGAGGAAGACAGGTTTTATATGGGCAGGTGGAAGTTGAAATGATGGAGGTGGGGAGCTTCACTGCTGGGAGCTGATTGAAAGGAAAAGAATACTCTGTTGTTTAAAAACAATGTTCCTTGTGGCAAGGAGAGGCTTGTCTGCTTTGCCCTTTTTTTGTCTCCTGTTGCCTAAGTAGAGAAAATCTCTCAGACCCAAACCAAAAAGGCTGATCAGAATAGTCCTTCAGATCTCAAACGAAGAAATCTTCACTTCTGATGAGAGTGCAGCATTGGCTCAGAGTTCAGCCATGCATAGTTCTAGGTGGAAAACTAGCAGAGAAGAGGTTCTCCCTGAAAATGACTTGTGATGCAGACTGTTCCTTAAGGAATCAATCAAGTAATCAATTGGAACACATTTTAAGTACTTAGTATAGGTAAAACACTGTGCTAGGCTCTGGGGATATAAATAGAAAAGCCAGTCACCCCTCCAAGTTCCTCATGTTTTAATAGAAGGAGATAGTATATACGGGAGATTTAAATGACAAGTAAAATGGAAAGGCACTCTGGTCCTAGGGTGCAGCAGCAAAGTAGATGTCCATACATCTTCTTTAATGTCATTTCCATTAATAGAACCATATAAGTCCCTTATATTAAGGAATATATTATATATTTTGACAGCACCAAAGATTTAGGTGGTAAGAACTTTCTTTTCCAGGTCTTCAGTGGCTGTGGCTACATCCAAACCTACAGTTGAAAGTCACGTGCTGCCCTCCTTGTTAGGTTTCTGTAAGATCATGTCTACTTCTCCTCGCATACACTGTGCACATTGGGAAGAGAGGATGACCCAGGTTTGTGGGTCAACTGTTGTGTTACGATTATTCTTGCTTTACATTCTCTTTAGTAAATGTTTCATGTTGAAGTGTTAATGTTGCCATCTTGGTTGATTTGCTCTAATAAGAAACACACTGATGTAAACTCAGGAGCTTCATTTATGAGTAGTAGACCTATAGTTCTCCCACACCAGTCTTACCCCCAAGATCCCAAAAGGAAGTTGGAAAAGCATGGCCATCCCCTATGAAGAAACTGAATGCCAAGGAGGTCTATTTGCCCAAGTTCACACAAGCTATATGAATTAAGCACAGCTAGGTGGCACAGTGGAAAAAGTGCTGGGCCTGGAGTCAGGAAGACTCATCTTCCTGAGTTCAAATCTGGTCTCAGACACTTACTATCTATGTGACGTTGGGCACGTCACTTCACCCTGTTTGCCTCAGTTTCCTCATCTATAAAATGAGCTGGGAAAAGGAAATAGCAAACTATTCCAGGATCTTTGCCAAGAAAACCCCAAATGGGGTCATGGAAAGTCAGACATGATTGAAACAAGAGAATAACAACAAAAAGAATTAGAGGAAAGACTTAAACCTGGTGCCCCTGGCTCCTAAGCTAGTGCTCTTTATCAAGTTATCATATGGAGGAGAGATTTGGCTAATTCTATTTGGCCCCAGATGGCAGGAAGAAATTATGAACACACAGGATCATAGATTTAGAGTTGTAAGGGACCTCAGAGGTCATCAAGACCAACCCCACAATTTTTCAGATGAGGAAAAAGAGGCTCAAATAAATGGATTTATTATTGTAAATTGCAGTGGATTGAATTCAGGACTTTAAGTCAGAAAGATCCCAGCCCCAAATATTTATTTACTGTGAGTTTCTGGGTTAATTCACTTAACCTCAGCCAGCCTCACTTTCCTTATTTGTAAAATGAGGATAATAATAGTACTTACCCCATACAGTTATTGTGAGGATCAAATAAGGGAGCATGTATAAAATACTGTGCAAATCTTGAAGTATGATGTAATGTTAGCCCTTATTATTAAATGACCTACTCTAAGATCACATAAACTAGTAACCGGATTTGAGTCCAGATCTTCGAAGTCCAGTCCGTTATCCTCTCCACCATTTTATTTTGAATGGGTATAAAGAAAGTCACTAAAATTAGATCTGTGCTAAAGGGCAATGGGTTGACTTGGAGGTAGTAATGTCACCTTCATCAAAGGTTTATAATGACTTGTTGGTGATATCACAGAAGGAATTCTCTTTCATGTATGGGTCATGCCTTCATGGCATTCCTTCCAGCTCAGATCCTGAGAGAATGTAGCATCTCTTCAATGCCTTTCCTAAAGACAAAGCACTTTGTAGACTGCAAAGTGATATCCAAATTTAGGACATGATTATTTCTCAGAATCCTTTTTGATTACAATGGCCATCTGTGCATCATAGGACCGTAGCTATAGAGCTAAAACTGTCCATGGAGCTCACCTGGTCCAACCTCATCATTTTACAGATTAGGAAACTGAGGCCTAAAGACGTGAGGTCTTTAGTAGATGGTCTAGTAGATGCCAACTAGTAGATGGCAGACTAGGGACTCAAATCCAGGTTATCTAAGTCCAGATCAGCAGCTGTTTCCATTGCACCATACTGGTTTCCATGGAGGGAGTTGGTTCCAGTACGGCTTAGTGAAGGGGGAAACAGCAGTACATATTCCCCCATGAAACAGATATCTCAGGCTGGCTCAGCCTCCATTCCTACCAACAAAATTTTCCAAGCTTTAAGCTCTCCAAAGTGTGTCCTTGAGCTCAACCAGTCCAGTCCAACGAATTATGGAGATTTTAATCACGAGTACAGATGACTGATGCCTTTTCAGTTTTGCTCCTGTGTTTACTAATTACAATTGCTGAGCAGGCTAGGCAGGTTTACCCTGTCAGTTTGCTAAGACTGATTTGGCAGCAACAGTCCCAGGCTCACCCAGTCATAAATAGCAACACCCAAAAACAAGTCTGAGAGGCACTTGGGGGTGGGGTGGGGTGGGGTAGAGTGAAGTTGGACGTATAATATCTTCCATCAGTCTTCTAATTTATTTAATGTTCTAGGGACAATGAAAAAAAAAAAGAGGACTAAAGATGATGGATAGAGTGATACGTCAATTCCATTTCTCTTGCTAAATATCAAATTGATATTTTAAACAGGTTTCATCAGAAATCTTTTAAATGCTCTGAGGTTAGAAAGAGCACAAAAGAAACTTCAAATGCTAGCCCTGCAATTTGAATGTTAAAAAAAAAAAGGTAATTAATGGATATGGTAGAACCAGCTAGCCTCAGTTTGTCTCAAGAGAAACGTCTATAGCTAAGATGAGCTGGGAATCATTGAATTAGAATTGGAAGAGATTACAGGCTAATAGATTCAGAACTGGATGGCATCTTAGAGGCCATCTGATTTAATCGTTCTTTTTACAGATGAGGAAACTGAGGCTCAGAGAGAAGAGACCTCACCAAGGTTGCCCAGTTAACCAGTGGTACAGGCAGGAATTCAACCCAAGCTTTCTAACTCCAAATCCAGAATTCTAGGATTCATGTGAGGATTAAAGATAAGGCAACCCCATGTTATGAACCCAAAATTTGAGGTTTCCTTTTAAAGTTTCCCCTTTTTCTCCCATTAAATTAACATGGAATGAGAGATCTATGAAGACAGCAAAGTAGACTCACCATCATCAACAACAATAATATTGTTATTATATGTAAAAAAAAAAAGTCAGAGGATCAAAGATTGAGAACTATAGGGAAACTTAGAGGTTCAATCCCCCCTACATGATAAAGTTCAAGGTCATGCAGAAATTAAGGAGAGAGCTGGATTTAAACCCCAGTTCTGGAAGTTGAGTTGAGAAGCCGAGATACAGAAATGGGAAAAAATTGGTATGTGGCAGTCCATGACAGTGTATATGAAGTGCTACGTTCATTCATTTGCCAAATATTTATTAAGCCTCCATTGTATGCAATACAATGTGGTAGGTGTTTATTAGGGGTATAATATATCTCTCTGTCTCTCCATTTATATATACATTTATATATATACACACACTCACATTATATATACACACACATTATATATATATAAATATACACACACATTACATATATACACACATTATATATATACATATAATATATATACACACATACATATATATACCCATATACGTATGTATGTATGTATGTATAATACATTTATTAGAAGTATAATGTACAACTTAGGGCAGCTAGGTGATGCTACAGACAAAATGTTGAGCCTAGAGTAAGGAAGACATATCTTTTGGAATTCAAATTTGGCCTCACTAGCTGTGTGACCCTGGGCAAGTCATTTAACCCTGTCTGCTTCAGTTTCCTCACCTGTTAAATGAGCTGGAGAAGGAAATGGTAAACCACTCCAGTATCTTTCCCAAGAAAACCCCAAATGGGGTCACAGAGAGTCGGACATGATGAAAAAACAACTCAACAACAACAAAAAGATAATACGTGACCTAAAATGTTAGGTCTTGTTATATTATGTGATATAACAGAAAGAACAGCAGTACATAAGAAAAATATTCCATCATTGGACTTTTCAATACATTACAGAACATTCCAGAATGTGGGTAAACAAGCAGAATCAAATGAAGTGCTCTCTTTGAGGAGACTGAGATTTGTCCTTGGGCAAGTCTCCTTCAGTTCTGAGTAAAGGAATAAAATGACCTAATATTTTTTTAATTTTCTAAGGGCCAGAGTTACTCTATGTTCTTGAGGGGCCACAACTGGGAAGAGGGTATTAGAAAACCAAACTGGGAAGAGAAAAATGGAAAACATAATAGTGTCTCTCCTCAAGAGGCTCCCTTGTACTGACCATCTTCATGCCTGCAATGTAGTTTCTTCTCACCTCTGCCTCACAGAATCCCTCTCTTCTTTTACCATATAGTTCAGACACCATTTTCTACAGCAAACCCTGAATTCAAATCCTCCCTCAAGCACTAGTTATATGATCCTGAGCAAGTTGCAAATGTCAATCAGTCTCAGTTTTACCATTTGTAATATGGGATAACAATAGCACCTATCTGACAGGGTTGTTGTGAGGATTGAATGAGATAACATATGGGAAAGTGCTTTGCAAACCTGAAAGTGCTAGATAAATGTGAGCGACCACCATCTTCATCATATCATCATCATCGTCATCATCATCATCATCCTTGTCATTGGCCATGAGCATCTTTGTCATCTTTGGGGACGCCTTAAAGGGGTTCTTGATCAAGTACGGGTTAAATGAGATCACTTCTTATTCTGTCCAGTATCAAATCTAGCATGCTCTGTTTGGCTTTTAAAGTCCTTCCTAACCTGGCCCTCCTGCCTTTCCAGTCTTCTTATTCTTGACTCTCTTCGAGGTACTCTGCCATCCTGTGACTTTGACCCCCTTGCTGTTTCCCTTCCAGTTCTGGGCATCTTCACTGGCTGCTCCCTATATGGTTCTCTCCTTCTTCATCTCTACCTCCTGGTTTCCTTGGTTTCTTTCAAGTCTTAGCTAAAGTCCAACCTTCTATAAGGTGGGACTTTCCCAGTCCTCTGATTCTAACGCCTTTTCTCTGTTGACTGTTTCCAATTTATCCTGTCTACACCTTGTCTGTACTGAGTTGTTTGCACATTGTCTCCTCCACGAGCACCTTGAGAGCAAGGACATTTTATTTTATTTTATTTTTTGCCTTTCTTTGCATCCCTAGTGCTTAGCACAGTGCCTGGCACATTGTAGAAACTTAATACATTCTAGTTGACTGTTTTACTGGTTGATTCCTGTTGGTTCCTCCTATCTTAGAGACTCATATTTTGTCTATCAGAGGCCACAATCAGTTCCATAACCTTCCGCAGGGGAAGCAGCCATTTATGCCTCACCATCCCCACCCGCTCATCTTGGGTTGCCAGTCTTGAGCCGCCCCAAGTGTTGACACTTTCGAGTGATTAGATAGGCCTGAGCAAAGGGTATGTTTGCAGTCTGCAGGGAAGAGTAGGGAACAAAAATAAATACAACATCTCATTAAAAAGTCCTGAATGTGCAGAACAGATGGTGACCAAATGCTGTGGTTAGATAAGCACTCACTTCAAAGGGAAATGGCAACCAACCCTGGGCCCAGAGAGTAACTGTCTTTATATTCAGGCAGGTCAGATAATTCCCCATTTTTACAATAAGGTAATGTCAGAGGCAGCCTACCTGATGGTTATTGTTTCAGGCTTTTAATAATTACCCCAAGGCAGCCTCCCTGCCAATGACCCTTCAAATTACACCCTCACTTCAAATTGCTCTGGTTTCAGGCGAGCCCTTGGCTACACCCTACAAGCTTCCTTTCTCAACACAGACCATTATTGATGACTCTGGGTGAGCGCCTCCATCCTCCCCCACACAAGGGCAAGAGGGTGCTGCACACTCATTATGGTGTGGTCTGGACCCACTCAAGTCTGAGAACAAAGAAACAGCTGTACTGTGGGGAGCAGGGGGTTAAGAAGAGTCTTATTCAGAGGACCACATACAGCATTAGTGCTAAAGGCCTGAGGTGGAGGGAGAGGACTGAAGAGAAAGGTAGGAGCTCCCACCCTGGCCTCTGTTACACACACCTACAGTTGTCTATATGACTCAAATCTTCAGCAGAGGCCCCTTTTGTCATAAACTGCTCAGCAGGCTGGAGTTCTTGGGGAATCAGAGGGTCATGTTTGACATTATCTACATCTTTTTTTTTTTTTTTTTGCTTTTAGATCATTTTAGTCATGCCCAACTCTTCATGACCCTATTTAGGGATTTTTTGGCAAAGATAATGGAGTGGTTTGCCATTTCCTTCTCTAGCTGATTTCATAGGTGAGAAAACTGAGGCAAACAGTGACTTGCCCAAGGTCACACAGCTAGTAAGGCCACATTTGAACCCAGATCTTCCTGACTCCAGGCCCAGTGCTCTGTCAACTGCCCTATCTAGCTGTCATACCACCAGAATTAGAGACTAGTCCACCTGTATAGTAGCAGCCATTGAGTACAGTACCATTTGAGGGACGGTCCTTCTGTTCAATCAATCAACAATCAATAAACATTTATTAAGCCACATACTGTGATAAGCTCTGGGGAAAAAACAACAAAAACAAAAGGCAAAAAAGAAAAAGTCCCTGCCTTCAAAGAACTTACCATCAAATGGGGGAGGGGTTCTTTCAAAACTGTCTTCACAATGTTTTTTTTCAATATTAGATTGTTCTTCTGGTTCTGCTCTTTTCATTCTGCAACCATAATTCCAGAGGGCCACTGATGACGTGTAATAGATTTCAGAGTAAGTTTCAGAGGTGGGATTTGAACTGTAGTCATCTCATTCCAGAGAAATGCTCTTTCCATTGTACCACACTGCTTTTTAAATCATTGTTTCCCCACACATTGATATCACAGCACTAGGAAGATCCAGAATCACACACCAACTCTGGTCTTAAAACCCAGATTGGGTAATATCCGCTGCCCACCCAGCCTCACTCTAGTACCCGCTCACCTTTTATCCTCGTAAGTCAAGGTTCAAGCCTCCTCCCCCAGGACCCACCCACAAAACATTAATGTTCTCACAACCAGACTACTGGACTTGCACATACAGACACATCCTCACTCTATCTTGTACCTAGCCTAGGTCTAGACTTAGAAGAAGACCTTGGAAAAAAAAATAAAATTAAATTAAAAGAAGACCTTAGGAGAATCTATCATCTATCTAACTATCCATTCATCCATTCATTTATTTAGTAAACCCTTTTAGATTAAAAAAAATGCATGATTCTATGGCATTTATTATCAGTTAACCTATGTATTATACAAAGATATATGAGATTACCCTCAAGAGGCTTACAGTCTCATAGGGGAGAGAAGACATAAACACATAGAGTGGAAGGTGGTATGATGTAAATGTCATGTAAATGTCATAGGACTTCAAACAGAGATGTTATCAGTAATTGACAATGGAGGGCAACAAACAAAGAATACTTCAAAGAAGGAGTTGGCATTTAAGCAGGGCAATGAAGACTGATAGAATTTTGATAGGAGGAAATGAGGAAGGGGAAAACATTCCTGGTAGAGGCCAGGGAAGGAGGCAAACTGAAAGACAGGTTGTATGTTTAGGAAATATAAAGTAGCTAATTATGTCTAAAGTAACCATAATGAGAATAATTGAAATGGAAAATCACTTAAAATTATTCAAGCTAAGTGAAATATAAATTTAGGAAGATTCATTTAGCAACAATGTATTGACTAGGTTGGAAGGAGATAAATATCTATTAAGCACCTACTATGTGCCAGGTACTAAGCTAAGCACTTTACAAATATCATCTCATTTGATCCTCACAACCACTCTGGGAGGGAGGTGCTATTATTTTCCTCCTTTTACAGTTGGAGGAACTGAGGCAGAAGAAGAGACTTGCCCAGGGTCAAACAGCTTGTAAGTGCCTGAGGCTGGATTTGAACTCAGGTCTTCCTGACTTTAAACCCAGAGATCTGTCCACTGCCTGGGTGCCCCTAAATTAAGGGGAGTAGGGACACTACAGCTAAGAAAACCAATAAGGAGAGAAGTGGAGAAAGTGGAAAGGAAGTAACCTGTGAAAGATGTTCTGAAAGGGTAATTAATAAAGGAGAGCCCAAAGATGACTGTTGGTTTTAAGCCACCAGTGCAAATGAAATAGGGAAGTTAGGAGAAGGAATAGGATTAGAATCTGGGAAAAGATGAAAGATTTTTTTTTTCCTCAAAGTTTAAATATCTAGTCATTTTCTGGGTCCATTTGATACAGTTTTCCTGTATAGACAGCCTCTTAACTGGCCATAGATGGGAAGTAATTCCAAAAATAATTAGGAGAAACTGATAATTAAAAGTATGGGAAAACACTAGGCTGCATATTGGTTGGAACAGTAGAATCCATGGAATAAAAGCTACCCCATAGTATACTGGAAAATTTGCATTATTTTCCCATGTGTAAAAGGAAGGCTTTGGCCTGCATGGACCCAAACGTCCCTTCTGGCTCTAAATCTCTGAGCATAGGCTCTTAATAGAAACAACAAACATGCTAGTTTAAAGGAGAGACCACAAGCCCGATGGTCAATGCACCTGGTTTGAGGAACCAATCAAAAACCATAGGCAAAAAAAAAATCCCCACCTTAAGGTTATGGGCCTTTTCTCAAGGAACAAACATTTCCAACTAGACACCAAATGGCCGATAAATCACGGGGCCAAAAGGCCAGGCAAAGCTGACTGTTCTTGATGGCAGCTTCCATGGACTCCTCCCTCACTGCGGAAGACAAACAATACACAGAAAGTCAGAGCTTTGAATCTGAGAGTGGAGAAATGCACAGATATATTTTTAGTAAATGAAAATTTGCCCTTTCGCAGGTTTCAAAACTGCAGGGGATTTTTCAAGATATTTTTTTCTCTTCTGTGACAGTAAGAAAAGGTACGTTATGATCTTTTGTGTAATTTTACAATGTTGGATTGAAAAGCTTCAACCATAAACCAGCCTTCAATACTGGTTTTACTTTTGTCTCAATTGCTGCTGTCCTGGCCAAATTTAAGTATGACCATATACTATTTATAGATTCGATCAATTCAATTCAAAAAGTAATTCAATTCTACTGTATGCCAGTCACTGAATGCCACCCTTTCTCACACCCACCTCTTACAATCATTAATTTCCTTCGAGATTCATGTCAAATACCATCCTCTCTAGGTGCAGCATCCAAGTAAATTTTTTTTCCATTGACTTTTGAGCCAGGTCAGCTAACTGGATTTTCCTTTCTGAACCAAATAATCTTTTTGTAACAACAGAGGGCAGCCAGAATGGTGAAGTGTATTTCTCCCAGGATTGGCCCAGGTAAAAGGCATAAAACTCCCTCTAGGACTAAAACCCCCCTGCTTCTCCAAAATAGACCACTCCACTCTCTGCTTGCACAATGATCACACAATCAATCAGTCCATAAACATTTAGTAAGCATACACTGTGTGCCAGGCACCATGCCAAGTACTGAGCATACATAGACAAAAAAACGAAACAAGGCCTCTGATAACAGCCAATGTGCACACCACACCTTAAGGTTTTTGAAAGACTTTGCACACATTATTTGGCTTAATGGTTTTCTAAAACATACTTGCTCCAGGGGTCATTTATTGTTGTTGTTTGCTGTTCAGTGATGTCCGACTCTTCATGACCCCAGGGACCACAGCTCGCCAGGCCCTTATCTCCTCCACTATCTCCTGAAGTCAGTCCAAGTTCATATTCATTGTTTCCATGACATCATCTATCCATCTCATCCTCCGCCATCCCCTTTTCCCTTTGCCTTCAATCTTTCTCAACATCAGGGTCTGTTCTGATGAGTCGCATCGTCTCATTATGTGGCCAAAGTATTTAAGCTTCAGCTTCAGCATTTGACCCTCCAGTGAAAAGCCTGAATTAATTTCTTTAGCTATTGACTAATTCAATCTCGTTGCTGTCAAAGGGATTCTCAAAAGTCTTCTCCAGCACTACAATTCACGAGCATCAATTCTGTGACACTCAGCTTTCCTTATAGTCCAACTTTCACAGCCGTACCTTGCTACTGGAAAAACGAAATTTTGACTATATGGACCGTTGTCATTAGGCTCATTTTAAAGTAAGGAAATTGAGCCTCCGAGAGGTTACACTTGCCTAAATTATGCATCCAGGAAGTGTTGGAAGCCAGATGTGAACCCAGGTCTCTCCTAATTCGAAGTCCGGAGCTCTTTCTACTATTCTGCTGAACAAATCAGTCCAGGATAGCGTGAGGATTTTCAGAGCATCATAGATTGAGAGTTGGAAGGGACCTTAGAGGTAGTGTCGTGTCCTGGGCAGAGAATCAGGAATATGACTCAAATTTTGCCTCAGGTGCTTACCAGATGGGTGACCGTGGGTAAATCACTTCACCTTTATCTGCCTTGGTTTCCTTACCTCTAAAATGAAGGGGTTGAACACAATGACAGACAGCTAAATTCTCTTTCAACACTAAATCTATGATTCCATAAACTAGCCCAAGGATCAGCAGACTCTGGCCTGCCAGTTGTTTTTGTGTGGTGTATTTAAAAACTCAAAAATGATTCTTAGCTCACAAGCTGTACAAAAACAGGCCATTGGATTTGACCATTGGACTGTACTTTGCCCATTCTGGGTCCAGTCTTACCCCCTCCAGAACTTAACACAGTGGCCAACTCAGTAATAATAACAATAGCTAACATTTATATAGCTCTTACTATGTGCCAGGTGCTGAACTAAGCACTTCACAACAATCCCGGGAGGTAGGCGCTGTTATTATGCCCATTTTACAGATGAGGAAACTGAGGCAAACAGGCTACATACTTTACAATTATCTCATCTGGTCCTCACAACAACCCTAGGAGGTAAGTGTCATTATTATCCCCATTTCACAGATAAGGAAACTGAGGCAAACAGCAGTTAAGTGACTTGCTCAGAGTCATATAGCTAGTAAGTATCTGAGGCGGCATTTGAACTCAGGTTTTCTTGACTCCCGGGGTCAGTGCACCACATAAATGCTTATTGACTGTATTTGACTTGAGGCTCAGCTAGGTGATATAACTTAGCCCACAGGTAGTAAGTGATGGAGAAAATATTGGAATCTACTTCCTCTGGCTCCAAATACTAGATTCTTTTCACTGTAGCTTGCAATGGAGGGAATTTGGAAGATAAAGGACTAGTTCCTATCTTAACATGATTAGATTTGGTCAGCTTTAAATACTAGAACTTCTCTCTTCTAGAAAGCTTTGGACAAAGCACTTGGCACTGCAGACAACTCTCCAGGATTATAGGTTGCGAAAAGTTGTGGCAGATGCATTGGCAGAGGGAGTTTCCACAATGAGAGTTCCTTATAGCAAGTAATGGAAAGTCTGAGGTGGGGAAAAGAGCCAAAAAACAGACTTTTTAAGAGAATATGGCCATCATGTTGGCTGTATACAATCTTAAATGCACTATGTACAAATCTGTGTGATAGGTAACTAGCCATGTTACGTGAGTCTCTCCCTTATTTCTCTCTCTCTCCCTCTCTCTCTCTCTCTCTCTCTCTCTCTCTCTCTCTC
>NW_020954652.1:1407061-1415241 GCF_900497805.2 Vombatus ursinus | reverse complement strand
ATTATGCACAAGAGCCCAATGTCCAACAGAGTGGGGTGGGGTGGGGTGTAAAGTCAGGAACAACATTTGCTCTTGGCAAAGAGCAAAGATCCTTTGTTTCAGAGGTGGGAGAGAAAAGCCTCTCTTCTTCCATGCTAGAGATTTGCTATTTGCTATGTGCTATAATACACAAATACAATTTTCAGGTCAAAATGAGAATGGCCTTCTAAGTCCACACACTGAAAACATCAAGGAAAAAGAAAATTTTTAAAAAGCAGAAGTCTTTAATTTTTTTTAATTTCCAGATTTGTCAGAGAATTTGTTACAGATCTTTCCCTTCCAACGCTGATCCACCCCCTCTCCCCGTGTTTATTCCAGACATTTTCTGGAGCCAACTCAAACGGGTTAGGAGAGTTGATTGTTAAATTTCCCATGTGAGCATTTATACCTCAGAAATCAGCAAATGCAGCAAATCAGGGCTTGATTTATTGTTTTAGTGATTGTTTAGATTTAAGGAAGTGATAGAGAAAATGTTAATAATGTAAATTAAATGTAACAATGCCCTGTATTCATTTTCCCCTCCACCACCCCCCCAAGTCAATTATTAAACATTTACCTGTGCACTCATGGTTTTTCCTATCCCATGCTCTATAGGACTAAGGGAAGGGAAAAGGTCTTTATGTCTGGATTGATATCAAGGAAAGAAGAGTGTCTGGCCTAAGGAAGAGGCAGGGCAAGGCTAGGAGAGAACCTAGTGGCCTTTGAGAGATAAAAGGATTTGCTACAAGAAATAAAAGTGGTCTGGAGGGGAGAGCGCAGGAAAAAAAAAAAAAAACAGGAACCAAATGAAAATTAGAGATTTTTGCTTCTGGTTCTGTAGGAGTTGCTTCCAGCTTTGGTATTCCATGAGAACTTTAAGACAATTAATCAATTAACCAACAAGTATTTAATAAATACTTACAGTGTCTAATTGGGGCAGGTAGGTGGTACAGTGGATAGAGAATTTTGATAGATACTCATCCTGATAGAAACTCATCCTGAATTCAATTCTGGCTTTAGACACTTACTAGCTATGTGACCCTGGGCAAGTCACTTAACCCTGTTGGCCTCAGTGTCCTCATCTGTAAAATGAGCTAGAGAAGGAAATGGCAAGCCACTACATTATCTTTGCTAAGAAAACCCCAAATGAGGTCACAGAGAGTCAGACATGACAACAACAGCAACCATATCTAAGTCCCTGTACTAGGATTTAACACTGGGGATTCAAAGACAAAAATTACACAGTCCCTGTCCTCAAGAAATTCACTTTCTATTGAGTTATTAGCATCCTACAAGAATATCAAAAGGTGATTTGGGTCTGGAAAGGCTATCCTTCAAATGCTTGCCTATTTGTTTGTTTTTAGATCCTCCTAAAAAGGAGAAGTTGGGTAGTAGATCCTGTCTTTGCTACTTTCTGTCTTTGTGACCTTGGGTAAGTCACTGGATTTCCCTAGGCTTCAATTTCCTAATCTGTAAAATGAGACAGTTAGACTAGATGCCTCTAAAGTCTCTTTCAGTTCTAAATCTATTCTCCTATGACCATCTAGTTCATTTTTCAGGACTTTCCCTGATGTTAGAGCCACCTTCCAGTCATCCGGAGGCTCAAGCTTACCATTCAATGCAAGACAAAGAATGTATTGTATGTTTGTTAAGGGCTGAAAACTGTGTTTGATGCTATTTGGAAAATCTCCCCTTATCATTGGATCAAGAAAGAATTATATGTATCCTTAGACAGAAAATAGAAAACAGACGCAGAGGAAAGGAATTCAGATATGGAATAATGATAGCCCAACAGAAAGAGAGAAGCCAAAGCTATTTAATACTTATTTTGCTTCTGTTTTCTTTGCCAAGGAGAATAATCTTTGGGCTGGAAAAAAGGGAGGAACATTGCTAAAAGTTGGTGGCACCTAAGATAAGCAGGGAGATGATAAGAGACAATCAATCTGCTCTTGCACACCCCAAGTTGCCAGGACCACATACCCTACGTTCTAGGTGCCCCTCATTCATACCAGCTGCCTTGGGTCACAGATCCATTTTCACAAAAGAATCAGTCTGGCCAACAAATGCTAAAATTGAGTGAGTTTTGCTAAACTGCATCATAGGGAGGTTTTTCACTAAAGAATCAGCCTGGCCAATGAATGCCAAAATTGGATGAAAATGTTTTATTAGGTGGTATGTATCTCACACAAGGAAAGACTTAAGACCTAAAATGAGACATCCAAGGGCAGGTGCATAGGAATAGAGGGAAAAGAAAACCAGCACTAAGGCTTATCCCATGGAGGGGGTAACCAGGCTTTAGGTTTGATGGTGATCAGCCCACAGCAAGAGGAGGAAGAGTGTTAGCAATAGGTATTCCAATATTACCGTATTTTCAAATATGGTCAGAGAACAGAGCCTGAAAACTATAGATCAACTGCCTTAACTTTGATTCTAGGCAAAACTCTAGCACTTACTATTAAAGGGATGGTTAGTGATTATCTAGAAAGGGAAACAGTGATCCCAAAAAGTCATTTAAGTCAGACCTGAGGCTAAAGAATAGGTAGGCCTCCTTTCCATGCTCAGATTTGATGAGTTTCTATCTCTCAGTATAATATGGTGGAAGGAACCCTTGGTTTTCAATTTAAAGGAACTGTGTTCAAACCCTACCTTTGCCATATACTACTTCTGTTATCTTGAGACAGTCAGTTGAGCTCTCCATGATAATTTGTTTTGCTTGGCCACGCATATTTGTTATAAGGATTTGTTTTTTTTTTTCCTTTTCTTTGCCAGTGTGGGGTAGGGGTAAGTCAGGATGGGAGTGAGGAGAAAAAAATAATTTTAATTGAAAAAAATTAAATAAAATGAGAGGGTTGAACTTCCAGCTCTAAATCTATGATCTTGTGATGATCCTAGTTGATGACTGGGTACCCCTGCATTCTTCATCACCTCTGAACCAGAGATATAGTTCAATGATGATTGGCCAAGAGAAACTCACGGTACTGTTATAAGGCATGGTTGTTTGCAGCAATTTCTGGAATGGGCAGTGTTTTAGTGACAAAAAGAGTGAGTATCTAGGACAGAGAGCCTGCTTTAAGCATCTAACCCCTCCCCCAAAAAAAAGTGGCTTAGGAGGCTATCATATCATGATATAAAAAACCCTAAGCAACTGGTATACATGATTTCTGAGCCTCTATGAGTTGACCTGTGAAAGACCACAGAAAAGGTGCCATGGAATTGAAAAGCAAATGACCAGATTTTCAAATGTGGTCAGAGGATAGAGACTGGATACTGTAGACCAGTCACCTTTACTTTGATTCCAGGCAAAAATTCTAACACTTACTATTAAAGGAATGGTTAGTGATCATCTAGAAAAGGAAGCAGTGATCACAAAAAGTCATTTAAGTCAGGCCTGAGACTAACCTTACCTATAGAAGAAATAGGGAGCCCCCTTTGCCTTTACATTTTGCTACCAGGGTGGCTTTTGTTTTTGTTTGATTTCTATTTTCATTGATATATTTTGTTTTTATGTTACTTTCATTTCCCAATATACTTCTCCTCTGTTCCTAGAAACAGGCTTTTCCTTCTGACAAAGTATAAAAAAATGAAAGAGAAGGAAAAGCCAACCAATCTGACAGTTCAAGCAATATTCTACCTCTGGAGAGAGGAGAGGAAAATCTTTTTTTCCAACTTTTCTTCAAGATCGAGTTTCTTGATCGTTATAATTACATAACATTTAGCTTCTTTTTTTTTTAAATCTTGTTATCCTTCCCCTTTACACTGTTGTAGTCATTGTGCATAGTTTTCTCTGTTCTGCTAACTTCACTCTGTATCAGTTCATAAGCCTTCCCATTCTTCTCTGATTTGTTCATATTCGTAGTTTCTTACAGAACAACAACATCCCATTATATTAAAATATCCTGTTTTATCTAGCCATTCCCCAATCTAAGGTCATCCACTCCCTCCCCACCCACCCCCACCTCCAGTTCTTTTGATCTATATGAAATTTTTCTATAACCAACTTCTTTGGATGATATATCCAGCAGCAAAAGCTCTGAGTCAAAGGTATAAATATTTTAGCCACTTCTCTAGTGCAATTCTAAATTGCTTCCCAGAATGATTGAACCAATTTATAGCTCCCCTAGAAGCATTTTAGTGTTCCTGACTTTCTATGGCTTCACCAACATTAACAATTCTCATCTTTTGTCATCGTGATCAATTTGCTGAGTGTGAGGTGAAATCTCAGTATTCTTTTGATTTTGATTTCTCTGATTCTTAATTCTTTCACACCATGGTTTGTTTTGTTTTGTTTTTTTCAGCCCAAAGTCAAGGTTTATTAAAGATCTGCCATATTGGCCAGAATCTTGAGGAATCTAAGCATTCGTATCACTAATGCAAGTGGGCCAGATTTTAAGAATCTGAGCCCCTTAATGGAGACAAGATGGGCCTTGTAAGCAGAAAGACTATGGGAGGGATCTACTAGTGGCCGAGTAGTTTAGGGTGATGGCAGGAGGGGTCTAAGGAGGATCTGGATGGGAGCGGCCAGTAAGTTGGGGTTATGGTTGTTCTTCTTTAAAAAAAAAAATAGTAACGACCTCTAGTGTGAATTTCATTTTTAATCTTTGACTTTAACCAATCCTCACTTAGGGTCATGGGAAGAAATTGAGTTGGCAAGAACTTGAGAGTTACTAGGCTAGAAGAAAGGACTTTGGGAAGTCATGAATGAAGAAGACCCAAATTAAACATTGATGCTATCTCTATAGGTCCAGCTGTTATCTGCTTAATGTCCTACATTTGCAAAAATAGATATAAAGGAATAGATTTTTAGGTTATTGAATAATTAATCAGTCCTTGGCCAATGAACTTAAAGATAAGTACTATGTCTCGTCCTTAGTCTCTTGAGAAATTCTAAAATACCTTCTGAATTCAAGAAAGATGCCAGAAAGTTCAGCAAAAGTTTTACTGCTAAATATATTTTATTTGTAGTCTCTAAAAATGTCACATCCATGTAAATAGGATTTTGGTGAGGAAAGCATAGGGGTAGGAGGGAGAGTGAAGGATGAAGAGGAAGAAGAGGAAGAAGGAAGAGGAAGAAAAGCAAAAGAAGATGACGATGAAGATGACAACGATGACAGCTCATATGAACACATTTTTTCCTAGCAGCTCTTTTCACAGTAGCAAAAAATTCAGAACTAAAGGGACATCCAATTATTGGGGAATGGCTAAACCAATTATGTTATGTGAATGCAATGGAATGTGATTATGTCAGAAGAAATGATGAAATGGACAGTTTCTGGAGAAACCTAGGGAAACCTCTATGAACATTAGTGCAGAATGAACTGAGCCAAACGAGAAGAATTTATACAATGACATTATAAATAAGCACATTTATTTACAATAACATTATAAATAAAAACAATTTCAGAATACTAGAATTCTGACCAATCCAATCAAAGTATGACTCCAGAGGACTGAAGATGAAGCATGCTACCTACCTCATGACAGAGAAGTGAAGAACTTAGAATGGAGAGTAAGTTATATATTTTGGGGCACTGCCAACATGGGAATCTGTTTCATCGGACTACGCATTTTTGTTATGAGGGTTTTATTTTAATTTTTATTTAATATTCAATGGAGTGATTGTAAGGGATAGATATTAAATGTCTACAAAAATAAATATATATACAAACACACACACACACACATATATAATTTTAAAAGCCCTGCCTCTGTCATTTACCATCTGGGTGACCATGAATAAGTTATTTAACCTATCTGGTTGCCTCAGTTTCCTCATCTGTAAAATGAATTGGTTGGACTAGATGTCATCTGAGTCTTTTCTAACTTTAGATCTATAATTCTCTTATTTAGTCTCCCTAATGGATCTTACATACAAGGATAAAGTGGGCTATGTAAATCTTTGTAAAAAAAATGCTTTTTTTAAAAAAAAAGTGTTTAAAAAATAAAAAATAAAAAAATGTGTATTGATAAAAGGAGTCCCCAATGTCCTAAGTCACTACAATTTAAATAAACAAATAAATAAGCTAAGGGCCTTTGAAGGCTACATTACTTTGGGTTGTCTCCTTGGGAAGGGTCTTTAAAAACTAAGTCACACCCAGCTGCCTCATTCACAACAAAGCCTAGAGCCGGGCATTATTCCAGTTTGCCCCAGGCCAGGAAGAGCTCTGCAGAGAAGATGTAGTAGATGTGGGATCTCTCAGTTAACCAGAATGGTAAATTAATGACAAGACCCTTTTCCTCAAACTTCTGAATAAATGGGGAAGTTACTATAAGATGATGAGTCAAACCCACACATAACTAATTGTAATACCACATTTAATGTAGATTTTATGTCAGTGATTCCACTGACTTACAGAAGCTCTATTCAGCTATCACAACGCAGCTAGGATGAATTAAGCTGCTATGTATCTTTCATCTCAAAACTGACGCCGACATATCGAAGAGGCCATCACCTTCAGAGCTGGTGTTCACCCTGAGTTAATCTAATACCACCTTGAGTATATTTACCCTGCTGCTCCAGAGATTTCAACAGAAGAGGCAGACTGGTCAACAAATGCTGATTTTACTTAGCGTGTCTTAAATGACACAAGATCTTGTAGCTAAATCTGAGACACCCACAGTCATAAGAAAGGGAGCAAATGAAGAGAAAAAGGGGGCCATGGACACATGGATATAACTGTATCCACAGAAGGGAGGGGATACACACACACTTTACCCAGTTAAGGAGAATCTAGACCTCAAAGCACATAGCAAATGCCAGAAAAGCAGAAAGAGACGGTAGAAGCAAATCAGGCAGGTCTAGAGCAGGGCTTCTTTACTCGGGGTCCATGAATTTTTAAAAAAATGTATATTTTGATAATTATTTCAATATAAATGATTTCTTCTGTAATCCTTTATGTTTTGTTTCATGCATTTAAAAATGATTCTGAGAAAGGCTTCACGGGACTCCCCAAGGGGTCTGTGACACACAAAAGGTTAAGAACCCCTGGTCTAGAGAAAATACAGCCTGTCACAAGAAAGAATGAGATCCTATTCCCCTAAACAAAGGAGGGTTTTTGGGGATTACCATATCTACTCAGCTACCTTTTCTCCCTTAGGCTCCTTCCAACCATGTCAACCTCTTCTCCTTCCACTGCTGACCTGCTGTTTTATTGGAGTTTGTCCAGGGTTTCTAAAGATTGTTCTTGGACCTCAAAGCATTATGGATCAGGTCCAAGGGCTGCGTATAATGGCCTTGGCCATTTAAAATTTGAGCTATTAAATCTAATCTGGCGCTGCTATTTTATTTAGTGTAAGATAAATTGTAAAGTGCATAGAATTACCACACGCCGGATGCTGAGAACAAATAAAAAATTCCCCCAAATGAGTAATTCCATCAGAGAATTAAATCACTTTGTAAGGTAGTAGAGCAGGCACTTAATTCTTTGACCAAAGTTTTCCAAAACTACAAAAACAGGCAGCTCAGCATTTCTAAAACCTAGAAAATGGAAGAGCATTGTTCCAACAGGACATGGCAGAAGCCTCCCTCTACTTTCACAATACGAAGACTTTCATCCTGTGATTCTCTTTATCCAATCCCTCACCTTCCTGACTTCCTCAGCCTCTTGGGGGATTTATTCAGCAGCCCCTTATTTACAGAGTCTTAGAAATGCAGGAACACGTGCTTCTACCCTGGCATTTAAAATAGCCACCACACAACTTATCCTGTTGCTCTAAAAGGGTTGTGTGACAGCTTAGCTGAACCTAACCTTGTTCGTCATGAGAGACTGCCTCCTTTCTAACAATAATCACGAATTCCTTCCCACAAATCAGTGGGGCCGATGGCTTTGTTTGCTATCAGAATGAATGAAGTAGTAATTGGGGACCTCTTAAAAGTTGCCACTAATCTACTCTCAGCATCCGAAAAAGAAAAAAAAAAAGATGTGATTGGGTAATTTGTCCTAGGATAGAGATTCATGTTCAGGGGGAGTCTTCAAGCAGAGAGTGGAAGACCAGCTGTAGGAGGTATTATATAAGGCAGTTTCGTGCTTCAAATATGGATTGCATTAGTTGGTATCTGAGCTTCAGTAGTTGTTCAGTCATTTTTCAGTCATGTCTAACTCTTCGTAACCTCAACTGGGGTTTTCTTGGCAGAGACACTGGAGTGGTTTGCCATTTCCTTCTCC
>NW_020954652.1:1399166-1406990 GCF_900497805.2 Vombatus ursinus | reverse complement strand
CTAGCGCTCTATCCACTATACCACCTGGCTTGAGTTTATTCATCTGTACAATGAAGGAGTTGGATTATATGACACTTGAGCTATTATTTTCTTCCTCTAAATCTATGCTCTTATGACTGTGGACAATACATTTCACAATTCTCTTGGCCTCAGTTTCTTCATATGTAAAATGGCGAGTTGGATTAGATGACCTCTAAGTTTCTTCCAGCTCCAAATCTATGATCGAGGTTTCACCACTAATTTGCTGTGTGACTTTATCAAGCAATTTCTACCTCTCTGGGCCTCAGTTTCCCTGTAATGAAAATAAGTTTGCCTTCTCTCTTATGTATACTGGAAAGAGAGATCAACTAGTCTTTGCGTCAAAAGATATTTACTACCTGCGTGACTTTGCAAATCCCAACTCTTCTCAGCCTCATCCTTCTCCGTGTTGGAAAGCCATCAGCACCAATGGATTCAAGTGGAAGGTCACCCAAAGAGGACTTGAAAGGCTCATGGTGACCATGAGTAAAGGTACAATGCACCATAAATGAAGAGGTATACAGGAGAAATAGAATAAAGAATGTTGAGGGAAGGGAAGAGCATTTATAGAGCACCTAGATAGCATAGTAGATAGAGCACTGGGACAGGAGTCAGGAAGATCTGAGTTCAAATCCGGCTTCAGATATTTACTAATCATATGAACCTGGGAAAGTCACTTAACCTTGTTTGCCTCAGTTTCCACATCTGGAAAATGAGCTGGAGAAAGAAATGGCCAACCACTCCAGTATCTCTGCTAAGAAAACCCCCAATGGAGTCATAAAGAGTCAGATACAACTCAATAACAACAACAACAATAACAATATATATATACAGTTATCCCTTCCACATCACGACTTTCCCAATTGTGGTTTTGATATACCATGGGTTGGCATAAGAAATCAAATGGTAATTTGGGGGGAATTTTGTGGATACACAAAGTTCAGCAGATGACACAGAAGTTTAGAAACTCAGAAATGCATAAAATATCTGTATATTATTGTATAATATCAACATATTTTATCTTTTAATACAATAACTACATACACTTTCTTTTTTTAAAGTTAAAATAAGTAAAAAGGTTTTATTTCATTTTCATACAATATTTTTACTTAACATTGACCTACATACAGCCTGTAACCAAATACTTAACCCAAATTTTACAATAAGGCACTGTAAACACCCCATAAAATTTTAAAAACAATTCAGACTTTTTCTCTGGTACAAAGGGAGGGCCAAAAAATTTTATGTGGATTTGTCTCTAACCCTTGTGATGTAAAAGGGGTAACTGTATTTGTATGTATGTCTGTGTGTATGTAATATGTAATAATATATTATATATTTAATGAATGAATCAGATATCAGTTAAGAAGTCATGTATCATAGATAACAGACAATGACCATGGTTCATACCCTCAACGATCATCATACAATGGAATTAAGAGGAGAAAGAGTGTATACCTGGGAGAATTAGATAATAGAAAACAGATAACCAATACAGCTGGCCCAAAATACACATATGAACGTAAAGGCCTTTGGAAGGGGTGTTGAACGCCACAACGAAGAGGGTTTATTCACAGCCGAACTCTTCACCATGCATTTTTATATGTTATCTTATTGTTATCATTTTACTAACCATAGTATTTAATGTTTCTATGGTTTGTCCTTTTGTTTACTCATTCTTTACACTTATATTACTTAATCTTTACTTTTGTCTGAGTTTTTATTCATACTCCCATTATTGATTTCAATTTATTTTGCATTATGATCTATAAAGGGAATGTTAACTATTTTGTATTTTTGCATTTCTTTCTGAGTGTTTTTATGTACTAATACATGGTCAATTTTTTTACAGGCAGAGTCAATGTCTAAAAATAGTCATATTCCTTAATATTGCCATTCAATCATTGCTAGAGGTCTATCATTTCTAACTTTCTAATATTATGTTCAGATCCTTAACTTCCACTTTTTCTGCTAGATTTATCTAAATCTGAGAGAAATATGTTGAAGCCCCTGACAATTATTATCTTAATAACTATGCCTTTCTGTAATTCAATTAGCTTTTCATTTTAGTACTTAGATGCTATGCAATTTGATATTTATATACACACACACACACACACACACATATGATACTGCTATGGGGGCAGTTAGGCAGAACAGTGAACAGAGAACCAGGCCTGGAGTGAGGTAGATCTGAATTCAAATTTGACCCCAGACATTTACTGACTGTGTGACCACGGGCAAGTCCTATTTGCCTCAGTTCCTCATCCGTATAATGGGGACATTGCCAAATGGCAAACCACCCAAATAACTTTGCAAAGAAGACCCCATGGACTTGTCATGAAGAGTTGAACATGATTAAACAACATGGTTTCATTGTTTGTAGTGCCTTTTAACATAGTGTGGTCTTCGTGCTTATCTCTCTTAACTCCCTCCATTTTCATAGTTATCTTTTCAAGGCCTAACTTTTACATCAACTTGATAATCTATTTGGAATGTTAGTATATGATCTTCAATAAGCTTGAAGCCAAATAAGTGGAATTGATCATAAAGATGATTCTATCTATTCTCACCTTTGCCTCTGGAATATTGATATTGGAATATAGCTTTTAAAGCACCTTCATCACATAAAGATAGAAAGAGACAAATATACAGACAAAGGCATGTGAGCTTACAACTCCAACTGACAAGTCTATGAAAACAATTTCGTGGTAAGGAGAGAGGAAGATGGTGAAAACAACAGCCAACACTAAGAAAAAAAAAAACGCCACCAGTCATTTGTTGTTATAAGTTTAGTTGTATAGCCACTCTAATTTTTTTCTCCTTTTTAAAGGCCCAAAGGAAATTAAACCACAAAAACCATGTTCATGTAATCAGAGTTTTCAATCTGGTTCTTGGGTTCTCAGATATATCTTGCTTCATATCTCACATACACAGAAAAAAAAAGTCATCAACCGTTCCAGGAAATCCAGCCTCACCAGTGAAAGACTTGTTTTCAAGCCTTGAAAAGAATTTTAAAGCTCTTTCTGTCCTCTGTTCTGACTTTGGAGGAAATTGTCAGAAACCCAAATAACATTGCTGTATATTAATAATAGGACTTTCTGGCGTTGTGTGAAAGTAGAATAAACCTTTGGGATCATGAGTTTGAAGCTAATTTTCACTTTATGATCTAATCAATTGCCAACTCTTATTCCATCTCCCTCATTAATATCTAAAACATCTGTCCTCTTTTCTCAACTCACATGGCTACTCCCCTAGTACATTTCTTCTAACTTGGATTACAAGAGCCTCTTAATGGGTCTCCTACTTCCCATCTCTCCCTTCTCCAATTCATCCCATGTGCAGCTGCCACATTGATCTTCCTAAAAGCACAGGTCTGACTCAGTCATTGCTCTACTCAAGAAACTTCAGTGGCTCCACATTACTCCTGCACTAAAATGCTAACTACTCTTTGGGGCATGTAAAATTCTTCTAAAGCTGTCTCTAGTTTATTTTTCCAGACTTGTGCCACAGTCCTCCACTCTATTTTCTAGCTAAATAGCACACTTTTTCTCCATTCTGTCTTCTATCTTAATGCCTTTGCAAAGACTGGTCCTAAAATGTGAAATGTTCTTCCTCTTCACCTGCACCCTTAGAAATACATACCTCCCCTTAAAGGCTCAGGTCAGGTGCCCGAATCAACCTTTCTGTGACCCCCTCCATTGTTAGTGATATACCAACCCCCAAATTTGTCATCTATTTATCTATCATATCTATCAATTCATCTGTCTATCTATCTATCTGTCTATCCATCCATCCATCTATATGGAGAGATTTTTGAAGTGACGGTTCCAGGATTAAAATCCTCTCTGTCTTGGTCAAAACAACAGCATACCTAACAAGAAATTTAAATAGGTATCAATTACAATGGAATCCTATTTTGTCCAGATCTCCTGGTGTCTGGGACTACAATCTTAGTATAAGGAATTCCCAGTGAGGAAATGCCTTCTATCAACACAGATCAGCAATTGTTCAAAAACTTAAGAGTTTTCAAGAATTGCTCGTAACATTAAGAGGTTGAATCATCTGCCTGTGATCTCATAACTATAATATGTCAAAGGCGGGTCTTGAACACAGCCCTTCCTGCCTCTGAGGCTGTCTCTCTACTCACTTTGCTATACTCTCTGGCTAATAGTTGACATTCAATAAATGTGGGTTTTTAAAATAATAATTAATTGATTGATTGGTTAGGCATCTGTTGACAAGAAATCATACATAACATACCATAGCCATGGATCCTCCTCCGAAAAGGTCATCATACAATGGAGGAAATAGACAAGGGTCAATAGAAATATACAGGAAAAAATTAGATGGCAGAAAGCAAAATAATACAGAACTATAAATTATGGTAGATCATAGATTTAGAACTAGAAAGGACCTAGATTGGCTACCTAGGTCAATCCTCTCATTTTGTAGATGAAGAAGCTGAAGTTCAGAGAGATTAAATACTTTTCCCAAAATCACACAGGTAATCATTAGCAGTGCCAAGATTTGAACCCAGGCCCTATGACTCCAGAACCTTTGCTCTTTTAGCTCTTTTGTCCGGTTGTTGTTCAGTCATTTTTCAGTTGTGCCTAACACTTTGTGACCCTATTTGGGGTTTTCTTGGCAAAGATACTAGAATGGTTTTCCTTTCCTTCTCCAGTTTATTTGACAGATGAGGAAACTGAGGTAAACAGGGTTAAGTGACTTGCCCAGGGTCACACAGCTAGTAAGTATCTGAGGCCAGATTTGAACTCAGGAAAATGAATCTTCCTGACTTCTGGCCCAACACTCTACCCACTGTGCTACCTAGTTGCCCTAGTAATACCTAATACAAGATGTCAGTACTCCAAATACTCAGTTACAAATAACACTGTAGTTATTGCATTGAGCCTGGAGATGCTACAAAGGCTCCTCCATGAAATTCACAAAAATGTGAAAGATTTGTCTCACCATCTGCAGTAGAAAAACAAAGTAGATGAACAAAAACTCCTTATGTTATGCAGGCTATGATAGAAAGCTACTAGATAGGTTTACATTAGTATGTTTGTGTAAATATATATATATATGTATATGTATATATACACATTTATATATGTGTGTTTGTATATACATGTGTATACATGTGTGTATATAAATATACACATACATGTGTATATATACATATGTGTACCTATACAATATCTGTGTATATGTGCATGTATAGATGAGAGAGAGAGAGAGAGATGCTTAGATGAACAATAAACCCAGGAGACTGAGTTCTGTGACATTTGGGAAATTGTGCAATACTCTCAAATCCCAAAATGGAGAATCATTGTAGTACTGGGGATATATTGCTAGATTTGGGGTGAGAGGATCTGGCTTCCTCCTGGCTCTTCAATTTACTGTGTCTCTTTGGGCAAGTCATTTTAAGGCTTGGCAACTGATTGCATGTGTGGAATGAGCAAGAGAAAGGTGTTGAGGATGATAATGAGGTTATATAAAACTGGTGGTACCATTTTCCCTGTAGGAAAGTTAAGATGTGGGATGGGTTTTGAGGGAAAGATAATGAGTTCTGTTTGGAATAGATTGAATTTGAGATGTCTTTGGGACATCTTACTTCCCATCTCTCCATTCTCCAATTCATCCCATGTGTAGCTGCCAAATTGATATTCCTAAAGCACAAGTCTAATGTCTAATAGGCATTTTATGATGTGAGACTAAAGCTAAGGAGAAAAACTAAGGCTGGATAAATAGATCTGGGAATCATCTGGGAAGCATAAAGACAGTCATTAAACCCATGGTAGTTGAGAGCACAAAGTAAGAGAGTATAGAGGGAGAAGATGAGAGGGCTCAAGATAGAGCCTGGAAGGACACCTACAATTAGTAGATTAGAGCTGGATTTAGGGGTATGGATGAAGATCGAATAAAAGAGCCCTGTGGTCAACCCAAATCAATCTATCAAGCATTTATTAAATACCTCTTGGGTGCCAGATATTATGCTAAGTGCTGGAGATACAAAAAAATACATACACACACACACAATGTCAAAGGAAAACCAAGAGATAGCAGAGTCACTAAAACCTGTAGAGGAAGGATACAGGTTGAGAAGGTAGTCAGATATGTCCAATGTTACAGTGAGATTAAGAGGGATGAAGAAGAAGCTATTGCATCTAGCAGCTACAATGTCATTGGTAACTTTGGACAGAGTTGTTTCAGTTGAATGGTGAGGCAGGAAGTCAGTTTTTAGAGAAGTTAGAAGGAGGTGAAAGGAGAGGAAGTGGAGGACCTGATTATATATGGCCTTCTCATATGAGAAGCTGAGGAGGTAAGCAGGACCATAGCTAGTGGGCAGATAGAATCTAATGAGGGTTATTTAAAGATGGGGGAGACTCGTGCGTGTTTTTAGGTAGGAACCAGCAGATAAAGCTGGAAGAGTGGAGAGAGGGTGGGGATGCTGTTGAGGGTACCTTGTTGGAGAAGATGGGAAAAGGGGATAAAGAGTACATGGAGAAGGGTTGACCTTGGCAAGCAAAAGGGCCCCCTAATCATCAGAGAGTGGAATAAAGGAGCATATAGAATGGGATGATGCCAGAGGAAAGGGGGTGGGAGAAGAAGAGAAAGTCCTAAGTAAAAGGACTTAATTTTTTCAGTGAAGGGCGAGGTGAGGCCTTCTGCAGTGAGAGTCAGGCGAGGAGGAGATGACATGGGAAGCTTGAGGAGAGATGGAAAGGATTGAACAACTGCTGTGGTGAGTGGGAGGAAGAATAAGGGGAAAGGAGTAGGATTGCCTCCCTGTGATGAGGGTCTACTCAGGATTAGGCAGCACAGATTTACAGTGGATTCATTCCACATGTTGTGATTTCCTCCAGTTGCAGTCAGCAGCACACCAGGAGAACAGAAAGAGGTAGATGGTTGGAGTTTGGCAAGACACGATCAACAACAGTACAACAGAATGAGGGATTCAGTAGGTGAGGATTGTGTAGAGGTCAAGACTGGGAAGGGAGAAGAGTGTAGCCAAAGCAGGGATGAGGGTCTTGGATGGAAGTGAGGGATGGAGGAATTGAAAGAAACGGCAAGGACCAGAAGTAGGTTTAGGAGGTGTTAGGTTTAAGGAGAGATGGAAAGTGTAAAAGATTATGATTAGATGAAACATGGAAGTGGAAAACATACAGGTGATGGTGAAATCAAGGGTATGATCATCCCCATGCGGAGCCGAGGCAGATTGGAGGATTGGATCGTGGGAGTTATGCAAACCGGAGCTAAGAAGTTGGGGTGTTTGATGGACTGTCAATATTTACGATAAAGTTTCTTGGGTTGGAGAGAAAGACTGTGAGGAAGGCACTGAACTCAATGAGAAAAGAGGGAGAAAATTCTAGGGGTGACAGAGAGGATATAAATTGGTGCATGTATACAAACACATATGTGCACATACACATGTATACACACATATGTGTGTGCATGTGTACATACAGGTACACACATGTGCAGCTACGTGGCACAGTGGATAGAGTGCCCAGCCTATAGTCAGGAAGACTCATTTTCCTGAGTTCAAATCCGGCCTCAGACACTTACTAGACCTGGACAAGTCACCCAACCCATTTGCCTCAGTTTTCTCATCTGTAAAATGAGCTGGAGAAGGAAATGGCAAACCACTCCAGTATCTCTGCCAAGAAAACACCAAATGGGGTCATGAAGAGTTGGACACAACTGAACAACAATATAGCATACATACACAGAGGGATAGACAGCGAAACAGACATAGATAGATAGATAGATAGATAGATAGATAGATAGATAGATAGA
>NW_020954652.1:1387078-1399106 GCF_900497805.2 Vombatus ursinus | reverse complement strand
TGGATAGATAGATAAACAGGTAGATAAGTAGATAGATAGATAGATAGATAAGATAAATAGAGACAAAACAAATAATAGGAGATGGTCCAGTTACTTAGCAAATATGAGAAACAGCAGATAGGCAATCAGAGCATTAAATTAGGACTGCTATGATGTAGCAGACATGGGGGTGAGGTTTTAGACCTAGATGTGGGTTCAGATCCTGCCCTTACCATTTTACTATCTGTGTCATCTGGAATGCAGAATGAAAGGACTTGAGCTCAAAACCTGTCTGAGCTTGGGAACACCACTTCAATCCGTTGAGGCCTCAGTGTCATCATCTGGAAAATGAGAGGGCAGGACTAGCCAAACGTTGACGTCCCTTCCATCTCTAAATCTAGGAGACTCTGAAGTCTCAGAGCCATCAAAGCAATACATCCTTTTTATACGACTTTGACTCCATGGCACACCACATCATGCCACTCAGGGCATCATGGTCAATTTTATATGACTTTGACTCCATGGCACATCACATCATGCCACTCAGGGCATCATGGTTAACCTATAACCCGTCCACTAGTCCTGCTCCCTGGTCTCATCGCCTACCATAAGTCAGTTACGCATCTCCTCCGTAGGGCTTGGCCATAGAGTTAAATAGGATGAGAAATGTCTTTGGGTACATTTTTTCCTCCTACTGTTTGGGCCTACTCTTGGGTATTGTCTACAGCAGAAGACTCTGACTGGACCATTGCAAATGCAGTTCTATGAGCACAGTTTTAAGCCAGTAGAGGGAGGGGCCTAATCTGTAAACAATAGGCCATTCATCTTCCCTTCCCTATGATAAAACATCTTCATTTTTGTCTGCCAAGTTGATATCGAACATCACCAACAACATCTTGAAATTCAGAGCATCACAAAAACTCGTGGTTCTGTGTTAAATTTATTGTTGTTTGGTCACTTCAGTTGTGTCTGACTCTTCCTGACCCCCTTTGGGGTTTTCTTTGCAAAGATACTGGAGCAGTTTTCCATTTCCTTTTCCAGCTCGTTTTACAGATGAGGAAACTGAGGCAAATAGGATTAAGTGACGTGCCCAGGATCACACAGCTTAGTTAGTGTCTGAGGCTGGATTTGAACTCATGAAGATGAGTCTTCCAAATTCCAAGCCCAGTGCTCTATGTGCACTATGGTGCCACCTAACTGCCCCAGTGTTAAATCATTAAAGCTGTGAACTGCTCTAAGACTTTTAGAACACTTCATTTTTAAAATGGTTACCTACATCCAAGATAAACTAAAAATTATACTGCGCATGGAGATCATCACTCAAAGTAGAGCATCTCCTTCTTAGAGGGATTTCTATATAAATTTGTGTATGCCACCTGGTCAACCCAAAACTGTGCTAGGCAGCAAAATATTCATCATGGTTAACCCAGAACATGAGCATACAACCTGTTTTCCACTCGGGTAGGGAAGTCCCACAAGAGTCTTAAAATTTTAAGTTTAGCATACATTTGAATTTTCAGAAGTAATAGAAAAATCTTTGTATTTACTTCTCTCCAAGAAATCTTCTATCTGTTGCCACAGGGGAAGGGAACAGGCATTTCTTAAAGAACCTACTATGTGCCAGGCACTGTACAAAGTACTTTAGCAAATATTATCTTATTTGATCATTCACAATGGCAGACAAATGTTTATTTGGCTCCTTCCAAATCGTTCCTTCCCTCCCACATCCATACAATGATGAACATAATCTCAAAACACAGAAAAAGTTTCTTTTTTGTCAGCAAACTGCTGCCCATTAATTTCCAAGAGGCAGCACAACATAGTTGATAGAGCACTCTACTTGAAGTCAGGAAGACCTGGGTTCAAATCCCTCCTCAAGATATTCACTAGCTGTTGTAACCCTGGGTGAGTTACTTAACCACCACTTGCCTCAGTTTCCTCAACTGTAAAATTGAAATGATAATAGCAATAGTTCAAATGAGATAATATTCATAAAAAGTACTTAGCTATAGCAGAATAGTCACTATATAAATGTTCATTCCTCTTCCATTCCCTCTGAAGTCCTAGGCAAGTCACCAACACTTCCTAAACCTTAGCTCCTCATCTATAAAATGGGAGATTTGGACTAGAATCTAAATGACCCCTTACAGCTCTAAATTTATGAAGACAGAAAACATAGAAATAAGTCCTTTCTCTATATGAGGGGTCCTTAATCCTTTTTGGGTCCTGGACCTCTTTGCCAGTCTGGTGAAGCCCATGGACTCCTTAGAAAAAATGTTTTTAAATGCATAAAACAAAACATTGAAATAGTTATCAAAAATATATTTTCAAATATATGTATATATATATATTTTCCAAAGTACACGGACGCTCTAGAAACATCTGTTAGTTGGAATAAGATGTATAGTCAAGACTCCCTCCGGTCAGTAGAGAGGTGGGAGACTAGGGTTGCAAGATACTGCATGCACTACCTACCAAAGGCAATTATTTTTTTCTGGATAATTTTGCTTAACTATTTTGCTTTGTTACAAGTGAGGGTTCAATAAATGGCTATTATACAAGAAGGTGACAGTGGAGTAAAGAACAAAACTCATGAACACAATTTTAAGGCAAAAAAATAAGAAATTTTAAAATAAAATAAAATTGAATTAAATATTGTATGAAAGTCTGGGTATTGCACTGGGTCTGTCCTTCATCACTGTAGGATTTTTGCCCCCACCCCAGGGTGTTATTAAATTAAGATCAAAGTCGCTGTAAGATTTTTTTTCCTCCAGGATTATACCTTGGTAAAAGGAGAACAGGAAAGCTTGGTGCCTTGAGCACATGGCCCAGGCATCAAAAGTATGTGAACATACTTGAATAATTCAAGACTAACCATCCATGTTCCCAATGGAAAGCTCTAAGCAGTTCAGAGTCACTCAGATTTACCCAGAGTGGCCTTGGGAAGAGCTATTCTTTAAAATCAGCAAGAACCAAGTAAATTATCTGTAAAATGATACTGAAACCTGATCCTGGAGCCCGTCTATCGGCCCCAAACCTAGCGATGGAGTACCTCCATGATGCCATTATTTGGGGGTTTTGTGTTCCCATAGGAGAAAGGGGAGAGTGAGAGGAGTGAAGGGAAGAAAAAAAAAAAAAAGCTATTTCCCCATTAGTGCTCAAACAGTGCCCTCTTCTGGTCATCTTAGGAACTAGGTTTGAGCAAGAATCTAAGACAGGATTTACTGTAGTCTTCATGCATTCCCATTGACAATACCTTGAAAGAAAGAAGGGATCAAAAAAACTGAACAAGGAAAAAGGGCAATGGTGAACACTGCCTGTGAATCAGCCTATCGCTATAAATAGGTAATCTTCAAATCAAGAAGTGATACCTTGAAAAATAAGATTTAAATTTTAAAAAGGATTAGTGCTGGTATAGAAGAAAGAAGGTTTTATTGGGAATCTTGGCTCCATCCCTAATTAGCTCTGTGACCTTGAACAAGTCACTTTCTTCCCTGGGCCTTAGTTTCCTCAACTGTATAATGATGAGGGCTGAATGAGATGATGCCTTGGTTCTGTTTCAATTTTAATGTTCTGTGATAATACAATAAAATAAATAAAAAATAAATGAATAAATGGATAGATAGGTAGATGAGACAAGTAATAGATAGATGAGATAGATAAATGAGAGATAGATAGATAAATGGATGAGACAGGTAATAGATAAATAGATAGATGAGGTAGACATATAGACAGACAGACAGACAGACAGATTGATTCATGGATGGATGGATAGATCAGACAAGTAATAGATGAGATGGATGGATGGATAGACAGACAGATAGGACAGGTAATAGATAGATGAGGTAGACATAGAGATAGAGACAGACAGACAGATAGATGGATAGATGATGGATGAATGGATGGATAGATGATAGGTAGATAGACAGACGGATGGGTGGATGGGTGGATGGATGGATGGATGAATGAATTGATGGGTGGATGGATAGATGATAGATGATAGATAGATAGATAGATAGATAGATGGATAGATAGATAGATGGATGGATCAGACAAGTAATAGGATATATAAACAGACAGACACATAGATAATGATAATGAAACAACATGGTGTAGGGTAAAGAATGATGGATTTAGAATCAGAGGACATAGGTTTAAATTCCAGCTCTGTCACTATCTGGGTGACCTAGGGTATCACTTTCTCTCTCCAGACCTGTTTCCTTTTCTATAAAAAGGGTTGGTCTAGATGGCTTCTGAATCCTTGAGTTCAAATCTAGTCTTAATCTGCTTACATGGCCTTGGACAAGTCACTGGCCTGGTTTCCTTTTACACACCCTAACCCACAACAACCTTGTGAGATAGGTCCTCTGGGTACGAGTATCCTCATTTTACAAATGAGTAAACCGAGCCCCAGAGAGGCTGTTCCTTGTCTGAGATCCTGTGGAGCCTATTTTCTATAGTAGAAGGAGACTTGGCACTGGAACCAGAAGATCTGAGTTCAACTCCTGCCTCTGACATTTATAATCTGGGTGACCTGCCACATCATCTTTCTGGGCCTCAGTTTCCTCATCCATAGAATGAGGGGAGTTGTATTAAATGATATCTGAGGTCCATCTCTCCCAGCTCTAAATTCTATGCTCACACAGCTAGTAAGCGTCAGAAGAAGGATTCACATACTAAGTCACAGAATCTGATTTTGAGCTGGAAGGACCTTAGAGGTCATCTAATCTAACCTTTTCATTTTATAGTTGAGGAAACCGAGGCCCAGGAAATTCAAATGACATGACCAATCTCATGCAGGTAGTGTATAAGAAAAAATGTGAAAGGACTTGGCACCTAGGTGGCACAATATATTGGACCTGAAGTCAGGAAAATCAGATGAGTAAAATGAGGTTAAATAACTTAGCCGAGGCAAACAGCTAGTAAGTGTCTGAGGCCATATTTGAACTCAGGAAGATGAGTCCTCTGACCACGGACCTAACAGCTCTATCCACTGTGCCACCTAACTGCCCCAAGTAGGAAATCTACCTACACTATAATATCTATAGCTTTGCCCTTCATCGTCAATGACTTTCCTACTAAATTCTATCCCTCTTTATAACTTCCACATTTCCATTGACCAATGCTTCAGTCACCCAAGCCTACAGTGTCAGAGTCATTCTTGACTGCTCACTCTCTCTCATCCCATATATCCAAGTTGCCAACTCTTGTCATTGTCCTAAGTTACTCTCTTTACTATTCCAATAGCCTCTGAATTGTTCTCCTTGCTTCAACTCCCCAGGATGACCCATCCTCCGTAAGTGCCAAAGTGATATTCCTAAAGCACAAGTCTTACCAGGTCATTTCCATTCCAATTCGAGAGTTCACTAACTCCCAAGGATTCAATTGGCATCTCTATAATGTCGATGCTGAAATCTACTTATCCAGCCCACCTCTCTGCTGACTTCCAGTCTCACTTCTCCAATTGCCTATTTGACATCTCCGACTGGATGTCCCATAGACATCTTAAACTCAACATGGCCAAGACTGAATTCAATATCTTCCCTCTACCTCTTCCAGATTTCCCTGTTACTATGGAAGATACTACCATTCTCCCTCACCCAAACTCAACTCCTCACTCTCTCTCACTCCTACAGTCAATCAGTTTTCAAGTTCTATCATTTTTTCCCTCATAATATCTCTCATATATGCCCTGTTCCCTCCCCTAATACTGCCACCAGCCTTGTGCAGGCCCTCATGGTTTTACACCTAGACTATTGCAATAACCTACTAGAAGGTGTGACTGCCACACTCCTGCCCGTCCTCCAATCAGCCATCGAAGTGATCTTCCAAAAGCACGGGTCTAACCATGTCATCTCCCTGTTCAATAAACTCCATTGGTTCCCTATCACCTCCAGGTTCAAATATAAAATCCTCAGTTTGGCATTCAAAGTCCTTCATAACCCTTCATAACTAGGTGCTGTGGAGCACTTAGAGCTTGGTCAAACAACAAAGACGTCAAGGTCATCCATTGCATTCCAAGCCATAGCCAGTTGTCTTAACTTTTATCTTGCCATTGGACTTCAATGACTCGGGAAGAGAGAGTGAGGCTGATGACCTGGCACAACTCTGCCTCACTTAAATCCAATTTACACATGAGTCAATGTATCACCCATGATGTCATTGGTCTTCTTCAAAAACAGAGGACAAACAACAATATTTTATGTCCCTCTTCTCCATGTACTCTGTAGTCCAGTGACACTGGCTTTCTTACTATTCCTCAGACAAGATACTCCATCTCCCAACTTTGGATATTTCCCCTGGCTGTCTCACATCCCTGAGATGTTCTCCATCCTTATCTCTGGCTTCTGGGTTTCCTGCTCCCACCTTCTGCAGGAAACCTTTCCCAATCCCCCTTAATTCTCCCTCTCTTGACTGTTTCCAATTTATCCTGAATATACCTTGTTTACACACAGTTATCTACATGTCGTCTGCCTCTCCTCCTCAAGGACAGGGACTGTTCTTTACATTTCTTTGTATCCCTGCAGTTTAGTACCATGCCTGATAAATAGTAGGTGCTTGATAAATGAGTAATGACTAGCTCAGTAAATGCCACTGGCCCCTAATTTCTTGTAATTTCTTAAAAACTTTTCTGTTGAGTATTTTAAGTCCTTTGCAACACAGCTCTAGCCTGCCTTTCCAGCCTTACCATACATAATACCTCTTCATACATTCTATGGTCAAGATATATGTCACATGTAACATTCTATTTCTCATTTCCCATCTCCCTGCCTTTTCACAGGCTGCCACCTATGTCTGGAATGCACTCCCTCCTCACCTCTGCCTCTTAGACTTCTTAGCTTGATTCAAAACTCAGCTGAAGCCCTTCCTACTGAGTTCTTTCCTGAACTCCCCAGCTGCTAGCCCCACACCTCTCCCTATTATCTTGTGTTCATTGGTATGTAAATTCTTATGTGTGTGCATGACATTTCTCCCAAAGGAATATCAGCCAGGTAAGGGCAGGGACTGTTTCATTTTTTTCTTTATAGCTTGATTCCATAATGAAACTCCTGGCACACATTAGGCACTTAATACATCTTTATTGGTTGATTAATTGGCTGGAGATCTAAGTTCAAATCCCACCTTTGATATTTCCTGTGTGCACATAACCTAATTTCAAAAGCTCTCTAGGCCTCAGCTTTCTTATATGTAAAATAAAGATGATAATATCTCACACCTCTCTCACAGGGTCACTCTGAGAATCAAAGGAGATCACACACATATGTAAACTTGAACAAACTATACAGTGCTATATAAATGTCAGTTATCATGATGGAAAATAACAAGTTAAATCTTGAAAAGTTTCAGATCCTAGGTAAGCTGGGTCAGAAATAAGACACCAACAGAAATCTCTGTCCTCTGTTCATTCAAGGACTCTCTCCTCTAGGAAGAAAACAAACTCCTCTGTTTGGCATTGAAGACTTCTCGCAATCTGTCTCCTGACTCTAGGTTTCCAGGATGCTTGTGCTTCACTCTCCTTTACGTACTCTACGTTTCAGCCAAACTGGCCGACTTACTTTTCTCTGCATGTAACAATTGATCTCTTATCTCTGTGTCTTAGTACCAGCTGTCCCCATGTTGGGAGTGCAGTCTCTCCTCATCTCTGCTTCTCGGAATCTTTAGTCCTTCACAATTCAATTCTTCCTCCTACATGAGGCCTCCTTCTGTGTTGCTGTCCCCAAAATTATGAGAGAGATGGAAGGAATAAAGCAAGCAAGTAAAAGAGGGAGGGCGGGAAGGAAGGAAGGGAATAAGAAAGAGAAGAAGGGAAGGGAAGGAGGAGGAGAAAGGGAAGGGAAGGAAGAGGAGGAAGGGAGGGAGGAAGAGAGGGAGGAAGGGAGGGAGGAAGGGAGAAGAGAGGGAGGGAGGAAGAAGAGAAGAAAGGAAGGATGGATGGAGGAAGGTAAAGAAAAGGAAAGGTGGGGAAAGGGAAGGGAAGTAAGGAGAGGAGAAGATTGCTTATCTCCATACATGTTTCCTTGTCAGTGGAATTTAACCCCCTGAATGCTAAAATTATTTCATTTTGCATAGCACCAAATAACTGCATATCAAATGAATGAATTCTTACTGAAAGAAATAGGGAAATCTGTCACACCCTAAAAGAACCTTCCTGAAAGGTAAGGAACAACAGTCAGTATTTTAGAATCTTCCATACAAATGTCTTTTTTTCTAAAATTAAATCTTTCATCAGAAAAAAAGAAGTATTCATCGATAAAAACAACAAAGTATGCTTAGTGCAGTGGAAAGATTACTGCATTTAGAATAAGAGAATCTGGGTTGGAGTCCCAATTGTTTCACTTACTAATTTGGTGACCTTGAGGGAGTCATTGAACCTCTACGGGCTTCTGTTTCTTTATTTGTCAAATGAATTGTAATAGATTATCTAAAATATCCCCTCCATCTCTAGATCCACAATCTTATTTACATTTAAATTGATAAATATCAAGTCATAAATAAACATAACACTTTTTAGTCATTCCTTCTAAATTTCCGTCAATTTTCGTTGTCCAATCATTCTTATTTAGTTTTCCTCACAGATTGTAGCTCATGTATAATACTCTGGTTCTGCATTTTAAGGTTGTTGTTGGGTTGTTTTGTTTTTGTCCTGTATTTTTTAATGAAAATGCTTCCACATTTCTTTCTGTAAGGGTATACCCCTTCTAGGCTGACAACTTTCTTGTTGGGAAAGTGAGAAGACAAAGACAAATATGAGACTTGTATGTAAAAAACACTCAAAATAGAGACAACGCACTTACCCAGGGCAAAACAAACAAACAAACACAACTGTTTCAATGCCTTGTTTTCTAGCTGCACATTTGCATACTGACCAATAGGGGAACAGGTAGCTAATCACAACTCTGAGCCTCAGAACTATTTTGTGATTATGAGATATATCTACATTGCCTGATTATGGCTTAGCCAGCAGAGATGGGGATTTGATAATGTTCTGATTAATCAATATAAGCTAGAGTGAGATATTTCACTGAGATGACCTAGCTCTCTGAGCCAAGGAGGTTGACCTAAGAAAAGGCTTCATAAATTAGTGGAAGGCAAGCTATACCTTTTTGTACTGCTCTCTAAAGACTGAAAGAATTTTTTGGTGAAAGAGAGACTCCATTCTGCCACCTGGTACCCAGAAGGTAGAAATCCCTCCAAGCTTGGCCAAGCAAATGGTATTAGAGAACCTTCCAGAAATCCTAGGCTAAAGGACTCTGCCCTTTCTGTAAGAGCAAAGCACTAATTCATCAACAGAGAAGACCACCCTAGCAGTGGATTGGTCCAGCCTTGTAGAGAATTGTCCCGGCCAAGCAGAACAATAGTCCAGTCCAACAAAGGGGCAGCTGAGCTCAGTCATGGAGCAACTTTGTAGGAAAACAGTCTAGTCTAACCTTGAGGCTGACCAGTCTTACAGCAGAGTAGTTTAGCACAAATATGGAACTTCCCAGCTTATCAGTGAATGTGTCCATTAGTAACCTTGGCAAGGACAGTCCCCAAGAAAGAAAAAAAGAAATCAAAACTCAGTTACAGAAAAATTGGAAGCTCATCTGGCCACAGGTTCCTTACATATGTTAGCCACTACCATGGAACTTTTTGAACTACCATAGAGAGTTTGTGCCCACTCTCCAACATAGAAAACATACATTGTTGGGACCACAAACTCCAGGTAATTATTGTTCTCACTTTGCCTTTTGAGTAAATGCTGTTTACTCAATGTAAATGTTGTTAAAAATTCATTGAGTTGTGGAAATACAAGCACACTAATATATTCTTAGTGGAATTATGAAACAGTATTATTATTTTGGAAAAAATGGAATTATGCAAATAAAGTGACTAAAATGTTCATGTCCCTTGAACCACAGATTCCATTCGTAGGCTTATACCCCAAGGATGCCATCGATAAGAAGACCCCCATATACTCCAAAATATTTACAGCAGCACTTTCTGTGATAACTAAGAATTGGAAACGAAGTAGATGCCCATCAACTGGTAAATGGCTAAACAAATGGTGGTATTTTAATGTAATGGAATACTACTGTACTGTAAGAAATGAAGTGTGTGACAAATACAGAGAAGCATGGAAAGAGCCACATGAATTGATGCAGAGTGAAGTAAGCAGAGCTAAGAAAACAATATACCTGGATGACTGCATCAATGTAAAGGGAAAAGAACAGTGACATACCAAAACATCAAAAGTAAATGTAATAAAATTATAAAGATCAAGCCAGACTCAACTGAAGAAAGACAAGATATCCCCAACCTACTCCTTTATGGAGGTGCGAGGTCTATAGGTATTACACATCGCACATGTTTTCAGACTTTTTCAATGTTTCAACCTGTTGTGTTGATTTTTTTCCTTTAAAAAAAAATACTATTTGTCATATAAGTTGGCTCCCTGGGAGGGGGAAGGATACTTGGGATAACTATGGCAATGTGAGAAACAGAATATATCCATAACAGCTTTTTTTAAAGCAAGTTCATTGAGTCACCTTCCTGATTTTTTAATAGAATGTTCACCAGGAGGGACTCAGGACCTTCAGTAGTCAGAATTTTCTCCCCTTCCCCTTATCTCTAAAACCCTGAGTATAACAACAGTTTTCCCTGTGGGGACCCAGACTGATGACATGGGTGCAGTTTGGGGGAGTCAGGGAATATGGAGGCAAAGAGGAAAAGCCATACTTCATTCATATCCCTCATACTTGTCGGCCTTAACTGCATTATAATATTCTATTACAATAATGTCCCTCAAATTATATACTTCCTTTATGTTTAGGCATTTAGCATCCTAGATTTAGAGTTGGAAGGGACCTTGGAGGCCATTTGGTCCAACCCATTCATTTTACAGATGAGTAAACTGAGGCCCAAGGAGACTAAGGGACTTGTCCCAGGTCTCACAGGTAGAAAGTATCAAAGGTAAAGTTTGAACCCAGGTCGTTTGACAACAGAACCAGAACTATTTCTATTAGAATGCATTTAGTTTGTCTTGTGATTATTTGTTGTTGTTTTTGCCATTATATATAATGTAGCTATGAATAATTTGGAGAAATTGTTCTTTGTTCTGTCATCATTTTTGACAATGCTGTCTGGGTATGTTCCTAGCAATAGAATTATTGAGCCACCGTGTATAATTATTTGTGTAACTTTCAGTGTGCATTGCCAGAATGATCTCCATAAAAATTCTGCTTGTTGCCCTTGTTTTGGAAATAGCAAACAACCAAATGAACACATCTCGTCTGCAGTGCGACAAGCCTGGACTCCAGCATTTGCCTTTTGCAGCTAGTTCCTATTCCTGTTGGCATATGCCAACCACCCAGGAGACGGGGGAGTTGGAGTTTGCATGTTGCAATCCCAGCACCATCTGTATACATATGCATACATCTAGAAACACATCAGGAAATGGCTAACAACACTTAGAAGGCAATCACAAATCTCATGATTATAAAGAAAGGCAGTGGAAAAAAGCTGGCATCATCGTCAAGTTGACATGAATGACTGAATCTTTGCTGGGAGTTATATCTGAATCTCATTTCCAAATCACTTTGCTTCTTTTCACAATGGAAAGATATAAAGAAAATCTTCCACTAAGATCATATATAATGATTCCTGACAAGGTTGGAAGAAAGATGATAACATGATGTACTAGTAATTCTTTTTTAATTTGGAAAGATGGCCTGTGAAGTAGACGTATACAACATGAATACATAGAATGGATTGTGTAATATGCACATATGTAGATAAAATGTACATATAGAGATATGTTGTGGCATAATAGATAGAAAGCTGTCCTCAGACCAGGAAGATCTAGGTTCAGGACCCACCTCTGATAAGTGCAAGATGTGTGGGCAAATTGTTCAACCTCTCAGTAATTTAGGCAACTCTCACTTTAAGTTGTCAAGACGGGGCTGAACTCCATTGATAAATGGAGTCTTCCTTTTCCAGGAGTTCCTTGTATCAATGAAATCACAGATCAAGGAAGGAAGGAAGGAAGGAAGGAAGGAAGGAAGGAAGGAAG
>NW_020954652.1:1321298-1387047 GCF_900497805.2 Vombatus ursinus | reverse complement strand
ACTATGTTGTGAGAGCAACAGAGTTCAGGATGAAACAACAGATTGAGCAGCAAGGATGGGGATTGAGTCCCAATTCTTTCTCTTACTTTCAATCCTCTCACCTAGGAGAATTAAGACTGCTGTAAAAGAGAAATGTTGCCCTATACTATTCTCCTAACCAGCCCTCCAGCCATTATCCTACAATTTTGAACATGTCTGACGAGAGCATGTTAATAATTATCTGTGAAATACCTCAAACTTGGAAAGAGGTGGTTTATAAATAGGATTATGATTTATAGTGTCTTGAACTATATTTGAGTAATGCTTCTCTCCTCTTGTCCCTTCGAAAAGTAGAGCATTACTGCTATAGTTAGAAGAGAAGGAAGAACTTTTAATTTTATTTAATCTATAAATGTTCTTTCTTATTATGACCTTTACAAACATCAATATTTGCATATATAAAGAACATAGAAAGCTTTGCTTATGAAAACATGGATTTCTTATAACACAGTAGTATCAACACCACCCTGCTTATCTCTGTTCCTTTCTGAACATTTTTCTTCTCTCATCTATGAATTTTTAAATGTTTCATTGGCTCTCTTTTCTTTTCTTTTTTTTGCATCATTATCACTACTCCCTACATCAGCCCTCACACCCCTGAAAAAAATAAAAGCCCATCTTCTGTGACAAATATAGTTAAGCAAAACTAATTTATAGCCAGTCATGTCTGAAAATGTATATCTCACTCTGGACATATAATCCACCAACCACCTCTGTGCTAAGAGAGAGAAGGATGCTTCATCAACCACCTTCTCAAGTTGTGACCGGTCTCTGCAGTGATCAGATTTCTTAAGTTTTTCAAAATTGTTTTCCTTTACAATGCTATAGCCATTTTATAAGTTGTTTTCCAAGTTCTTTGCCAACCTGAAGAGTGCAAATTAAAACTTGAGATGTTTGAAGAAGAAAAACTTTCTTAAGCACAAAGTGACCAGAAGTTTTGACAACAAGTAGTGAAATTATTATTAGCATAACTGCCCATGAAATGACTGAAGACGTAAAATTACTCTCGGTCCTCCTGGATCCACAGCAAAGGTGGCAAGGAGATGAAAGGGGAGGGGCAATAAAAGATGTTAAGAATCATGCAATATTTATATTGGTTACAGTTATCAACTATTTATTATTTAACTATCAATTATCTATCAACTAATAATACTAATAGCTAGCATTTATATAGTGTTTACTATGTGTCAGGCACTGTGCCAGATATTTTACAATTATTATCTGATTTGATCCTCACAACAACCTTGTGAGGTAGGTGCTATTGTTATCCCCATTTTACAGATGAAAAAACTAAGGCAAACAGAGGTCAAGTGACTTGTCCATAGTCACATAGCTAGTGTCTGAAGCTTGATTTGAACTCAGGTCTTCCTGACTCCAAGTCTAATGCCCTCCCCACTGTTGTTGTTGTTCAGTCTTTCAATTGTGTCTGACTCTTCATGATCCCATAGACTATAAAACAATAGGTCCTTCTATCCTCTACTATCTCTCAAAGTCTGTCCAAGTTCATGTTCATTGTTTCCATGTTATCTACCCATCTCATCTTCTGCCATCCCCTTCTCCTTTTGCCTTCAGTCTTTCCCAACATCAGGGTATTTTCTATTGATTTGTATCTTTCCCTTATGCAGTCAAAATATTTATGCTTCAACTTAATTTGACCCATTGTGCCATGTAGCTATTCAACTATCAATTATTTAACTCTAGGTACTCTAAAAGACATTTTTCCCCATTGACCCAATAAACTTACACTGTACTGGAAACTGAACCAATTCAATCCAATATTCTTCCTACCAATCTTTCTTATTCATTTCCCAGCGTTTAGTTGTGAATGCTCTCTAAACGTAGTTGAAGTGAGCGTTACGGGGAGGAAGCAATTTGACAGAGGACTTGCCCTGTAGGAGAACGTTGCCTTGGTGACTTCTCTCTCCCCACTTGCTGACATGGATGAATTGGAAAGACTGAGAGTTTTAAAGTGGGGCAATCCATCCTGGTCGGGTCAGTTGGGTCACAGTATCACCAAAACATCAAAACAAAATCCTATGCGTAATCAATGTGTTCAGGTGAGATTTATCAGAGGACATGGCATAATTGACTGGGTCCTGAGATGATTGAGAAGGGTAGTAGAACAATTTCATCTCAGATGTGTCCCCCAAGTTTATGGTGATTCTTCAGATCATATCAACTTCATTATCTTTGAAGGTCAAGCAGCAGTGAAACGAAGATAGCCGTGAATTTCTCCGGCAACAATCTTGAGTAGCAATGTGTCTTCAGCAGAGTTAAATTTAGTTAAATTTAGAGTGTAAGCTTCTTGAGGGAAGGGACTCTTTTTTTTTGTAATCCCAAATGCTTAGCACAGTATCAGGCACACAGTAGGAGCTTTATATATGTTTTTGGACTGAGTGATTTGCTCTTCCTGACTCCGAGGCCAGCTTGTTTCCCACTATATTAAAAAGATTCTGATTCCAGTAGAGGAAAAGCTTCATTTCAGCAATAACTTATGGCTGCAAATATTTACCCTTTGATCTAGCCTTGATCACTGAGTGGCCAGGATACAACTGATGGAAAGTTTTGGAGTCTTTTTTTTTTTTAATCTCATAATTGGTCTTTTGAATAACTCAGAGTTGGCATACCTTCAACATCCTCAGTGGACGTAGAAACCTGAGAGACCTGTATTGGACAGTTTCTCATAATTAACATAAGGATTACACCCATTAGTAACCCTGGGAGGCAGCTGTTATCTCAGGGCAGGCAGCCTGCCCAGTGAAGGTGTTAACAATTATCCTGAGAATGACCTTGAAAGAACCTAGCATTATCTGGATGGGGAAAGAAGGAAGAGGGACAAAGCCCAGTGACTAGGGCTTCTTGAAAAAGTTATCAAGGAGAAAAAACTCTTGAACTTTTAATAGGCTAGCTAAAATGTTACAAGCAGTTTTAGTCTACGTCAAAGAAACCTATTAACTCTTAATGAGCAAGAAGAAAAGGCCATAATACTATACAATACAAATGTCCTACTTTAGGAAGGAAGCTACCTGAAAGAGAACAGAACGGCACTGTCAGCTTTAGCATACTCTAAATAATAAATGGTTCCAATCCCACCTGAGACTTGACCCATCACTTAAAACTTACTTCAGCAGATTAAAATCTGTACCTTGAATTTATGAGGTGGCCTATGGCATCCACTCCAATGAAAAGCCACCTATAACACAGGCTTGATGTGAGTGTAGGATGAGATCAAGTTGGTAAAGTGGCTTGCAAACGGCTATGTAGATGTCATTATCATTATTAGTAATATTTCTCTAGAAGATGATGCTTAGGGGAAGTCAGCTTCCTGACCCAGCCAAGCTTTTGGACTAGTAAACCGCAGCTCTAACAAGATAATGGTTCTTGACTCTTTTGCCATCAAACTGCCATGCGTGGCAGGTCCACTGTTGACACAGTGGTTCTTACTTGGTAGAACCCATCAATGCATGAAAGGAATGGAATCAATTCTTTGGGAATGATTCAGGCAGCCTGGATCAGATCACAGATTTCAGTACCACTTAGTTCCCAATTTTAGTCCATGTTGCATACAGGTTATCCCAGAAGTCTTTGTTGTTCAGTTGTTTTCAGTCACATTGAACTTTCGTGATTCTATTTAGGATTTTCTTGGCAAAGATATTGGAGTGTTTTGTCATTTCCTTCTCCAGCTCATTTTACAGATGAAGAAACTGAGGCAAACAGGGTGAAGTGACCTGCCCAGAAGCCGGATTTGAACTCAAATGAGTCTTCCTGACTTCAAGCCCGGCACTCTTTGCACTATGGCGCCACCTAGCTGCCTCAGAACTCTTAACGCTCTTTTAAGTTTTAATAGCTTAGAAATGCATTAAGATTTTTGGAACACCTTGTTAATTGTTGCCCTGCCTGCAGAAACAGGGGACTCATCCAGTTTCTGTCATCTATTGAGTCTTCTGCATGCCCACATCTTTTGGGGCACCAGGGACGACTCCCACAGAATAATCAGTAATAATACCTCACATTTAAAGAAAACTTGAAGGTTTACAATTCACTTTTCATATATTATCTCTTTTGATCCTTATAACAATGCTAGAAAGTGCTATTGTTATTCCCATTTTAAAGATGAGGAAACTGTGCTTTAGAAAATCTCAAGCAACTCGATTACAATCAAAGAGCAGTAATTATCTAAGGCACAATTTGAATCCACGGCTTCCCGATGCTAAGTCCAGAATTCTCTCCATCATGTTACATACACTACCTGTCAATATTCCAGGCTATCTCTTCAAATGTCACTTTGTCTTTCTGTACAGTTTTACCCTAGGCAAAAAAAAAAATCAACAGGAATCATCAGGATATATTTTTGGTCATTTGAACTTGTCATTTCATCAGTGTGGGGCTTTTTCAATGAAGAAACCATCTACTGATGTAAATGGGCAACTTTTATGTCATTTAGAGTCTTAGAAAATTGCCTGGAAACATGAAAAGGTTAGATGAGTCACCCAGAGGCGAGCACAACCAGAGTGTCTCAGAGACAGAGCTTGAGCCCAGGTCATCCTGACTCTGAGACTGGCCTTTTCTCTTTGTACAGCATGGAACTGCTGACCTATGAAGTGGCTCCCAACCAGATAAGGACAGGAATTGAACCTGTAATTTCATTGATTCAGGGAAGTCCCACATGAGGAAACTTCCTCTACCAAGCAGATCACCACCTTATACAGTCTTAGAAAGGTGCCAAGAATACCAAGAAATTAGGTGACTTCCCAGGGTCACACACCCTGGTGGGGCCTGAGTTCAGGGCTTCCTGGCTCTGGGGCCGGCTTTCTTTTCACTGCATTGAGGAGACTGATTCCTACTGAGTCTGTGAAAAGATCATAGGAGAGGTTTCTAAAAGAAACAAACAAACAAATGGAACTGAGAAGACGTTAGCAACTTCTGAAAGACTAAAGGAATGATCATCCTTTTATGTTCACCCATGGACTTGGTAGGAGAGTATCACAAATTTCCTGGAATGCTTTGTTTTCTTCACTCTATTTAGGACCTGTTTTTCTGTCTCCTAAAATATACAGATTCACCCATGGTGGGGCAAAGGGGTTTAATCCATGGTGTTCCAATTCTATTCCTTCATCTATGTTTCACCCATTTCTCTATATACTTTGACCCAGATTCCACTGCTCAACATACACTACAAGGAGGCTAATTACAAACACATATATACATATACACACACACACACACACACACACCACAGACAGATCAAAATATTTATTGCAGCATTTTTTATGGTAGCAAGAAATGGAAACAAAGTAAAAGTCCATCACCTGGGAGCTTCATGTACCACAAATTGTGAATGTAATAGAATATCATTTTGCTGTAAGACATAATGAATATGACGGATACAGAGAAGCGCGGTAAGACATATATGGACTGATACAAAGTGAAGCAAGCAGAACCGGGAAAGTATGAACAATAATGACAATAATGTGAACAGTTAGAATGACCACCACAAAACAATGTAAATTGAATATTGTGAAATTAAGATGGCCAGGCTCGACTCCTTCTTTGCAGAAGTGGAGGACTGCAGATATGGGACACTGAAGATAACATCAGACTTGTTTTATGCACTGATTAGTTTGGCTGAACATGTTTCGTTTTGTTGATTTCTTTTTTATTCTTTGTTATAAGGAATGGTTCTCTGGAAGAGAGAGGGGAGGGGTGCGAGGAGGGATGAATTAAGAAATGAAAGTTATATAGAAACAAAAGATACCAATAAAATTTTATTTAACCCACATGGCTGCTTTCTCAGCTCTATAAATTTTTTATAATAATAGCTATGAATGCTTTGCCTGATCCCCTAAGCTATCACTGTTATCTCCCTTTTCAAGTTACTTTGTGTTTGCTTCTTTGGGTATCTCTTGTAACCCCAGTAGAATGTAAGCTTTTTGAGGGCAGAGGCTATTAGTTTTACCTTTGTCTTCCTGAAGCCAAGAAGCCAGCACAGGGCCAGCCAAGGGTGGCTACTGTGCCACCTCACTGCCTCAGTTAATGAGTGGCTAAATGATTTATCCAGGGTCACATAGTATTTACTACAGGCAGCACTTTAAAACCAGATATTCCTGATTCTAAAATCAAAGGAGGGAAGTAGAAAGAAAAGAAGAGGAAGGAGAAAGATTGACTTCTACAGAGAAGAAGCTGATTGGCAAATTTGTGAAAGGTGGAAGCCTGGACATGGTGACCTGTTAAAAATCATAACTTAGATACTGAAAATTCAGTATCTAAGTCATAACTCAGATAACGTGTCAGGTAAAAGCCCTAACAAGAAACTGTGACCTGTTTGTAACCATTCTGACCAGTATACAATCTTGTGTTTAGACTTTTAACCAGTAACATTGAGTAAAAGTCCAAGCTCAGAAATGAGCTTATTGCTAGGGAGAAAACCCAAAAATATCCACCAATCAGTAGTGATGTACTCTCTAGCTCATCCTCTCTTTGTTTTTTATAATTACCACAAGGATTTGGGGGTTTCTTTGGTGGGGATCCACCATGGGTCTGGCTGCAGCCCCAGACCACTGATTATCTGAATTCTTGGCAGGGATCCATCGTACTGGCGCCCAATGTAAGTAAACCAATTGATTAAACTACGACCTGTAAGTCATCTGGAGCCCCTTGGTCTCTTTCTTTGGTATCAAAACTCACTCCATGGTTATGGGGGAGCTATAGGGTTCCCCAGCCAGGGAAATTCTGGGCCTTACCATTGTCTTTCCCTATTGGATTGTAAAATCCTTGAGGGAAAGGGCCGTCTTTCTTTTTCTGGTTTATAATATTCATTCTTACAAATACAATCCCCAAATCATATTTCTTATGTCATTTGTAGCCCAGAACTTAGCATAGTGCCTGGCATATAGTAAACACCTAATGTTTATTAAATGGAATTGAACTGAATTGAATTGATGCTCAAAGTCCTCTAGCTGGCCTACCCGGAGGGTCAAATTTCAATGACAGAATATACTGATATCAGGGTCAGGAAGCCAGCATAGGGAAAATGGAAGGGGAGAAACTTGGTAGCAGGAAGTTCATTCACGGCAATTTAAGGAGATCAGGCAGAATTACAGTCCAGCCAACACCACCAACCTAGATTAGCAAGGCCATTGGACACTCTAGCCCACTGCTGCCTCTGGGGTTATGCAAAGGGGACCACTCACTGACTCAGAGTAGAGGCATCTCATTTTGCAACTCCAAAATGGTAGGTAGCTGGTAGTAGAGTGAAGCAGGGGGTTGTTTTTGTTCTGTTTTCAAGTTAACAAATCGGCAGGATAGGCAATGCTTAGCATTGTTTGCACCCCTCCTCCAAAAAATGGGTCTGGGCAATGGAAAGTTCCAGAATGCCTCTGACCCCCAAACAGTCTATCCTATCTCCTTTTTCACCCCCTTGTTCTTCTGGCTGATGATTTTAGGAACTGAAATCTATTGGTCTACTTTGGTTTTCCCAAAGCAATATTTTTAGCAAGGGAACATTGGTCAAATCAAGTTTCCCAGGGGAGCTATTCTTTGTCGTCTGATAATAGTACAGGATGAAAATGTTCCCAGAAGTTAACACCATTTTTCATCAGCATCATTCAATATTTAACTAGTCCTGAAAATGTGCTAGGTCTGCCAAATCCAAAAGTACAGAACGCTGCCCTCCATGTATTCAATGAGGAAACCAGAAAGATAAACACCAATTGATCTCTTTCATTTTCTAACTTTTCATTCTTTTAATAAAAAAAAAAGAAAGAAAATAAAATTTAAGGGGAGACTCAATGGTAGACGATGGCTGCCTATGTACTGATACTGTATTTAGTTAGCAAGCAAAATACCTAAGGCCCTGCATTTCTTTTCCCAATTGTGGCGATTCTGAATTCCTTTGCATTTACTTTCTACCTCTAAGACCTGGATTTAATACAGGTCATGCTGAGATCTCTGGAAGACTCTCAGTGGGAAAGCTTGTGTATTCAAATTTAAATTCTTCATAAATATGATGTATTTTGTGCTCCGAGAGAGCCTGTACCCCCCGAGAATGAATCCACTTCAGAACGCACATTTCCTCCAACTGCCTGATCGTCACCACTCAAAGAGTAGTGAGTGCCCTTTCTCCTGCGCAAAGGCCTCTTCGTTATTCCCTCTATCTCTGTTCTCTCTCTTTTTCCATTCCACTCTCCAAGAAGCAGTCAAAATTATATTCCTAAAGAGGAGGTCTTAACCATTTCATTCTCTTCCTCAAGAAGTTCAATAGGCACCTTTTCACCTCTAGGCTCAAATATAAATTCCTCTGGTTGTTATCTAAAGCAGCTAGGTGATTCAGGGAATAGAGCACTGGGCCTGAAGTCAGAAAGACCTTAGTTCAAATCCAGTTTCAGATACTTCCTAGCTGTGTGACCCTGGGCAAGTTGTGTAACTTGTCTGACTCGGTTTCCTCAACTGTAAAATTAGGATCATAATAGCACCTACCTCATAGGGTTGAGAGGGTCAAATGATTTAATATTTGTGAAAAGAATTTAGCATGCAATGATCTAAGACAATTCCAAAAGACTCATGATGGGAAATACTATCCATATCCAGAGAAAGAACTATGGAGTCTGAAGGCAGATCGAAGCATACTATTTTCTGGGGGGGGGGGGGGTTTGTTGTTTTTGTTTTTTCTTTCTCATGGTTTTTCCCTTTTATTCCGATTCCTCTTTCGCAACATGACTAATGTAGAAATGTGTTTAATATGATCATACATGTATAGCCTATATCAGATTGTATGCTGTCTTGGGGAGAAGAGAATGGAGAGAGGGGGGCAAAATTTAGAACTCAGTCTCATAAAAGTAAATGTTGAAAACTAAAAATGGATTCATTAATTTTTAAAAAGATGAAAAAAAGTATTTAGCATAGTGCCTGGTACATAGTAGGTGCTTAATAAAATATGTGTTCCCTCTTCTTCCCCCTACAATCTGATTCCAATATTGCTTTCCAGGTTAGTTATCCATTACTCCCTTTCATGTACTCTGTGGTCAAGGTAAACCTGATTATACATGACAGTCAGTGCCTCTCCCATCTCCATGGCATTGTACTGGTCATCCTTCATGCCTAAAATGCATTCTCTCTTCACCTCTACTTAGGATTCCTAGCTTCCTTTAAGGCACAGGTCAAATACGATATATCTCCTAGTTTGTATATACTTAGAAATGTACGTGTTTTCTTCTCTTTTGGAGTGTAAGCTCCATGAGGGCAAAGACTTTTTCATTATCGCCATTGTGTCCTTAGAACCTAATATAGTACATGGCGTATAGTAAGCACTTGATAAAAATCTGTTGATTGGTTGGTTAATTCACTGAGTATAGATAGGCATCATAATGTAGTGGGAAAAGCACTGATCTTCAAATAAGGTAACCTGGGTATGGATGTCAGCTCTGCCAGTCACTATCAAATATGGGGGTTCCATTATCATGGATGAAAAAGAATAGTTTGTTATTAAAATGTTCCAACAACTCTTTCCCATTTTTCTTCTGATTGTCGTCTTCTTTTCAGTTTCATCATTAAATACTCTTAAAAGGATCCAACTTACTTTGTCTCTCACTAAAGGCCCTATAATTTCATTTTTCTTTCAACCATCTTTCACTATTCATGAGGTAATATTGCCCATGAACTTTCACAACCTCCTGGGTATGATTTTACAAATATACGTCTATTCTACGTGTGTGTTGTCATTGGTAGCCATGTTTTTCTCTGTTTAGCAAGAAAATAAATTGTTTGCTGGCTGAAGTAGGTTCTAAGCCCTTTTGGCCTCTTCCTTGGAGCAAATGAATTGCAATGGTTTAACTTCCATGGGAAATGGTGAAAATCTGCATCAACATCTGTTCCTTTCATCATTTCCCATTTCTTTGGCATCAGTTGTGTATTTAAATTGGTTGTGGTACAGTTTAAATCACAATCCATCTATGCTCCCAATTTGGGGCCATTTTGATATTTGCTGTAACACGCTGATGGTCTAACTGAACACAGATAGCTGATACAGAAATTACATTCCCACAGGCCCAATGGTTTCTTCCCTGCTAAAACGCATTCTTTGCTGTTTTTTTTTTTTGGTACGTAGCATGTGTAGCATCTCCCAGTAATTTTCTTAAAGTAGTAAAAATACATACATATATATTCATATGTATACACATACACATACACATATTATATAGAGGGGGGAAGAGGGATGGGGAGAGAGGGGAGAGAAGTGGAAGGATGAAGAGAGAAGAGAGGGAGGGAGGGAGGAAGAGAGGAGAGAGGGGGAGGGAGGAAGGAAGAGGGGAAAGGGAAGGAGGGGGAAAGAGAGGGAGGGAGAGGGAAGGGGAAAAGGGGAGGAGAAAAGGGGGATAGGGAGGGGAAGAAGAAGAGGGGGAAAGGGGGAAGAGGAAGGGAGATAGGGGAGAGGATGAAGGGGAAGACCAAACCTACATTTCTATCAGTACTGGGAACTCCCAGTAAAGAAAACTCCTTCTCTGCAATTTATATTTTTAGAAAGTTGTCTGGGGGCACTGAGAAGTTCAATTACAGGGTCATACAGCCCATATGTGCCAAGGGCAGACCTAGGACCCAGGTCTTTCTGGTTCCAAGAGTAGTTCTCTACCCTCTGCTCCATATTGCCTCTTGAAGGAATTCTTTATGATATAAGCGTGTCTCCTCTGTAGTTTACAAGCCTTTGGCCTCTTTCATTTCTTAATCTGAAGGCATTTTTTAAATCTTCTCAATGTCCATCTATACATGGAAGTAATTCTAATATTCTATGATTCCTGGGAGATCAGGGACTATGGACTCCATCCTAAACTTTTCTCTTGAATCAATTAATGAATCAATCAGCAAGCATTTACTAAGTGACCACTGTGGGCCATGCACTATGATAAGTGCTGAGGATGCAAATCTAATGAAACAACTGCCACTCTCAAGGAGTAGGGAGCTTACATATGGAGCAGAGTGCTGTGCACTTAGTAGGTGATCATCAAATGTTTGTTGATAAATAACTCTAATACTAATTCCTTTTAGCCTCCACTAAGCCTCTAGCAAGCCTTTGAAATTTCATAGCACGGTTCAGGATCTCCCAAACAGCCCGCTACCAACACAACAGCCCCTCAAATTGCATCACTCCTTGCGATTGAATAATAACAATTCAGCGTCACACAATCCAGTTTCTCCTCCAGCTACTGTAAATTTAAGAGTTTAATCCTGCGTCTGTCCTCACTCAGCAATGAACCAGTGTGTTTTGGGTTTTTTTTTCCCCTCAACAAAAACATTTCCTTCTGGCTTTAGCAAATGTCAGCATGGCAGCATGAGGGATGATTATTTAAAAAAAAAAAAAAACAGTGTCATTTCAATGAAGCAAAGTTCCTGGGCCAGCAGCAGATGCATCCGTTGGCATCAAATGAAGCCCATTATGTGAGCAGCAGCAAGGATGAGCCTGCCTCACCAGACATCAAGCATTCACAAAGGAAGCGCTTTCAGGCCCCGTAAACAGGCCCATCTATTGTCTCCGTCAGACAGTGCCAGAGATAAAGTATCCTGGAGACACAATGTAAGGAAAGCCGAACATGCGTGTGCCAAGCAGAAATGAAAGCGAGGCCGCACAATGGTGACAACTAAAGGAGCAGCTGGCCTGGTGGCACCAGACTGTGTCTTTCAGCCCATGTTATCAACACTTGTCCATAGAGTAAACATTTTCTGGAGAGGAGCTTGTCAGTTTCCATTTATTTATAAATAAGTGAATGAATTACGTCCAAGTCTCATACTTTTCATCATCTTTTTTTTTTTTTAATTCCAAAACCAAATCAAAAGGACATTGAATAGCTAACTGGGAACAAAAATAGAGGTCACCTTTGTCTGTAGGGACTGGGAAATGCTGAGGTGGAGAAAAATAGTGACAATGCCCTGAGCCAAGTGCAAGTCGTGCCTGGGAAAAGACGGGCAGGGCAAAGTTTTCCCTTCTATCAAGGAAAAAAGATTTAATGATGTCTTTGGGAGAATGAGAGGAGGGGAGAGTGGAGGGAGGGAAAGAAAGAAGGAGTGAGGGGGGGAAGGGCCAGGGGGAAGGGACAGGAAGGAAGTCTTTTTATTCCCAGCACTTAGCATAGTGCCTGTCATATAGCAAGAACTTAATAAATTTTCAGTGACATTCTATTGGCAGAAACAACAAAGAAAGACAAATATTCAGAGGGTTATATGATAAATGCAGTTGTTTAGTGAGCACATAGGCAGAGTCAATGATAAGGAAGAAAATTGAGATGTACAAAAAGGCAGATATTTGCTGGAGGAAGTCCTTAGTGGTAAAGAAGAAGAAAATTAGTGGGATCAGTTTCACGCAGGCCGATTTTCAAACACCCCCTCCACCCCTCCCACCAGCTCTTAGAGTTCCATACCTGTTATGAATGTAGGCCAAACCACACATGAAGAGTGACACTAGTCAGGCCCATCATCAGCCACTAAGCCCCTCACCCATGGGCTGAAGGAACCTGTGGCTCCATGGCAGGCAGACCCCCAAAACAGTCACACTCCTCATTCCACTTAGAACTTTGTTGCCAATGAAAATCTCCATATTTCTCTTGCCAGCATACCCCTTTCATCTACACCTATACCTTTGCCCAGGCAAAGAATTAGAATGCTTACTTTCCTTGTAAGGGTTCTGTGAGTCCTTTTCTCATGACCAGCAACTATTACAGTCAGTTAGTCAGTCAATGAGCATTTAAAGTTCCAGGCACTGTGTTGAATGTTAGGTATACAAAGAAAGACAAGCAATACACTTTCATACATACACACACATGCGCGCGCACACACACACACACACACACACACACACACACACATACTCCTGCTCTCAAGGAATGTACATATCAGCATAATATATTAGACATATAAATAGACATAACAGATATAAATAGTCACATCTAAGGTACGTACATATGTGTATATATATATATATATATATATATATGTGTGTGTGTGTGTGTGTGTATATATGGAGTCACATCTAAGATACATCTATACTATATCAAAGAAACCTGAAAAAGGAAGGCATTAGCAGATGAGATGACCAAAAAATCCTCCTGCAAAAGGTGGGATTTGAGCTAAGGATTGAAGGAATAGATGGAAAACAAAAGGCAAAAATGATGGGTTAGAACATTCCAGGCGTGGGGGATAGCCAAATCAAAGACCTGGAGATGGGAGATGGAGTTCCAGGAACTATAAGTAGGCTGGTGTAACTGGATTGTAGAATTCATGGAAGGGAGTAATGGCTAAGAAGACTGGAAAGGTAGGAAGGTGCTAGGATATGAAGAGGGGCAGCTAGGTGGCACAGTGGATACAGCACTGGGCTTGGAATCAGGAAGTCTCATCTTCCTGAGTTCAAATCTGGCCTCAGACTTTCTGAGTGACCCTGGGCAAGTCACTTAACCCTGTTTGCCTCAATTTCCTCATCTGTAAAATGAGCTGGAGAAGGAAATGACAAACCATTCTAGTATCTTTGCCAAGAAAACTCCAAATGGGGTCACAAAAAGTCATATGTGACTGAAACAACTCAACAACAAAAAGAATGAACAGCTTAAAATACGGAAAGAAGAGTTTATATTTGGTCCTGGAGGTAATAGGGAATCACTGGAGCTCCTTCTTGAATTACTTCATATGTGTGAGTGTATCTATATATATTTTTATATTGCTATATATTTCTATATATAGATACACATATACACACACATATGTGTATATATATATATATATATATATATATTTAAATTTACTTATCAGTTTAAATCTTGTAACCTATCAGTAATGCACAAACACCCTGAGGGCAGGGACTGCTTCATTTGTTTCTTTTTATGCTGAAACCTAGCACAGTGCCTTGTACACAGCAGTATTTAATAAATGTCTGTTGAATTCTTCAATAGCATCTCCTTCTTCTAAGAACATACAACCATGCTATTTATACCATCCAGTCCTGTTGCCATCATTTGCTGACCTCCTCCAGGCCACTCATTACTTCGTCAAAGACTCTGGCCCCTGGTGTTCCTTTCCACCCCCATCCCCATCATCAATGGGGGCTTCAATAATCACAGTGCTGACCTATTTAAGCCCAGTCTCAAAATCCCCTAACCAATCCAACTCCAAAGCCCTCTATCATCACCACATGTCAGTTATCAACCAACATGGTCATGCTTTGGACTTCATCATCTCATGGAACTGTCCATCCTTCTAAGGTCCTGAAGACCCCTTCATCATTCCACTACCTCCACTCTCTCCTTCATTCCAAACCTGCTTTCCATTCTCATCACAAATTCCTGACTCCAACAAGACTGTTCCATCTCAAATACTAATTCATCAACCTTTTCCCTCAAACCACACAGGGCACACTTTGCTTTGCAACTCTTTTATTTGCCCTCTGGAGGCAAATAGGGTTAAGTGACTTGCCCACATGGCTAGTAAGTATCCAAGACTGGATTTGAATTCAGGTCCTCTTGAGTCCAGGACCTGTGCTCTATCCACTGTGTCACCTAGTTCCTCCCCAGCTTTGCAACTCTTATATCAAGTGCTTAATAAAGGTTTGCTCACTTGACGATCTTGTTTGTACACATTTGTTTGCTTGTGATCTCCCCAGTTAAATTGTAAGGTCCTTGAGGGCAGGGACTGTCTTTTGCCTCTTTTTGTATCCCCAGTAGTGAGCACTGTGCCAGGCACATAATAGGTGCTTAATAAATGTTTATTGGGTGGCATAGTGGGTAGAGTGTTGGGCCTGAAGTTAAGAACACTCATCTCTCTGAGTTCAAATCTAGCCTCAGATACTGTGTAACCCTGGATAAGTCACTTAACCCCATTTGCCTCAGTTTCCTCATCTCTCAAATGATCTGGAGAAGAAAATGGCAAACCACTCTAGTATCTTGGTCAAGAAAACCCCAAATTGGGACACAAAGAGTCAGCCACAACTGAAACGACTGAACAATAGCAAATGTTTCTTGACTGACTATCTGTGTTGGGGTCTCCTCTTCCCACCACAGTCAGGGCAATGAGGTCAGCAACTATCCCTTTTCTCAACTTTGTCTGTTAACAAGAACCTAACACAGGTTCTCCTGCCTCTATGTTTTGGCTCATGCAGTGCTCACCGCCTCCTCTGATCCCACTGTACACCACCTGTTGAATTCCTGCAAAACCCTTTTTAAATGACACCTCCTTGAGCTAGTAAAGACCTCCCCCATGCTTAGAACACACCCGTAGCTTTTGGTTCAATTTTTGTACTTACCAGGAAGGAGAGTGAGATGGACAAAGCAGTTGATTTGGAGTTAGATGATAAGGATTTAAACCCCAACTCTGCTCAGGGATCTTGAGTAGGACCCATTTCTAAAATGAAAAGGTTAAAAAATAAAAATAAAATGAGACAGTGGAATAGATCAGAGATTCATAACCTGAGGTCTGTAAACTTTTTTTCTGATATTTTTACAACTTTCTTTCAGTATGTAATTTCCTCTATAATCCTATTTATTTTATTTTATGCATGTAAAAACATTATTTTGAAAAGAGTCCATAGGCTTCACCAGACTGCCAAAGGGTTTATAACACAAAACAAATTAAAAACCACTAGACTAGGTAGTCCCTTCTGGTTCAAAATCTAGAAGACCATCTATGATCCCATGCATTATCATGTATTAGAGTTATTGAGGAATATATATCACAGACACCCAAAGGGCCCTGCTGGGCCACAAGGTCCATGAGGCCAGGAATCATGTCTTGCAAAAAGTCTGTTGTATCTTTTCTAGGGCACACTTCGTACGATGCTCTCCACCAAGTAAACACTTAAATGTTTGTTGAATGGAATTGATCCTCTCCATAAAGCTGGGAGTTACTGAGGAGGGACAGGGAGAGAGAAGGACTGGGTTACAGACATAAGCAGCACTGGAAAGGATTAAAACAGATGCTGCATGGAATGTACCATGAAGAGGGGGACTGCAGAGTAGGAACAAGAGCCCAGCTGAGGTGAGATTAAATGGATTTGTCTTGGAGGTGGGGCACACCACCGACAGGTGACTTCGTCAGAGAAATGGTCTCACTCAGCAAGCAGGCAGAGAGGGAGCGCGAGCAGAGCATCAGAATCAGACAGTGGGGGTGACATGGGGTTAATGATTATTGCCAGCAGATGCTACAAGGTAGGGGCCAAGCATTCTGTGTGCCTATCTGCCTGCCCAATACCCATCCCGAATACTGTTTGCACGGTTGAAGTCGAGTTGAAATCAACCTCAAAGGGCAGACTTCGTGGGGGAAAGAAAATGAGAAAATATGGCAACTGAACAGAGTGTTTGGAATGGATGGGGGTGGATTTAGGAGCAGCTAGGTGGGACAGTGTATAGAGTACTGAACCTGGAGTCAGGAAGCCCTGAATTCAAATCCAGACTCAGACATTTACCAGCTATGTGAAACCCTGCATAGATCACTTAGCCTCTGCCTCATTTTTTTCCATCTAAAAATGGGGGTAAGATCGGCGCCTAACTCCCAGGGTTGTTGTCAGGATCAAATGCAATAACATTTGTAATGCATTTTGCAATCTTAAAGCACTATTGAAATGTTTGCTATTAAAATTAATATATTTACCTTTATATAAATGATGATGTATCTATCTCATCTAATGGTGATATATCTTTATCAATATAATAATAATTTATCTATCTAAGATATAGTATTTATAGGTGATGCAGTAGATAGAACACCAGGCCTGGAGTCAGGAAGACTCATCTTCCTGAGTTCAAATCTGGGCTCAGACACTTACTACTTGTGTGACCCTGGGCAAGTCACTTAACTCTGTCTGCTTCATCTATCAAATGACCTGGAGAAGAAAATGGCAAACCATTCCAGTATCTTGGCCAAGAAAACTCCAAATGGGGTCACAAAGAGTCAGAAACGACTGGAAAAATGACTTAAAAATAACTTCTCAATAGACAAATAAATGGATGGATAAATAGATAGATAGATAGATCTAAATCTCATTTGATTCTCACAACATTATGAAGTAGGTGCTATTGTTATTCCCATTTATAAATGGGGAAACAGAGGCTAAGAGATGCTCAGTGACCTGGCCAGGGTTACACAGCCAGTGAGTGTCTGAGGCAAGATTATGACCTTAGGTCTTACTTTCTCTAAGTCCAAGGCTCTAACATCTATACCTAACTGCCTGGTAAGCCGACATATAACTGTCTTGAGAGTCAGAAGCCAATTTATACAAGTAGCATAGTGTGTTATTGTTGTTCAAGGCTCCTTTGCTGTGTTTGCATAGCTTAAGAGGAAAAATGGACTGTGTTCAGACCTACATACATGTCTCTAATAATAATTTCTTCAACTCACTTCAACCACCCAAACTTCCCCCTGGAAATCTCAGAATCTGGATCATGTTTTTCCAAGTGTCCCCAGTTCCCTTGCAAGCACTAAGGTTAACAAAAGCATTGAGCATAGTACTGGCTTATTAAAGGTCATAAAGAAGGGAGGGACTTCCAGCTAAAGCCCTTTCATAGTGCTACAGGCAATGGTTCTTTCTGGTGAACTCTATTTTCTTTCACCCAGAAGTTTTATCTCAGTGCTTGCAAATTCACAGCACCAATAGGTCAAGTCCCTGCCTCAGACATTGCTAGCATGGGTTCCAAGGTCCATTCAATGTTGACTGATGCCTTCATTCTCTTTGGGGTCTGTGCCCTCCTTCTGCCCAGTGCCATGCACCTAGAGTGCACACCACATGCTTCTGGAGGTCCCATAGTTCTCTGAGGCAATTCCTGCTATCCTCCTTCTGGCAGCTCCCGACTGAGCCCTGGAACTTCTGGGTGTGTCCTCAGCAACGTGGTTGTCTCTTTCTGCTGTTGCCAAGTTCCTCGTGGCCTTACTCTCAAGATGCTTTCTCTTCCTCTTTCAATTGTCCTTCTGTTTTCTATTTCTATTGTTCCTCTGGTTTTCTCCCATCCCAGACAGAAAAAAAGAAGTCACTTGAGTCTTTTTTAGCATGAATCCTTTTGACTCATACTTGACACATGACCTAAGATTCTATGACCTTATAACTGGTAGAAATGTCACCCTTTAAGCACCCCAAAAGCTTTTCTACATCCACTATACATCCAACAAAACTAGCTAGCGGCCCCCTCCAACCTACTAAAAAGCATAAGGAATGGACCTAAGATTTCATTGATACAGGGATCTGCCAAGTGAGGGAACTTCCCCAACAAATGCAGGTTGGCACCTTCTTTGCATCATAAAGTCTTTGAGAGATGCCCAAAGCTTTGAGAGTTTAAATGATAGTCAGATGTATCAGTTTTAGCAGCTCTAAAATGAAGCTGATCTCCAGGGAGTTTTAATGTGTCTGAGCTGCTGGACTTCATCAGATACCCTCTGTCGCCCCTTCTAGCTTTTTATATGTGGTGTTCCCACATTAGAGAGTGAGCTCTTTGAGGGCAGATGTCATTTGCCTTTCTTTGCATCTATAGCTCTTAGTACCAGTGCCTGGCATAGAGATGGTGCTTAATAAATATTTATTGACTGACTCAGGCCCACGAACTTTAAAAAATAGAGATGTGTAGATAGAGATGGATTTGACAGAGTTGAGGGTACGTAGATGTAAATGTTAGATAACTGTATTTCAGTAAAAATGATTTCTTTTGTAATGCTACATGTTTCATTGTATGTGTTTACAGACATTAAGCTGAGAAAAGGGTTCATAGACTCCACCAGGCTGCCAAACGGGTCCTTAACAACAACAACAACAACAACAACAACAACAACAACAACAAAAAAGGCTGAGAATCCCTGAATCAGGAAATCTCTAACGTGATTTCCAGATTGAAATCCTGGAATCCTAAGCTAGGATTGGACCAAGATATAGTCTGGGGAAGCTAGAATTGGATTTTTCTATAAAGTAGATGATGTTTCAATGAAGTTAGAGTAAGGATAGAATGCAAGTGTCAAGAGTGACTCACTTTATCATTTCACCAATATCCCCATAACTGGGGGGGGGGGGGGAAGACTACCCAGAGAAGAGAAATTTGACATTCATAGTTGAAAACCTTCTGGAAGGCAGTTAGATTGCAGGATAGTTAGTACACCAGCCTTGAAAACAAGAGTTCAAAATCAGTTTAAATCCTTCCTTAGATAATTATTAACATTGGGACCCTGGCACTTAACTTCCGTCAGAGTCAGCTTCCCCGTCTGTACGATGGAGATGTTAAGAATAGCGCCTACTTCACAGGACTGATTTGAGGACCAACCAAGTTCACAAGTAGTAAAGAACTCTGCAAAATTTAACGCTGTATATCAGGGATGCTTAACATGGGATCTATAAACTTTTTAAAAAAATATTTTTATAACTACTTTGCAACATAATTGATTTCCTTTGTAATCCTATGAATTTTATTTTATACATTTAAAAACATTATTCGGTGAAGGGGTCCACAAAGAAACCTCCAAAAACAGAAGAGGGAAAGCTTTGGTCTGTGGACTGGACCAAGAGTCTCATTAGAGATCTGAATCGTCCTTGCTCTCCCCCTCCATCCCCTCCCACAGTATCCTGGTCCTGCTCCACCACACCCCAAACACTACAACTTCGATTCTCTGCTCACCTCCATCGCAGACCAGAGGTTTCACATTGCACTTCCTGATTCCTGGTGGTTGTCTAGAACATGTGCCGCCCAAAGTCTCTCTCAAATGGCTGTCCACCTGGCAGTTCCTGCCCTCCTAAGGCCAATTCCCTCCCTCACCCCAAGCCATTTTAAAATAACAACTGCTACTGACCAACACACCCATGCCTTGTCCATTATCTGTCCTTCCAAACTATCACCACAAAAGAGGATTTCATATCTATTTTACATCTAAAAATGCATTTTGCTTATACTCTACTTTTCTACATATATGTTTTCTCCCCTGACAGAATATAAGCTCCTTGAAGCCAGGGACTATACCATTTTTGTCTTTGCATTTCTGGTACCTTGTACAGTGCCTAGCATATAGGGTGGCACTTTAATGCTGGAAAAGGAAGATGATCCACACCAAGGGTAGAAGACAAGGTTTTATGTGGCTATTTGCACACCTGCACTCCACCCTCCACCTCTGACCTGGAACTCAGACTCCTACCTCTGAGCCCCTGGGTTCTGATTAGTGAGTACCCAGACTCAGGCCCACCACACCACTTCAGGACCATCTCCATGACCTGCTGCTGACATTGTACTCTCCTCTCCCCCAAACCTACATCCCTCTTCTCAATTCTAGCTCTCAGAACAATAACTAAATAAATACTGGTATTGCTGAACAAATCAATCAATTGTTCTGTGATTCCAATCACCATTCCATCTTTCTTCTCTGTCCCAAACACTCTCCTTTACAAGCTATCTACTAGAATGAAAGTTCATTGAAGGCAGGATCTGTCCTTATATGACCTGTTCTCAAAAAACCATCACCTTCCTGGTTACCTTTCTCTGGATACATCTATGCCTCCATGCTTATATATACATGAAGTGATATAAAGTGAAACAAGTACAAGCAGAAGAATAAGGTGTATATCAATTACAACTATGATAATAATTATGACCTCAATAACTTCAACACTCTCATACTTTGAGCTGCCATAGCTTTGTCAGTCTGTATTTTCTAATGTGTGCATTGGGTGTTCACCAACAAAGAATGCAACCCAGGTTTGAGAGGCACCATGATCAAAAAATGCATTGCCCTCAGGGTTGTTGATTACCCTTTCCAACCTTCATCAGGCTAATTCTTGGATGACTGACTTATAACCCATCATTAGGCCTATATTTGAAGTTTTTTCTAGCTTGGTAGGCCTTGCTCAGCTGTGCTCTGTGAACATAACCTTTAAGAAACCAGGGCCAGTGAGTCAGTCAACTAACAAGTATTTATTAAGTCTTTGTTCTATTCCAGGAACTGTGCTGGGCACTGAGAATACAAAGAAAGGTAAATCCAATACCAGTATCAAGAAAGGATTTTGGTTTGAGAAAATTAAACAAAATTTTAAAAGAAACACAGGATAGGAATTCAGAAGGGAGCCATGAAGTAGGATATAATTGTTTCTGCCTTATTAAAGTCCACATTAGAGACAAGGAGGCACGAGAAGGACAGTTCTGCGCTTGGGGTCAAGAAGACCTGGGTTTAAATCCTTAATCTAATACTTATTAACTATGACCCTGGACAAGTTACCTAACCTCTAAGTATTTCAGGAAGCTCCCTAATACTTACTTACAGAAGTTGAGACAAGAGTTGAGGAAGGACTTTGCCACAGATATCAAAAAATCATAACTCTTTCCAATCAGAGAAATTCCATAAGACTTATAAATGCCCAAACAGATCTGTGATCTTCAGAAGTACAGGAGATCTCTCCAATAAGGCAGACTGTGTCAGTCCATATCCACCTCATCGTATGGGATTTTAGCCTATGTTCCCGCAAAAGTTCACCACAGAAGGTCCACCCAGCACTCTGAGGACTTTCCACTTCTCTTAACATTGTAGAGGCACCAGGGAACATTTAGGCTGTCTACCTATTCTTCCCACATTTTAAAATTAAATTCTAAATAATGGAATTAATGGTTTCATGTCTAATTACTTTTTTTACATTGTTATTATGTATATGTGCATATTCCTATTGTTACCAGCTCCAAAGTAGGAGAACCTTACTTTACCATCATCCCCATCCTCTCCCAGAGGGAGACTTGGACAGCACACTGAGAAACACGTTTAGCCCTAATAGGTGAGTTTTTGCTTTATCCTGACAAGGACCAAGACTCCATCCCGCTTTCCAGCCACCAACATCAACATATGTCTTTGCACGTGTACTCCCCAACTTTCTGGTTCTTCTTTTATATATTATCTTCCTCCATTAGAAAGTAAGCTCCTTGAGGGCAGAGATTATCATGCTTCCATTTGTATCTTCAGCACTTAGCATAATACCTGGCATATAGTAAGGACTTAATAAATGCTCCATCCAACCATCCATCCATCCATTTGTCCATTCATGTATCACTTAGCATAATACCTGGCATATAGTAAGGACTTAATAAATGCTCCATCCAACCATCCATCCATCCATTTGTCCATTCATGTATCTATCCATCTAGCTAGCTATCACTGGTAAGTCTAAAATACTGAAATACTCCAATGCATCTGTGATCTCATCCATGTGAGCATCCCTTCCAATGATGAAGATCATGACCTATCAATGCCTACCCATCTCAGGTCACTCTGATCCATGTCCTGCCATCATTTCACCCCAGGAAACTTCTTTGCTCTCTCTTGACATAGAGATTACCAATGGTACACATGAACTGTCCATTAGTTATCCATGACTCCAGACACATGACCAGCCCATTTTCTTTTACATATTATATATGTGCACATACATACACACATACATATACACACGTACACACAAAGACCTACATACACATACACAAATCCATATATATACATACATATACACACATATATACACATACATACATATATATATACACATACGTATACACACATACACAGAGAGAGAGAGAGACAGAGAGAGATGGCCTCCCGTATTTCAATTCTCCACAGCTTCTCATTTATTCTATGTAGCAGCCTGATCACACACACCATGTATCTCCATTGCCTTTGACAGGCATTTGAAAAAATTCTTTAGAGACTGTAATATTCCATGACTCACAAAACATATAACAATACTAATAGAATATTGTTTATTAAAAAATTAGCCTTCTCAGCAGGGAAGAATTCAAGGTTTTTATAGGAGTTCTGCAGCTTGCCAGACTTATGCAACCCCTACATTTAAAATAAAAGTCAAAAGTTTGAAGGGGAAAAAAATCTCTAGGCATTTTGAAGTTATAAAAGAATGGAGCCTTAGAAACAATTCATCTCCAGTAAGGAGAAGCTTAAAAATCCCCAATAATACTCTGGTCATCTGAGCTCAACCTCTGAAATCTCTTGTTTCCAAGGGGTGAATGTTTTCTGAGGGAGAATTTGATCTTCGTGTAAATTCTAGGTCAGAGAAGGATTTATGTAAGTGCAGGGAAAGAGTATGATTAGCTCTGCTTATGTAAAGACATCATGCCTTGTGGGGTCTGCCTTGGCCTTAAAATTAGCTGAGAAACTCAGCTTCAGAAAGGATAGTATAATCAAAGGAGGGAAAAGAATTATTTCAATAATTTTTTCATAAAAAAGATCCCCTGAAGAAATAGCTTTTTTTGGAAGGAAGGAAGCAAGCAAGGAAGGAAGCAAGCAAGAAAGGAAAAAAACATATGGTTTGTAATACTTCTCCCTCAGTAATCCTACTTTTAACTGACATTCTTCTGCCCTGGCTTTTCTACTCAAAGAAAGTGATGCAGCTGCCAACATACCCGGAGTAAGAAGTCCATAAATGCCACGCCCTATCAGGTGACCTCACTGAGTTATCAATTTTCTACGAGTAATGCCTACATGAGACAAACAAGAAACCTAGCATAGTAGAAAGTTTTCTGGATTTGGGGTCAGAAGACCATGGATTTGAATCCCAGCTCTGTCACTTACTACCTGTGTGATGTGGGTAAGTCATTTAATCTTCTCTGGACCTCGTTTTCCTCATCTGTGTAAGACCATAGATTTAAAAATGGAAGGTACTGTAGTCCATTGAGACCAACCCTGTACATTTTACATATAAGGAAATTGAGGCCCAGAGAGGATTAGGTGACTTGCCTACATCACATAGTTAGTATCTGATATAGGATTTGAACTCAAGTCTTCGTGACTGGATTCCAGTACTCTCTCCACTATGCCAGCTAGATGTAAAATGAGGGGTTTCAACTAGTTGAATTCTAAGGATTGAAGTTAGAAAGACTCATCTTCCTGAGTTCAAATCTGGCCTCAGACATTTACTAGCTATGTGACCCTAGGCAAGTCACTTAAACCTGATTGCCTCAGTTTCCACATTTGTAAAATGAGTTGAAGAAGCAAACGGCAAACCATTCCAGTGTCTGTCAAGAAAACTCCAAATGGAGTCATGAAGAGTTGGACGTGACGGAAACGATTCAACAGCAACAAGGACTTTATAGATTCTATGACCCTGTGATCCTTGGTCCAGTGTGTCTTACCTTCACAGACATGAAGACATTGGGTCACCAATTTGAGCCTCTGTTTCCTAATCTGTAAAACGATGGGGCTGGACTCGGTAATCTCCAAGGTCTCTTCCATTTCTAAGTGTACGACTCAATGAATGGATGATCTCTAAGAACCCTTCTAAATTCAATGAAATAATGCTAATGATGTCCCCGAGTGCTGAAAATATCAATAGTAGAATTTCCTGCCCTTTCCCTTCTCCCTACAATTGCTATCACCTTAAATTATTAAGAGGCCACCAGCAGGACTGTGACACAAAAGATCATAGCAGCTTCCAATGGATGCTGTAACAAGCATCCTACCTTCAGCAACCTCCTCCACAGTTTTCTTTCCTTCATTCCTTCCTTCCTCCCTTCTTTCCTCCTTTCCCTTCCTTCTTTCCTTTCCTACCAAGACTTAGGTCTAAAATGAGCAATGTCTTGCAGAGTTGTAAAAATGTAGCTTGACAACTGCTATTGTTTCTGCAAGTGCCTCCTGCCCCCTCCGTTTGCCTCAGTTTCCTCATCTGTAGAACAAGCTGGAGAAGGAAGTGGCAAAAAACCACTCCAATATCTTTGCCAAGAAAACCCCATATAGAGTCATGAAGGGTCAGACGTGACTAAACAACAAAATCAACCTTCAGCCACTTCAAAACTCCTGCCAAACCAGATTAAAATATAATTAAGAAATGTTTAACAAAATAAATAAAAATAAAATGCAGCATAGATAATGTTGATTTGTGGTTTTCCAAGTCGATATGCTAGGTGGCACAGTGGATAGAGTACTCAGCCTGGAGTCAAGAAGACTCATCTTCCTGAGTTCAAATCTGGTCTCAGACACTAGCTGTATGACCTTGGGCAAGTCATCTAACTCTGCTTCAGTTTCCTCATCTGTAAAATGAGCTGGAGAAGGAAATGACAAAAACCATTCCAGTATCTCTGATAAGAAAACACCAAATGGGGTCACAGAGTCGAGTACTACCAAAAAAAAAAAAAAGACAATAAAAAAAAATGGTGTGCATCCCCCAGGGATCCATTTCTATTTCAGTCTGACCACTCCTTTTAGAGAGTTGCAGAGAAATTGCTTGGGAGAAGTGAGGGAAAGAATGAGTCAAGTTCGTTTTCAAGTAGCAGACTGTAAACTCTTGGTGGGCAGGGGTTGTTCTTTATTTTATACTCCCAATATCTGGGGAGGGACAGGAAGCCTAGGAGTCAGGAAGATCTGGGTTCAAGTCTCACTTTCCTACACATTGCCTTTGTGACCCAGGGCAAATTATTTAAGCTCTAAGTGTCCTAGGCAACTACATAAGATTCTATGTCTCAGAACAGGTATTGGTCTGCATCAGTGGAGGGGATTTTCTTAATGGGAATTGCTTTAGACCAGAGGTGTCAAGGAACCCCAAATGCTGCCATATAATTGGGAAATACTTTTCAAAATAAATAAAAATACAATAGAACACAGACAATATTAAAATGTGGTTTTTAAAGTCAACGTATGACCTACCAGCATCACTTACGTACGGTTTAGTGACCCCGTTTCTAATTGAATTTGACACTACTGTTGCAGACCAAGGAAATCACATATACAGATTCCCATCCCTACCCCCTGACAAAAACAAAAAACTCTAGTGTTTTTTATAAGGAAAGGGCCCGGACATGTGGTTTTATCACTACAGGAAACTCTACCAATATAAGTCGGCCGCTTCTCTGTAGCTAATAGTTTTAAGGGAGTTACCAAGAATTTAAGTGACTTTTTTCTAAATTTGCTAAACTGGCAGATCAGGGTAATGCCTGCGATGAAGTGAACCTGGATCTCAACAATGCATTTAGCCTAACTCCTCAAGAGTCATGTTCTTATAAACAAGATGGAAATCTGTGGTCTTGATTTGAATACCATTATGTGCACTCACTGGCTGGAGGAAGAGGGAAGAATGTAGTTAAGTGAATGTGGAATTGAATGAATAGTCCGGCCCAAAGCATAATGATTAATGGAAGTGACATTAACCTATACAAGAAGTTTCCACCGTAATGATCCTAGCACTCTGTTCTTGGTCTCAGTATTTTTATCAGTGATTTTAATGAATAGATGACATTCCTATCAAAATTACAGGTGACACAAAGCGAAGGGAGAGCTACCAAATTAGGTAGGCTAGACTTATGGGCTAAATATTAAAAAGATGAAATGTGATAAAGATAAATGGAAAATCCTATATTCGGGTTCAGAAAATCAACTATATGATTGATAGTGGAGATATGGAACAGAGACCATCCTACACAAAGGAACTAGTGGTACTTACTTAGCCTGACAAGGAGAAGATGTAGAGGACGAGTGGTAATTGTTTTGAAGGATATAGAAGAAGAGTTAGGCTTTTATTGGATCCCAGAGGTGAGAACTATGGACAATGGTGTAGAAGTAGAATAATTTAGGTAACTCAGTGGATAGAACACTGGGCCTGGGGACAGGATGATCTGAATTCAAATTCTGCCTCTAGATATGTGATCCTGGGCAAGTAATTTAATCCATTTGCCTCAGTTTCGTCATCCGGAAAATGGGGGTTAATGATAGCACCTACCTCCCAGGGTAGTAACGATAATGAAATGAGGTGGTGGTTGTATAAAGTGCTTTGTAAACCTTAAAATACTATATAAATGCTAGTTATTATTACTATCATTATTATCAATAATATTATTCTACAGATTATACTAGATGAGTCAGGAGAATCCTTTCAATTCTTTTGTTCTGTGTTACACTGGACCTGCTTCTGCCACTAACAAATGCTACGACTTGGCATAATTAGTCACCAAGCACCAAATATCTACAGGGCCATCTCCAGTTATCCTGACCTGTATCTTGCCACTGGACCCAACTGGCTCTGGAGGAGAGAGCGAGGCTGGTGACTTTGCATAGTACTCCCTCACTTAAATCCAATTCACTTGCAAGTCATGGCATCACCTTCCTAATGTCATGGTCCTCTTCGAGAACGAAGGACAAATAACAACAAACATCTACGTCCAGCACAGAGCTGGACTCGAAGAATACATTACAAAGACCCAAGTCAAATGTTTCCTCCCCTCATGGATCTTCTCAATTGAAAGGACTTCACCTCCCTTAATTTCAGTGTTTTTCTCGATAACATAAGGGGTCCTGGAACAGAAGCTCTCTAAGGTCCTACAATTACATGAATCCAAAAAACACAAATCAATCCATAAAAAAAAGCTTTATTTTCAGAAGTGAGGCCCCATGACACCATCCAAACATCTAAAAATGTCCATTTCAGAGCTTCATGTGATTAAAAACCTGAGAATACACATGAGAATTTGTTACATGGACTGAATACAGTTTCTGTACGCTGAGACAGCAGGATTAAAAACATCCTGAAACCAACAGAGTATTTCTCATTATTTTCCCTTGTCACGTGGGCTGGGAACACATAATTAGATGACAACACTTTCTTTTTATCCTCTTTCCTTCCCTTCCTCTCCTCCCACATCCACCCCACAACTGGTTATATGCAGATATGTATAAAGACAAGGAAATTTGCTCATAGCAAATTCTGGAGCCCTAGTAAACAACTGTGCTAAGAGAGCCAAACCTAATTTGACCTCCTGCGTCGTGTGTACTCGCTCCAAGGTAAAACAAGGTATCCAAATGAGAATCCCAACAGTAGGATAGAGGTGATATGTGCATAGCATCTAAAGCTAGGGAGACCCTCAGAGGCCATGTGGTTCAATGTTCTCAGTTTACTGAGGAAGAAACAGAGGCTCAGAGAGTATGAGTGGTTTCTTATAGGATTTAGAGTTGGAATGGATCTTAAGAGTTCATTTGGGCCAACTCCCAAGTGTAGAAACTGGTGTCTTGCCCAAGTTGACTTGCCCAAGGTCACATATACAGTAAGTATCAGAGGCGAGATTGGAACCTTGGTCCTCTGATTCTTTCCACTGTACCACAAAGTCTCTCTAGAGAATTTTGGGCTCTATATGATACTGGGGAGACTTAGGAAAAAATAAGCCAATATACATATCCCAGTGAGGACAGGAGAGAGAAACAAAGGCTGCATCTACCCCATATCACAATTAAAGTCCCAAGCTGAGTTAACTCTGGCCTCAATCCCATAAAAAAGATAACCCTGGCTGTAGAGTCAATTGGATGTTTTATCGTGTAAGCACCTGGTACAGCTTTATACAATATTTGGGGAGTGTCTAGTAAGGGTAAGGGTTGGTAGACATTTCAAACCCAACCCAACTTTCTAAGAGACCCAAGTGCCTCCATTACACTAAGTACTACCATCTAATACTATATTTCTCTGCCCAGGAGGATCTATCCATGGCCCAGCCCTCAGTGAGCACATTGCCTTTCTTTCTTCTGCATTTGAATGATTATCCATTAGCAAATGCTCTCAACTTTCTGCCTGCTAATCACCCTTGTGAGATATCTTAAAACTTCACTTCCTTTCTGCATTTAAATAGAGCCTCACCTCCTCACACCCTTTCTCCCTACAAAATATTCATTCAGATATTTCCCCATAATATGAACTTAAATTCCAATTCATTTGCAAAAGTGGGCTTTCTAGCTAATGTTTGAATTAGCAACCTGTCTAATCCTGAAGAATAAGCTTCTACAAATAGGATGCTTTTAAATTTTTTTATTATCTTTTTATATCACATTCATTTCCCAATATATTACCCCTCCCATTCTCAGAAAGCCATCACTTATAATGAAGAAGTGGGAGAGGAGCAGGAAATTCAGTAAAACTCACCTATACATCAAAAAAACCCTAACATCTATGATGTTCCATGCTCACAGTCCCTTACATCTACATGGAATAGTGAGAGAGATGCCTTCCCCAATATCTTCTTTGGAATCAAGCTTGGTCATTATCATATCATAGCAATCTGTTTTGCTGCCAATGTTCTTTCTATTTACGTTGTTCATTATGCATATTGATTTCATGGTTCCACTTACTTTACTTAGTATCAGTTCATATAAGTCTTCCCAGGATTCTCTGCATTCATCTCATTTATCCTTTTTTTACTGGATAGTAACACTAAATGCCATTACATTCATGTACTACAATTCATCTAGTTGCTTTCCAATCAATGGGCAACTACTTTGTTTCCAATTCTTTATGACTGAAAAAAAAACTGTTTATCCTTGTATTTATTCTTTCTATTAAGGTCACTGCCCTACCAATCCCATTTGTATCCTCTTCCTACTGAAAAGATCTTAGCCCTATCCTATGTGACTAAGAGATCTGCCTTATAATTCTTTCAGGGAATTACATTACATTAGACACTATCCTCTCCTTCCATCTTTCACTGAGTTAACCCCCACTTTGACTTAAGTCACATTCTTTTCCCAATACCATATCTATATGACTGACATACTTCTGACTTCTTTTGGGTGACCTTAAGGCTAACCTTCCCTGCTACCTAATGCCTACTTATTGTCCAGCATGAAGTGGTTTCTTATAGGATTTAGAGTTGGAATGGACCTTGGAGTTCATTTGGGCCAACTCCCAAATGTAGAAAATGGTGTCAGTTGGCTTGCCCAAGGCAGCACAGTGGATAGGGGACTGACCTCAGAGTCATCAAAACTTGGGTTCAAGCCCACTTCTGACATATATTAGTCATGTGACTATAGACTCATCATTTAATCTCTAAGTGAACTAGGTAACTGTCTAAGGCTATGAATTATGGATGAAGTGCTGATGTCCATTACTGGAGGGAACTTTTATGAGGAAAGCTGCTTATACATGTGAAATCATAGCTCCAGATTGGAGCGGGGGAGAGAGAATAAAATGTCCAACATATTAAATTCCAATTTTGTCCTAAAAAAAGCACTGAATTGGAAGGAATCAAGAGACCTAGATCCTAGTCTAAGTTCTGGCACTATCAATAAGAAAGGCTTTTTTCATCCCTTCAGGGTTCAATTTCCTATTCTGCAAAATGAGGGCAGTGGACAGTATAATCCCTAAGGCCCTTCCCAGCTCTAAAATTCTATGCTTTCCATTCTATGATTCTACAGAAAGTCCAAATTATCATTGTACCAAAGTGACCTCATTCATGCCCTCTCGATTCACTGGCACCCCAACCACGTCACATGAAATAAAAAAAGAAACCCTGATTCCACCACTCTCCCCTCAGGACCATCCATGTGGGAAATCATGGAACAAAGAAGCCTGTGAGTCACCAAACACTAGTCTCTGTCTCTCTCTGTCTCCCATAGTGCCCTTGTTCACGGCTCATTGACCAAGTTACCATCATAACTTGTTCCATTGACTTCTCTAGTTCATCATCTTCTGTCTACTCCATAATAAAAATCATTATTATTATTTATAAACCCCCACAGAGTTCTTGGGGAATCTCCTTCAATACCATTCTCCTTGTCATCCAAATCTTGACAGTGATCCTCCCTGTTTCCCACAAAGACTCCCCAAGTTCCTTTGACAAATTCAAGTGGGCAGCATGATCTAGTAGAAAGAGTACTGGCTTTGGGGATAAAGATGTGGGTCTGAATCCTATCACTGACGCTGACTGTCTGTGTGACTTTGGACCAGTCATCCTCCCTGGGCCTTAGTTTCCTCATCTGTAAAATGAAGGAGTAGATCTAGGTGGCTGCCAAAGTCCCTTCCTATTCTAAATCAATGGTCTTCCAATTTGATCAATTATTCTGCAATTTCCCCTTCAGGTAGACTATCATTTGACCCTAGGAATACAGAGTAAATGCAAGAGGCCATTGAGTACATCTTCATTTTCTGGTGAGGAATTTGATGCACTGAGTGGGTAAGCGAGTAACCTAGGGTCACTCAGGAAGCATACAAGGTAGCATATGAACCCAGCTCTTCCCAACCCTAGTGGCCAGTCTATGTCAAACTGCCTTAGCAACCTTTTTTTTTATCCAGACCTATAATTTTCATTGGTGTGGGAACTCCAGGTGAGAAAACTACCTCCACCAAAACAAATTAGCATCTCTTCTGTAACTTTTGGTCTCACAGAGTTGCCCATCTGATGAGACAATGAGAGATTACATGATTTGACTAAGGTCACGAGTTGTTATAAGTGAGGAGCCAGGATTTGAACTCGGGTTCAAATCCAGTCAGAGCCAGTTCTCTTTCTACTATCTCCATTGCCTTTTTCTTTCCCAAAGCGAATAAGAGGGGTGCCTTGCTCAGATCACATGTTTGTTGCATTAAACTGCTAAATTAACCTTACCTAACTTTACCAAATAGCATTTGAAAAGGTACAGAACATGCTTGAAAGATTCCTAAGTCAGATGTGCCTTCCTCTAATTTCTACTCCTTAGAAAAGTTTATAGCTCACTGTTTTTTTAGTTCTTCCTTTAAGTTTGAGTCATTTGTGAGTCCTGGGAGTATGCTGGTAAATGCTTAACAACTGGCTCTATGGGGGGGGGGGGATAGATAGAAGGCTAGATAGATAGATGTATATAAACTTCTGTGGATAGATGTTTAGATAGATACATACACACATATGCCCGCAACATTTTAAGTTTTATCATTTTCTCCATCTCTTTCTTAAGTTTAGACAATCAATAAAACAATGAATCAAAACATGATTTGTGACAGTTGTTGATATCCAAGGTGTTAATGTTCATACTAAAAATTTAACAATCAGCTCTTGTGAGCTAGTTTGAGCTGGCTTCAACACGCTCCTATTATAAGACTTCTGGGACATCCTCTATATGTAGATATGTATATAGATGTTTTTATACATAGATGCATGTGTGCATATGTATTTACATGTATATATACATATATGTGCATACACATATACTCACACATATCCAGATGGCAGCTAGGTGATGCCATAGTGCACAGAGAGCACTGGGCCTGGAGTCAGGAATGCTCATCTTCCCGAGTTCAAATTCTGTCTCAGATACTTACCAGTTGCGTGACCCTGGGCAAGTCACTTGACCCTGCTTGCCTCAGTTTCCTCATCTGTAAAATGAGTTGGAGAAGGAAATGGCAAACAACTCCAGTATCTTTGCCAAGAAAACCATAAATGAAGTCACGAGGAGGCAGACATGACTGAAAAACAACAAAAAACACATCCAACTGGCTAAAATCCTATCCCTTAGGCATTCTGGAAACATTCAAACTTCTTCCTTCTGGTTGTAGACAACATTTACAGATACTTCCTCCCCAAACAAAACCACCAACTCTTTTCTCGTGCCGTAATTCTTAAAAATCTTCTGAATAAGTGCTAACCTTAATTTAAGCGTGACTGAAGCTGTATAGTGTCATGAATCGAAAAAGCTCAAAACTTCCACCTACCTCTTTGTAAACAATGTCAGCTGTCAAGCTCTCTGTAAACAGTCTCCTCTCCGTTCCATAACAACACCAGATTATTTCAGAAACAAGTTTCAAGTTTACTTTGAGTTTCTTTGCTCTGGTGGGTTTCAGTTAAACCACAAAAATTTTACAAAAAAAATCTTTGAAGTATGAGCATCTAGGAAAAGGGACTTCTCCATAGATCTCTTAACAATGTGTCTTTTCAAAGGCATCTAATGATAAGTTTCTAAATGAGATTGTTGTGTTAACTATCAAGAATCAAAGATTTGATGTTCAAGGGGACCTCAGAGTATCGAGTTCAACCCTCTCATTTTATAGATGAGAAAATGGAGACCCAGAGAGAAGGAAAGTAACTTGTCCAATGGCACCTTAGGTAGTAAGTGGCCTGGGTAAGATCTAAACCCAGGTTGTCCTATTCCAAACCCAGGGCTTTCTATACTATACCATACCAACTCTCAACTGGAGAGAATCTAATTCTTCAGAATCTCTCTTTCATCTTTCAACCTACTTTTATATTAATTGCAATAGCAGCTGTAGTTATGAAGGAAATTTCAATTATATTTATAACCATTGTACTTAATAGTATATGTTTCACCCTCCAAGCTGGACCACCAGAGACCATGCCCAGGCAGGAGCAAGCAGTAGTTCCGTACTCCCTAGGATCATGTGTTCCCATCCTCACCTTGGCCAGTTTCCACCATGTTTCACCATAAACCCTTTCATTTCTCCAAACTTAACTACATGACATCATTTGGCGGAAGTGTCTTTGTTGACTTGTTGGCCAAGTTCACTAAGGTCTTTCTGATTCCACCCTTGGACCTTAGTCATTTCATCAACTCCATCTAGTGACGAACAATTTTCAACAGCATTCAACGGGCATAGAGCTGGCACCAGCCTTTACAAATTCTCCATGATGTGGTATCACTGTGTTCCAAAAGGAACTCCGTAGGGTTTTGGCCTCTTTATCACGTACTCTAAGAATATCAATGAATCATCTTTCTCCTTATTGGCAAGGAATTATCTTTCTAGAGCTACCTTAGGGGGATAGGCCCTGTGCTTCCTGAATACTGCAGGAGTTTGTCTTAGGATACTTTCCAAAATCCACTATGGTTGATTTTACATTTCAAAAAGTATGCATTGAGACTGATATCACATAGCTGTTGATTACTTTAAACACGTCCTTCCCATTCAGCTTATTTTGTTTGTACATAATTATTTGCCTATTTTGTTTAGTCATGGCCAACTCTTCATAAACCCATTTATGGTTTTCTTGGCAGAGATCCTAGAGTGGTTTACCATTTTCTTCTCCAGCTCATTTCACAAATAAGGAAACTGAGGCGAACAGTGACTTGTCCAGGGTCACCCAGCTAGCGTTGAGCTCATGAAGATGAGTCTTTCTGACTCCATGCTTGGTGCACTATGGCGCCACCTAGCTCTTCTGTTTGCATATTAGCTCCGCTATCAGACCAGTGAGCCTCTTGTGGGAAGGGACTATTTTTTGCCTTTTTTTGTATCCTCGGTGCTTAGCATAAAGCCTGGCACATAAGAGGCTCTTAATAAGTGTTTATTGACTGACAATCTCTCAGGCTCAATTTCCTGATCCTACCTCACAGGATTGTTGCAAGAATTGAATATATGTGTGTACATGTGTGCGTGTATATACATGTATGTGTGTGTATGCGTGGTTGTGCATCTGTATATGTGTGTACATGTATAAGCCTTATATATACATTTATTTTGAGGCATATACATGTATATACATACATATAGCCATATGTGTATTTTATATGTATCTATATACATACACAGATATAAATATATTTTTTCCCAAACATGAAGGTGTTACTACACCAATGTAAGCTATTAATAGAGAAGTGATTGTAACACAAGAATGATGTAAAAAATGAGCTCATTATCTTCTTACCTAACCTTGCTCTTCCTCTTTCCTTGACTATTTCAGTCTGTTGCACAGTCATTCCACTCGGATTCCACTCATTAATAACCTGGAGTTTAGTTTTTGTTTTGTTTTTTTTTAAGTTCTTTCCCTCACTTCAGCAAAGTAAAAATCCAGCATTACTAAAATATTTTATTTTCTCAGTCAACTGATATGAGTACAACAATTCCAACTACTCTCATGTGTGGGGACCCAAGTAGTTTTCTTAATGGTAAAACAAAACAAAACAAAACAAAAAACAGCCTTCTACTTGGAAAAGATTGGGAGTCAGGGAGCCAATCCAATTGCCTCATTTTATAGGTTGGAAAACTGAGGTTCAGGGAAGTTGAGTGATTTCATAGGATTATAAATTTAGAGCTGGAAGGAATTGCAGAGGCCATTTAGTTCAACTTCATTTTACTGAAGGGGAAACTGAGGCCCAAGAAAGCCAAGTGACTTGACCAAGGTCTCACAGGTAGTGAATATCAGAGGCACGATTTGAACCTAGTTCTTCTGGTTCCAGAGTAAATGTTCCTTCTTCCATATCACGCGGATTTTCCTAATGTGAGGGAGGCAGCATGTAGTACAGTTAGGGGTTTGGACTCATGGTTAGTTGTTGCTTGTTCCTGAAGGCTACAAAATGTGCTAGAGTCAAGTTGCAGTGTGTCTGATCAGCCCGATAAGAGCTTGGAATGATCTACCCCAGGTTGGGCACAAATAGTCCATGTAAACTTTTGGGGTGGATTTTCTGGATTTGTGCATCTCACGTTTCTTCTGAACTACTTCAATTCTGCTTTGCTCACAGAGCACAGCACTTTCTCTGATGAGGGTGCGCCATGTTGGGCGGTCCTGTGCCAGTATCTCCTATGTCACACAATCAATTCCAAAGTTTTTCAGAAAGACCTTGAGGGTGTCCTTGTATCGCTTCTTCTGACCACCATGTGACCACTTGCCCTGTGTGAGATCTCCATAAAATACTCTGAGGAAAAATTGAGGGTTCAGTCCATTATCTTTGGGCCATGGATGAGAATTCCAAGTCCAAGCAAGAATATAATTCCTCTGGCTTCCCTAGCTTCCAAACCGATTTCTCCAAGGCTAGAAGCTTCACTGAGAAACCTGAAACAATTCCCAAGACAAAACTTTTGATTTAGAGTTAAGAAGACTTAGACTTTCTCTCTTCAGCACTCTCAATTAGTAGCCTAGACTGTGAGGATGTCTCTCCTGCCTCATTCTTAAGTAGAGAATGCTAGTGGAAGAATATTTATGTTTGAAAAGGATTCCTGCTCACCTTTAATATTTAATGCCTAAAAAGTACTTTAAAGTTAAATCATTCCTGATATGAAATATTTTCATTTGGTCCTTCGCCTTCCAAAATTAGTGCCCAAAGCCAGAGCTACCTGATCTTCACCATTTGATACGGTCCCCTCTGAAATGACTTCTTGATGTATATACTGTTCAGGGATTATCTAACTTAGATTGAAGTTGTATTCTCTTTTTTTTATGCAGTGACTATTAACAGGTCTGAAACTTATGTGACTACAGCCAAGTCCCTGAACCTTAGCTCAGTCTGGGGGAGAGGGGAGAGAAAGCAAAGAGTAGATGGGAGAAGAAGAGAGGGAAGGAAAAGCAAAGATAAGGGAGGGAGGGAAGCAATAAGGGAAAGGGAGAATAGGGAGGAAGAGAAACATGATAATACCTGCTCTCAAGGAGCTCACATTTTAATGGAGGGAGATGACATATCAATCAGCAAGCATTTATTAGGCACCTACTATATGCTAGGGATTGTGCTTTGCATTGGGGACCCAAAGACAAAGTAAAACAATCCCTATGATAATGGAGCTTACATTCTTTTACAGGTGAAAGGTAAGGCCCAGGGGTCCTAGGAGTATAGAATAGGTAGGTTAAATGGCAGTTCTTCAGGGATCTGCAGGGTGCAGTAGAAGGGTGGACAGTAAGGACCAATGCTATTCCATTTATCAGGAAGTTCATAGTTGGTGACATCTTGTTCATTCAAGTCCATTCAAGTCCTGTCAGCAATGTCTGCTGGTTGGAGATGGGAGACCTGGAAGGCCGCCATCATTAAGGGCGAGCTCTAGGGTCAGAGAAGAACAGCACTCTAGATTCTCTTTTCCATGAGGAGGGATAGGAGGTCAGTGTATAGCCATGAAAGGGGAAAGAAACATTGGACAGGAATTTGGAGGAAATGGTTCCAAGCTAGGTGTGTTCCTGCCAAGTCCTCCAACCCCTGGATGGGATCTGGGTTTCAGGAGGGCTGGCATGGAGAAGTCTATGGAGTCTACTTCCACCAGGATTAGGTTAATTATTGGACCAAGAAGAAGTACAAAGAAAGGGGGCGGCAGCTTGATGGTCAAGACAGAGAGGTGGCAATTTAGGAACTCACCTTATCCTTGAGCCAGGTTAGCTCAGTTCAGGACTCACTCCAATTTGGGTAGATTATTGGTGGAAGGTTTGAGGAAGGAGACTGATGAGGGCAGCTGTGGACTAAATCTGGGTTCAAGTCCTACCTTTGACATACTACTTAGCCTCTCAATGCCTCAATCAACTTTTAAGGCTGGAAGTTATAGGCAAAATGCTGCTGTGCATAATTAGGAGTTTGCATCCTAGGAAATTCTGAATGGGAACAAAATCACAGGTTCACACCAAAGAATAACAAATAGAAATAATTTAACTAAGGAGGCTTTTGCCACTGATGTTATTGAATATATATGTGCATACGTGTGTACGTGTGTATGTGCGTAGGCATGAATGCACACGTGTACGCATATATATGTGTGTGTATATATAAGGGAATGATTATTATAGGCAGCCTGGTATAGTTATTGAATATATATATGTATGTATGTGCACGTGTATGTACGCACACACATGTGTATGTATGTATTTATATGTGTGTACACACACGCATACACACATATATGAGGTGAGTGATTATTATTATAGGCAACCTGAAAGAGGCCTGGGTTCAAATCATCCCTCTGATGGGAATTACCAGTTAATCTTCCTGGGCCTCAGTTTCTTCACCTGTAAAATGAGGGAGCTGGACATAAAAGCTTCTGAGGTCCATGCCTACCCTGGACCTCTGATCCTATTTTAATTGCTATTCAATTCTGCAAAGAAAATTATAGTATATTTAAACCCACTTCAAGAAAATAGGAACATTGATTCATATGGTCATGAAATAGGAGACTAGCTTCTAGTGGAATCTGAAAATAAAGAAATATCTGTTACCAATTACCTTCAGGAGGCAAAAAAAAAAAATCTCCCTGCCTGCTTTGCCTTTCAGTGCTTAACAAGCTCTCTTCTTCCAAAGGGACACAGCATCAGAGATGACTTCCTGTGGTCCAGAACACTCCATGAATAATTTGACATCTCTTCGTAAGTGCAATTTAAAATCTTCCAAACCAGGTTCATTAAGAGGGAAACTTCTTTTCCCTCAGAGTCCTCATTTCATTAAGCTGCTCATTCCATCCGTTTTCTGCGGGTTGCTTGTCTTGGTTTCTGTCCAACTTCACGGGGAGAGGTGGCTCATTCTTTCACCCATGCTCCATTTCTGTTGAACAGTGCTGGGACACATTTCAAACCCTGACCACATACGTACCCATTAGACATAATTATAAACTGCCCCTTATACTGAGAATAGCATTGCTTGGTTGTTTTGATACAGTGGAAATAACATTGACTGGAGTTGGGAGGACCTGGTCAGTTAATCTCCCTAGGCCTCAGTTTCCTCATCTGCAAAACGGACTGGATGGATTCAGAGGTCTCCTCCAGCTCTAGAGACATGTTATGATTGATTACAGCAGGGTCTTCCTGTCCCACTAAGTCTTGAACTTTGCTAGCTCCAGAAAGTGTTGAAAAAGCCAGTCAATCTGTTCCTTTCTATCCCTACCTCACCATCTCTTTCTGTATTTTTTTCTTGAGTTCTTATCTCATTGTGCCCTGAAGAAAGGTAATAGGAGAAGCACCCTTAGTTACTGCTGGACACTATGCTAGGAATACAAAAACAGAAGTTTAGAAAATTTCTGCTCTCAATGAGCTTACATTCAAAGAATACAATAACATGTACATATATGGGTGTGTATAAGACTTGTACAGAACAGCACAAGGTAAGCAAGCTTTGAAGGGTAGGGGGTATCGGGAAAGGCAGCATTGGTGTTAAATCTTGAAGGAAACCTGGGATTCCAAGAATCTCTAGACTTTAAGGCAGAGCATAACCAGGGAGATGCAACCAGGTGCATCATGGTGCCAACAGCCCTATACTAGAGCATGCTTCCTCCTCCGACCCACCTGACCCTCTTTACCTCCCCAGAAGCATCCTTTCTGTCAGCAGCTAGTATGCATGTCTGTTCAGCTTTACAGAAAGAAGACACCTGATGTCCCGGGATGAGCTTCCTTCTCCAGGCACCAAAAAATTCTTAATCATAGCTCTGCTTTAAGGAGGAGAGGAAGAGAAGACAGCATGTTCTAAAGCTGCCTTGCCCAGCCAACCAGGGGACATTGCTTATTGGTGGAACAATTTCCCATCTCTGTACAAAAGAGAGGGATTTAGTACAGATCTCTTTATCCTAAGCACAGCATTATTCCAAAAAGGCTCCTTTGAATAACTGGGAAAATGGCAAGGAAGAAGGTTCTCTTCCGTGGATAGAATGAAAATACCCTATTATCATTAGACTTTCCACCTTGAAGGAATTTCTATAGCTTGCTTGAGTGGAGAAAACACTGGACTTTGGGACAGGAGAATGAGGTTTAATTCCTTCCTAACTATGGGGAAGTCATTGAAGCCCCTCAGAGCATCAACTTCTCCATCTATAAAATGGGAATGATAACACTAAGCTACATATGTCAGTTGTTTCAAGGAAAGAACTTTACATAAACCTTATAACAATATATAAATGTGAGCTTTTATTATTCAAATAAAAGAATAGTGGAATCTTGGAATCAAGATGGGTCAAGTCAAAAACATTTATTAAGAGCCTACAGGGACTCTGCATCTAGTTGCAGAGGTGGTCTGATTGGAATGGAGTTTGGGGTGGACCCATCGGCTCTCCTCACAGATACTCTTAATGCAGCCTAATACCACATCAGCTTTTCTGATTGTTGCGTCACACTGTTTAATCATGGTAAGCTTGTCTTCCACTAACAAAATCAAATCTTTTGCATGCAGATTGTCTTCGAGTCATGTTTCCGCCATCTTGTACTTATGAAATTGATATTTTTCAAACTCATTAGATTGAAAGCTCCTTGAGGGCAGGGACTGTCTTTTGCCTCTCTTTGTATCCATAGTGCCTGGCACATAGTAGACACTTAATCAATGTTTATTGAATTGAACCCTAGTTTAGAATTTTTACATTTATCACTGTGAAATTTAATCCTATTCTAGACTCAGAGATTGTTATATCTGTAAAGTAACTTTGAGTATCTCTAGTCCAAATCTTCATTTAACAGATGGGTAAACTGAGTTCCAGTAAAGTGATTTGGTCAGGACGTCACAGCAAATAAATAACATAGACGGTCCTCAAATCCAACTTTTTAGGGACATCCAAGTGGTGTGGTGGATGGAGTGCTGGACCGAGGATCAGGAAGACATGGGTTTGAATCCTGCCTTAGACATTTAGTATCTGTGGATCCTGGGGCAAATCATTTAAACACTCTGAGCCTCAGTTACCTGATCTATAAAATGGGGATAATAATAGCACTGACTTCCTAAAGTTGCTGTGAGGATCAATCAAGGTAGGATAAGCAAAGCACTTTTGCAATGTGTGTGTGTGTGTATACACATAGATATATAGCTGTTTGTAAACTATACGTATAATATATAAATAAGTATAATAATGATAACTGACATGGCACACACTACACACACGAGTATGTATGTGTATATACACACACAGATATGCTTGGGTGTACGCCATATGTCAGTTAGCATTAATTACTCTTCTTCTTTGTCTAGATCCAATATTCTTTCCATTTCACCACATTGACATTGGTAAAGAGGTTCCACGTATCTATCTTTTTTCTCACTACTCAAGGCATGTCTTTCAAGCCAATTCCCACCCAACACTATCCCCAAAGTGACTGTATTTAGACCGTCCTAGTTTGACAAGGTTTTCAAGGTGAAAAAAGTAAAGCCAGAACCCCACCATTTCAGCAGCAGGCCTTACCCTCATTTGCTCTTCCCTCTTATCCCTGACATAGTTTTAAAAGCCATTTTTGTTGTCCTTGGCATTTTAATGCCAGCTCCATTTAATTGTGGGCTGTGATACTCCTGACATTCAGAAAGGCCGACGCCACTCATTTGAACAAGGTAGAGCCTTTCATTGTGCTGTTCCAGTCATAATCCCCAGCCTGCCAAGGCTGAGCAGCGCCCTAACAAGCGATTATTACACCTGGGAAAGCATCACAAAAGGCCCCTGGGACAAAGACGCATTCAGTTGTTGGGGAGGAGGAAAGAGAGGAATGGGGAGGGGAGAGGCTTTGGATCCTGGGACCCAAAGTCCTGTGTCAGGAGAGACCGAGCCCAGACAGCAAGCCACAGTGAAGAAGACAAACTAAAATTTCTTAAGGCTGCCTATAGAGAAACTGGGGTAGGAGAAGGGGAGCTCAAGGAGGCACTCGGCTGAGTTGCAGCTAGTGGAGAATATGATTCTTGCCAATTAGAAGCAAAACTTGGTTGTTCCATCTACCAAATTAGTTCAAGCGCTGTAACTTCTAAATTTTGATATTCTAGAACAAATCTCCCGTTGCCCCACCCTAGTCACAGGTCTGAGTTTAGGGTGCTAAATTCAATTGTTCTATTAAGTGCAGAAAGCCAACTTCTAAATTCCAATATCCTAGAACAAAACTCTAAGTTTCCCTAACCTAATCACAAATCTGAGTTCAAATAATACCTGTGAGGTCTCAATTGCCATGTTAACATAAAATCTTAACGTAACTATTAACTCAAAAGAAATGCACTGGTCTATAAAAATGAGACTATGAGGGCTATTTTTAACCCTCTTTGTAGTTATTTTTCTTCTGTGAATTACCAAAGCACCATTGTTCTGCTATTTCATGCCTATGATCCTGTAGAATATTTGTTTTATAGATCAATCAACAAACATTTATTGAGTGCCTATTGTGCTAGATAACCAGATGGAGAGATTTCTCTGGATAACTTTCTCCTTTCCCTTTATTTTCCATTTAAAACCTTCTTGAACAAGATTGACGGGTCACTAGATATTCTTCTGAGACCTCAGCCCTAGGTAGGAATATACTATACAGGACTCTTGAGCCAAGCATGAATAACCAAATCCCATTTCCCAGCATCATCCCTATAGCCGGCTAAATACCCCACTTGCTCTCCTTTCTCATACAAACACTCCAACTTTCCTTCTGAAGAAGGCCTAAGACAATTATTTAGGATGCCAAGTGATTCAATATCCTATCTTCTCCTTCACTCCAATCCAATAAATATTTATTAAGTGCTTAGGGCAGCTAGGTCTAATAGAGCAATGAGCTTGGAATCAGGAAGACCTGAATTCAAATCTGGCCTCAGACACTAACTAGCTGTGTGACCCTGGGCAAGTCACTCAACCCTGTTTGCCTCAGTTCCTCATCTGTAAAATGAGCTGAAGAAGGAAATAGCAAATCACTCCAGTATCTTTGCCAAGAAAACGCCAAATGGGGTCATGAAGAGTCAGACAGGACTGAGATGACTGAACAGCTATGTGCCAGGCATAGTGCTAAGCACTGTGGATACAATTAATAAAAAGAAAGACAGTTCCTGCCCTCAAGAAGCTCACAATTTAAGGAAGAGACAACATACAAAAAGAGCCAGGAAGTAGGAAAAAGAAGGAAGAAGAAAGGGGACAGGAATGGGACACCAAGGAGTACCTGCCCCCAGAAGCATCTTGTTTCATGGAACTGAGGCCAGGCAGGGCAGCAAACGCAGAGTGGAATGAGCAAAGGGTTTAGTTTCTGTCCTCTATAAAGGAAGACGTTGGGAGAAGTTCAGCACTGAGTGCTCCAGCCTTCCAATCAGAGGGGAGAGAAGGCTGAGGTAGGTGGTATCCATCAGGACTTGAGTTAACAGCATGGTGGTGAGTTAGCAGTGATGAGGTTATCTTGGGAGGGTCATCTTATTCCTTGGAGTTGAAACCAGGCAGGGAAGCAGATACAAAGGAGGAGAGTCACTCCATGAGTCATTCTTTGGCCATTAAAACTCTTTCCTAATCTAACATCATGCCTTCCCTGATGCTCTTCAAGAATATTCGTTGGGTTCTTATCGCCTCTCACACATACAATACTCCTTGGGGCCATTTAGAACAGAGAATGCATTCACACAGAGAAAATAATAAAATAAATACAAACTCCTTGACCACTTGGTAAAAATGGAGCTCCAACATCACCTTCTAAATGACACCTTGCTAAATTCCCACCAACTACTAGCAGCTTCCCCTTCAAACTTCTTTTATTTAACTACATTAGATTAATTCTCTTTACTCTGTATATATGTGCTTCTTGCCTCTCTCATTAAAATCTAAAAGCCTTAAGGATGTCTTTTTTGTATTTATATCCTCAATCCTAATAAAGTGTTTGGCACATAGTAGGCACTTAATAAATTCTTATCAATTGGTTAACATAATTCAAAATCTACACTGGAACACCATTTGGTTTTTGTCATTTTTTTTTTAAGTAAAATTCAACACTTTGAAAATACCAACCTCTAATCTTCATTCTGCTTGGGGGAGGGGAGGAAAGAAAATTGTTTCTCATTAGCATTTTGGAAAATTCGTTATTTCCATACCAGGTGGGGTTCTAATGAGACTGATTTCCATATGGAACACAAGAAAATCAGCCTCATGACTATGGGCACACCAGGCGCGCCTAGCCTCCACTTTGGCATGCTGAGTATATTTATTTTTGTTTATGATTTTGCATCCATACCTGCTGACATATATCTTCTCTTCCCCACTGGCCAAGGAAAGAGAGTTTCGAGTTAGAAGGAAAAAAGTACAAGACAAAGAACAAGTCTTCCATCGGAGAAGTCAAACATTTCCAGATGGTGGAACCACCTCTTTCTTTTTCCTTTTGTTGAATCACAGAGAGGAGTCACAGACAATGACAGCATTATCAAATTTACAGATGACACATTGAATGGATAGGAAGCATCTGAAACTATCCTGACAGGTACATGTAGAATATTAGGATGAATCTAATAAGATGAGATGTGACTAGATTGGAGCATCATAGATTTAAAACTGCAAGGAACCATGGAGGCCAGTTGACGTCAACACCTTCATTTTACAGATGAAGAAGTAGAGGCTTGGAGAGGTTACCCCCTTACCTTGGATCAAAAACCTAGTAAGGACTAAGGTAGGATTTGAACTCATATCTTCTTCACACTACCTACTGTTCTAACTACTGTGCTACCTAGGCACCTCTATTTCTAAGAATAATGTAAACTCTTGCACTTAGGTACAAAAATGAATTTTACAAGTACAAGGTAAGGAAGGTGGGCCTGGGCAGCATGTTAACCTCAAGAAAGACTGAGAAAGTATTGTTGTTGTTGAGTCATGTCTGACTCTTCATGACCCCATTTGGGGTTTTCTTGGCAAAGATACTGGAGTGCTTTGCCATTTCCTTCTCCAGCTCATTTTATAGATGAGAAAACTGAGGCAGACAAGGTGAAGTGACTTGCCCAGGGTCACACAGCTACTAAGTGTCTGAGGCCAGATTTGAACTCAGGAAGTTGAGTCTTCCTGACTCCAGATCCAGTGCCCTATCCACTGTAACACCAAGCTGCCCCTGAAAGAATATTAGTAGCCTACAAACTCAGTATGAGTCAACACTGTCATGTAGTAGGCAAAAAAGTGAACACAATTTTAAGGTGTTTGGGAGAAGCATAGAAACTGGGCATAGGGAAGAGACAGTATCCCTGGTCAGAGCACATGTGGGATACTGTGTTCTGATCTTGCAGGAAGGATGTTGTTGGTAAGGTAGAGAACATCCCAGATGAAGTCTTCAAGGATAGTAAAGGCCATTGAGATCATGCCTTATGTAGAGCAGGGGAAGGAAGTAGGGTTTTTTACCTAAGATAAGAGTGGGGACATGATATCCATCTCCAAATATTTGAAGTACTGGAATTAAGATAAAGGATCAGATGTGTTCTATTTATGCCCAGGGGTCAAAAGAAAGAGTGGTTAATAGATATGGTAAAGAGGCTAATTCAGGCTTGAAAAAAGGGAAAACAACAATTAAAAGCATCTAAAAGTCTTTCCTTGAGAGGTAACATATCCTCTCTGCCTGGAGTCTTCAAGCAAAGGCTAAATGACTCCTTCCTCGGCATATTGCCAAGTGGATTATTTGTCCATTGGACCAGCTGGTTTCTGACGGCCCTATCTGACTCTAAGGTTTTGATTCTCCAAAAAGAAACCAATCAAAAGGTTAGGTGGATTTTCCCAAACTCAGGTTCTTTAGGCTGAAAATTTTCATTACCAACTCCACAAGATCCCAGGGACAGGGGTTACACCTGTGATTTCACTGGTAAAGGAAATTCCCAGGTGAGGCAATTCCCTCTACCAAAAAGGGAATGAAAGTCACCACCTTCTTTGAAATTTATTGTCTTGGAGGCAGCTAGGTGACGCAGTGGATAGAGCACTGGCCTTGGATTCAGGAGGATCTGAGTTCAAATCTGACCTCAGATACATAACACTTACTAGCTATGTGACCCTAAGCAAGTCAGTTAACCCCCATTACCCAAAAAAAAGAAAGAAATTTATTGTCTTAAGTCAGTTGTCCAGACTGGGCATTGAGAAAGATTAAGTGAGCTACCCAATGTCAAACAGCTAGCAGACCAGAGGCAGGGATCGAACCTAGGTATTCCTGGCTGGCTCTTTCTCCACCATACCACATGGCCTCCTCTCTAAGACCTATGCAAACCAAAATGTTCCCCATTCCTCATTTCCTCAAGATACAGCAACACATATTTTTTAAGTGCTTACTATGTTCCAGGCACTGTGCTAAATATTGATGATACAGATGTTTATAAATTATTTCCTTAAACTTATTCTAATTATCTTTAAAATATCAGTGAATGGAGTGCTGGAGTCAGAAAGACTTGAGTTTAAATCTGGCCTCAGACATTTACTAGCTGTGTGACCCTGGGCAAGTCACTTAACCCTGTTTGCCTCAGTTTCCTCTTCTGTAAAATGAGCTGGAGAAGGAAATGGCAAACCACTCCAGTACCTTTGCCAAGAAAACTTCAAATGAGGTCACAGAGAGTCAGACACAACTGAAAATGACTGAATAACAATAAAATGATATCTAAAATACTTATGATCTCTTATTATATGCAAAATATCACTTACTTAAAAATGATTTATGGTTGGTCAATCGGTTCTAACCCTAGGTAGATGATTTAGCACCAGCCAAGATATTACTAGCAGAGGATGGGAAAATGTATTCTTTGTCAATATTTAAAACTACATATTTTGAATTTATAAGATGGATTTTATATTCCAAGAGACAATAGCTTTTACCTTCAAATTTGTGTTGGTGAATCTAAGAAGTTTTATTGATTTTCTTGACATTCAACATTGTCAAATACATTGTGGGTGGCCCATAATAGATCCTTAATACATCTTTGTTGAATTGTGAATGCCTAACTGAAAGGAATCATTTGAAAAAATGGAACTTTGGCTTCCTGAAAGAGTTAGCAGAGCTTATTCTGAGAAAAGCTGTCATTGTGAACTATTTAAATTGCATTATATAACTAATTCAACCCTTGAGCCTGAATGGAAGACCAAATCTACTTTTATTGTTCTAATTCTTCTTCATAAAACTCTGAAAAGATGAGAGCAAAGGCGGTGATTTTCTTTAAATGATAAAGGTAGAGATATTATCTTTGGATTAAGAGTTAAAAGGACCTTTTGAACTCATCAGTCCAACGCTCTCATTTTCCAAAGGAGAAAATAGAGAGCTTATACCACGTCTCCAAGGGCCACATAGGCAGCAGGCACACAAGCAGGCGGCAAGATGGCACATGGTTCAAATCTAAACCAATCTGAGTTCAAATCCAGCCTTAGATACTTACTAGCCTTGTGATTCTAGGCAAGTTATTTTACCTCCCTCAGCCTCAATTTCCTTCTCTGTGAAATAGGAATAATAATAGCACCTACCCACCCAGGGCTGCTGTGCAGATCAGATGACACAATGTTTCCAAAGAGCTTTGCAGGCTTTAAAATGCTATATAAATACTGGCTATTATTAAGCTATGATCTGAACTCGGTTGGGAGTCAATGAGGCACGGAGGAAAGACTGCTGATTTTGAAGTCGGGGGGACCTTGAATCTAATCTCAGCTCCACCACTTGCTGTCTGTGTGACCTTAGGGAAGGAGGGAATCAGCATTTATGTAACACCTACCATGTGCCAGGCACTATGCCAAGTGTCTTACAAACACTTGTAAGATTGTGTGATCCTGGGCAAGTCAGCCTCAGTTCCCTCATCTATGAAATGGGGACAATGGCAGCATCTACCTCCCAGAACTGTTGTAAGAATCAAATGAGATAAAATTTGTAAAGTGGTTATAATACACAGTGCCTGACACATAATAGGTGTTGTGTAAATGCTTATTTCCTCCCTTCCTCCCTTTACAAGGCAGCTACGGACTTACCACAGTGGTGGCCTTAAAGTAAGGAAGACTCAAGTTCAAATATGACTTCAGACATTTATTTACTAGCTGTGTGATCCTGGGCAAGTCACATTGGAAGCGGAGGGGATGCCCATCCATTGGGGAATGGCTGAACAGGTTGTGGTATATGAATGTAATGGAATACTATTGTGCTGTAAGAAATGATGAGCAAGCAGACTTCAGAGCAATGGATCTGGAATCAGAGGATCTGAGTTGGAAAGGACCACAATATCCATCTAGTCCCCTCCACATATGAACAAGACACTTCTATAACATCCCTAGTCATGATAATGTCATGATAATAAGCATTCAGCGATTATTCAATCATAAATCATAGATATAGAATGAAAGGACCCTTAGAGACAATCACATCCAACTTCTTCATTTTACAAGTGGGGAAACTGAGGGCCAGAGCATCGTGGGATTCTTCCAGGGTTACCCAGCTAGTTGATGTCTAAGGCAGGATTTGAAACTAAGTCTTCCTAACTCCAGGTCCAATGTACTGCCCATTACATCTTTACTTAAAGACTTCTAGTCAGAGGGAAGTGGGAGGAGAGGTGGAGTCCACTACCCATCCAATTGTAAATGGCTCTAATTGTTACAACTCATTCTAAATACCATGAAAATCCTTATTTTGCATGAACAATCATTTAATTCCATTAGTATTTATGGCCAGATGAAATTTCCTAAACACTAACAACCTTACCTCTCTCTTTGGAGCAAGTGGTCTAGTTTCTGAATAGAAGAGGAGATCCATTTCATTAATGGACATGGAGAAGCCTGGGAATCTGTAGGGAGGACCGAGAGTCCATGTTAACATTTTAATTGGAAGGTGTTTTTATTAATTTGTTCATTCTAAACCCTCTACACTAAAGTTCTGCTCTGATGCTTCATTGGGGAAGGGAAATGATTTGGGGCTCTTGAAGGTGCCTCCAATCTCACAAGCGATGGCAGACCTTCCATAGCTGGAAAGCCTTCAAGGAACGGCAGGGCAGTTGATTGTCATCCCAGGAGCAGTCTTGCTGAGCTTGGAGCTCATGAGAAGGTTGGATGTCAAGTGATGAATTATTTGGACCACAGTGACTCACAGTGCCATAAATTAAGACCTGGAGGGGTTGTGTCCTGCATGGGAGGAGTACTCACACTGATGAGAGTATAATCTATTGAAATACGCGTACATAAGTTGGTTTTTTCTCCCCTAGTCATGGTTATTACAATCTGATAGAAACCAGCCTCCACTAGCTTGCTTGGGTTTTTTTAAGCTAAATGGTACATTGTAATATAAAGACTAAATGTGGTTATTTCTGCTTCTAGTAGTTTTTTCTCAAGAAGTCAGGAATCTTTGAGAGATAGCAAGCTATGCTGACAACGAACATATACATAAATCTAAAAAGAAAAAGAAAAGCATCTTCAAAAAGTGACAGGATAAGTAAGGGCTGACTTTTAGGAAGGGTTACATAGAGGCAGGTAGGTGGCACAGTGGATAGAACTCTGGGCCTGGAGTCAGGAAGATCTGAGTTCAAATCCAGCCTTAGACATTTATTAGCTGTGTCACCCTGGGCAAATCACTTCAACCTGTTTGCCTCCGTTTTCTCAACTATAAAATGAGCTGGAGAAGACAGAAGCTGTCATTAGAGCTGAACAATCTCTCAAACTCAGAAAGTACTACCAAATTTAGCCCAATCTGAGGGGGTGGGGCAAGAGGGAGAGAGAGAAGAGGAGAAGAGAGGGGAGATAGAGGGTGAGTAGAGAGAGACGGAGAGAGGTGGAGGGAGGAAAGAGGAGGGAGAGAGAGGGAGGAGAGAAGTAAGAAGGAAAGGGGAGAAATAGAAGGAAAGATGAAGAAAGGGAGGGAGAGGAGAAGGAGTAGGAAATATGGAGAGAGGGGGGGGGAGAGATTTGCATCGATCTTGTATGTAATAAATATATTCATATATGTATATATAGTTATATATGTATGTGGTATCTCTCTTCATAGAATGTCACCTTCTTAAGAGCTGGGAATATTTCCATTTTTTGTCTCTGAATCCCCAGTGTCTAGCACAATACTAGGCACACTGATTGTCTGACTGATTATTGAACAAACATTTATCAAGCACATACTATTAGCAAGACACGCTGTATTCTGGGGCTGCAAAGATTTAATAATAAATAATAGTCTCCACTCAGAGAGTTTGCATTCTTTTGGTGGAAAGAAAGGGGCGGCAGAAATATAACGTGAACACAGATTTTTTTTAAATGTAAAATTAAGTAATTTGAGAATAAAAGAGAAAACATGATTTGGGGAATTGGGAAAAGCTTCATGGACAAAGTAACATTAGAGCTGAGCCTTGAACGGTAGTCAAGGCATAAAAAGGCAAAGAAGGTGTAGTCACGCCTTCCAGACACAGGACTAAACCTGGGTAAATACACAAAGTCAGGAGATGGCAGTTTGCAGAGTCTAACACTTAGTCTAGCTGGAACAGAGACGGTGTAAAGAGAGCAATGTGAATGAAGCCTGGAAATATAATCTGAAAGGAAATTGTGGAAGGACTCAGAGACCATGCCGAGGAGTCCATCTTTTATCTTCTACGTGACAAAGAAGGCATGGAAAGCTTTGCACAGGGGAGAGCTATGGACAGACTTGTGCTTCTGGAAGATCTTTAGCAGCTGTGTGGAAAATGGATTGGAGAGAGAAGACACTGGAAGCAAGAAAACAAATTAGAGGGCAATTGCAACATTCCAAGCAAGAGGTGATGAGTGGAGAGAATTCAAGGTGAATTGAAAAGGAGGGGAAGAATTCGAGAGATGTTGTAGTAGTTAAAATGGACAGTATTTGGCAAATGGTGAGATGAAAGTGGGTTGGGTTTGAGAGAGAAGACCACAGACTTGCTTCTGGAAGAATATCATTGGTCATTTAGTCTAACCTCCGGGTCCTGTCATTTTACACAGGAGGAAACTGAGACTCAGAGAGGTTAAATGACCTGTCCAAAGTTACATAGGGAGTAAATAGCCATGTCTCCCGATTCCAAAGCCAGTCACTGTACCACACTTTCAACAAAACTACCTACTGTGTGTAAAACAGTAAAACACAGCGACAAAAAATGAAATAGTCTCTGCTGTCAGGGAACTTATACTCTGCTGGGGGTAATTCTAAGATGCAAACCTCGATGACTAGAAGAATGGTGGTGTGCTTAACATCTAGAGGTAGAGTACTTTTAAAGAGAAAGTCCAGCTGGAGATGTCCAATAGGCATTTGGCCATGTGGGATTGGAGTCAAGGGACAGATTGTGATTGAATATGCAAATTTAGTTTCATTTCCGTAGAGATAATTGAACCCATGGGAATAGATGAGATCACCAAGGGAAAGCAGATTGTGTACCCTTCTTGTCTCTTTTTTACCACTCCTTGGTGGCTTTGGAAACCTACAGTCACAAAACAGCCCTGTTCTTAGAGTTGGTGGGACTTGAGCCTTATTATTACTGTAAAATATAAAGTATTTTCTATTATAAGCCTGTAGTACTGGAATTCTGAAAAAGTCACTTCTCTAGGGAGAAGTCACTGGAGGGATAAGATAATCGGGAGAGTCTGAGGAAGTAACACTATTAACATGTGCTGAAAGAATCATGAATGTTAACTGTTAATTGACTACAGGACCTGTTCATCGTGTTGGCCCAGTAAATAAATGGTGAGTTGGGTCAGGAATCAGCAATTTAGTAAGAAGTCCAACAGGAAGCATGGACTTTGAAATAGGAACAGAAGGCACTGGTGAAAAGAGTAGCCATGAGAGAGTCTGGAGTCAGGGGTTTGATGAGCATTAGACCAAAGTCCCGCCCCATCCCAGGAAAGTAGGCTCAGATGTTAGTTTAAAACATTCGTTCATTCAGCATACATTTATTAAGGACCTACTATGTACCAGGAATTGTGCTAAGTGCTGGGGAAGAAAGACAAAAATGAAATAATACTTGACCAGAAGGAATTTAAATTACATTAAGAAATTGAGCTTTACCAGTTTTTAACAACCTAATAAATTTATTTCAGACAAACCACTAAGAACCAGATTTGAATCATAAAGATCATAAAGGCCTCCAAAGATAATCATATTATCATAGCTCTAGAGCTGTTAAGGGATTCAGAAGCTATTTAGTTCAATCCCCTAGTATAAATGTCTTTCACTAAGAAGTTAAATGGTGTCTACTGGCTGATTGAAGTGTAAAGCATACACATGGGGGCTTGTGAGCAAGAGTGCTATAATACACCTATCAATGAAAGTGGGAGTTAGAAAGTGAATATGTATGGAGAAGGGGTGACTATACCATATGATGAAATCAGCATTTACTGATAAAGAAATTGAAGCCCAGGAAAGTTAAGTAGGTGGAATTTTAATACAGGTCTTCTGACTTGAGTCAATACTCTTTTCACTATACTATCCCACAAGATGAAGGGCATGGCTTTAAGATTAGTACAAGAAAAGACAAAGCCCATGAGAATAATCTTGTGGGCCAGATAAAAAAAGGGACCTTTCTTTAACATGGATCTAATGCCTGGAAATAAGACCACAAAACAGGTTCTAAAAGGATTTGAAAATACCCAAATCTACCTCAGCTAGAAACATGCAGACTTGTAAAGTATTCAACCTAGATAAGGATGGTGTCTGGGCTCACTCCAGGGCACAAGAATGTACACTCAAATATGGCGAACCAAAAAATGTCCCTCTCTACCTCCAGTTACCATTTTCATTTAAAGATAAGTCTCCCCCCCCCAAAAAAAAGCTCCCTGAATACAGACTGTCTTATAATAGGAACTTAATAAATGCTTATAGCATTGAACTAAATCAAATTTTTAAATGTTGTAAAAATCACTTTGAAAACTAAAAGAAGGATTATGTATTTATTTTAGAGACCAAAAGACTACTGTAGACCAGCCGAGTCTTGCTGTGGAAAGAGTACTAGATTTGGATTCAGAGGACCTCAATTCTGATTTTGGTTTTGCTACTTATTACCTGTGTGTAGCACCCTGTATGAGCTCACTTTCCCAACTCCTACTTTCATTGACAGTCTACAAAGAGCTGCTGTCTACTGCTACTCAAGATTCTAGGGATTACTCTTAGAGAGATGATGTTCTAGTACCATGCTCATGAGCCCCCACTAGTATACTTCTCGATTCAATCAGCCAGTAGACACCATTTAGCTTTAGGATATTTACTAAGGTGGTACAGTAACAGAAAAAATAAAATATCACCCTAAAGGCTGGGGAATATATAATCCCACAAGTAGACACAGGTCCATGAGACAGTGGGTTCTAATCATAGAGAATGCGGTCAAAGGGTATGATCATAATTTCTGATTACTGGAAGACTTTTCTTAAGTTCATAGTCAAAATTCCCCTCTGGTTCAAGGAGTCACTCTTCTTGAAACTTCTTCCTCTCACGTGTGGCTATCTTTGTGTATCTGTCTGTTTCTGTTCTTGTTGTTGGTATGCCTTTCTCTGTTCCTGATTTGGTGTGTTATTTCCCACCAGTACAGACACAAGGGTTTGTTAGCTCAAGATTCTCCTGAGCCTTCATTCCTCCACCACTTTAACTCCAGATAGGATCCACTGCAAAAATTCCTCTCCTACTTAAAGCCTCCAAGGCTGTAGTTATCTTGTTTAGTTAGCTAATCTCAATGTTCCCATCTTGACATAATTAAAGAGGCATTCACATCTCATAAAGAGATTATAGGGTATAAAGCATTTTGTTCACACATTCAAAGTTTCATCCTTATACCTTTATATTTAATTATAATGAAATTACATTAATTGGGATTAAAGTGGAACCCCACCCTTACAAGTCTAACCTTGGGCAAACCATGTAAACTCTATTGACCTGTTTCTTCATTTTTAAAATGAGGATGTTGGAGGAAATGACCTCTGATGTCCCTTCTAACTTTAAATCTATGTTTCTATGATCTTATAACATCCTATACATGCCCCCACCCCAAAGGTGACAATACAAAAGGTCTTTCTTAATTGAGTGCATGGGATTAACCTATTAACACATTGTAGATGCTTTAGAGGGCAGTTAGATGGTGCAGTAGAGAGAGTGCCATGTCTGGAAGATTTGAGTTCAAATCTGGCCTCAGACACTTTTTAGCTGTGTGTGACCTTGGGCAAGTCACTAAACCCTGTTTCCCCCAGTTTTTTCATCTGTAAAATGAACTGGAGAAGGAAATGGCAAACTACTCTAGTATCTTTGCCAAGAAAACCCCAAATGGGGCCACAAAGATTTAGACATGACTGAAATGACTGAACAACAGCAGGTGCTTTAGAAATAAAAAGAAAAAATGGAATGAACCATGAGGAAAAATTGAAAGAAGGGAATAGGACTTTTTTCTTGACCATCTCCATCATAAAAAGAAAAGAAAGATTTTAGGGGAAAAATACAAAATAATAAGAGGAATGAAAAGAATACTGGTTGATGACCTGGGTTCATATCCTGTCTCTCATACATACTACCTGTCACTTAAGATGCTTGGGCCTCAGTTTCCTTTCCTATAAAACAAGTAGGTTGGATTAAATGACCTCTTAGATTCCTCCATCTCTAAGTCTATGATCCCATGACTTTAGTAAAATATTTATTCCCATTTCTGAAAAATAAATGACCAAGTTAAGGATGAAAGGTAGAATAAAGCACCTTGTAGCTATGTGGGAAAGGAAGAAATAGAAGACAAAAACCATCATCCTATGGCCAATTAAAAAAAAAAAAGTTTGATCCAAGTCATCTGCCTAGTTTTAAAGATGGTATCAAGATAGTTCAGTGGAGAACAATCAACTGTTCAAGTAAGAATAAAGACAAAAAATAAACAAAAGGAAGGAGAGGGAAGCAAAGTTATAATCTCCTAAGAATCATGGGTAAAATAGATCCTTAAGGAAGTGGGCAAAGAAATAGAGATATCAATCCATCAAGGGTGCTAAAGGACCTCAGACACAGTGTGGCCACATTTTCTCACTCAACCATATTCTACTGTGTCAGCATATGCTTTTGCAAGAAAACCATATGCTCCTGACAGCATTCTAAAGCTTGAAATGTCGTGGAAATTTTTAAAAAGAAAAGAAAATGTCAGGAAAGGTGTTAAAGATATTTAGCACCCTCAGCTTTTTTTCTGAGTATTACACATAAGATATTCTCTGGTTTGTGAATTTTAATACCGCTACTGCTGTTTGGTTTGCCAATCACTCCCCATGGCTGGCAGACGGAAACATGCAACGGCAGGTCCTGGTTGGATTTCTTCCCACTGCAATGACAAAATCTGCAAATGGGATTTTGGAAGCTGATGTACAAAATGAATGCTTAGGAGAGGGGGATAAAAGGTATGCTAAACCTTGGGATAAAAATGATGCCTTTGAAGAATTATTTCCAAAACAGTAGTTAATGACATTAAGAAAAACAGCTCGATACCTCTTGGTGCATGAATTGCCACAGAAGCAACCATGAAAGGCTTAATGAAAAAATGGAATTCGGTCATAGATCTCAATAATAGAATGCTGGGGTCGAAGTAGCAGGAACGAGAATTAAAGAGATCTCTTCCTCACTTTCCAGGATATTAAAATCAGTCATTATTTATTATTTCCTCTTCAACTCCTATCTACAAGTAGATGATTCCTAAGCTTTAAGCTTTCCCCGAGACCAGGTGCTGGATCTCCAACTGCCTATAGGAAATTCCCACTTGCAGGCCTCAATACCACCTCAAACTTAGAGGTCCACAATGAAATTAATTATCTTTTCCCCAAATCTAGTTAATTTACCTGACTTTCATCATGTTTTACCATTTTTTCCCCTCTCACTCAGCCTCAAAATTCTCTCGGATGATATAACTGGAGGTCTCCAAACAAAAGCTGGATGACTTTTGTTTGATATCATAGATTTAGGGCTGGAAGGGAACTTAGGGGCTGAGTAATGCTCCTTTGTTTTGCAGATGAGGAAACAGAGACTCAGAAATGTTAAGTAATTTGCTCAAGATCACACAACTAATAAGTGTCTATGACAGGAAAGGAATCCAGGACTTCTTAGCTACAAGGTGAATGTTCTATCCATGCTAACGCTGTTGTTGAGTTGCTTTTCTGTCATGCCCACCTCCCAAGTGCAGGTCTTCATCACCTCTCCTAGACTGTAATAAAGCGGCCTCCTTTTCTTCTTCCAGCCTCCAATCTCTACCCTCTCTAACAGGTACAGCTGCCAACACAATCTTGCTGATGCATAGATCTAAATGATGGCGTCACTCTTTTCCTCAAACCTTTCAGTAACTCTCCTAATTGCCCATGGGATAAAATATAAGCTTAGCTTGGGGGTTTGAGGTCTTTCACAGACTGTCTCCCACTTACTTTTCTGATTTTATTTATTACATCATGTATAATTCCACCAATCTGGACTATTAACTTTTCCCTTATATTATGTTGCAGCCTCCCACCTATAAGCATTTGGACAGGCTATCCCCTCCACCCCCAACCCCTATGCCTGGAACACAGAGCCTTCTTGTTGAAAACCTCTTACTTGAAATCCTGGGCACCTTCCCCTTGAAGCTGTCCCAGATTTATTCATGCCCCCTCCCTGAAGCCACCCAAACCCATCTGAAATCATTCTCATTCTCCTCAAATTTGTCATCTCCAGCTTTCTTGCTCTACCAAATCTGATTAATCATAAAGTTCTTAGTTGTGTATTATAGGATCATAGATATAGAATGGTAAGGAAACTTAGACACCACCTAGGCCAACCTCTTCCAGCCCTGGTTTATGACAAACTACAAGTCTACCTCCAGGGTATGCCTTGTCTGGGTGGAAATGGATTTTATCTGTTTTTAGTGATATAGTACCATTAGATTGTAAACTTCTTAAGGGAAAGGACTATTTTTTGTCTCTTTTCCTATCCCCAGTGCTTGGCACACTGCCTGGTACATAGTAGGTACTTAATAACTGTTGATTGACTGAAGCTAGCAACCTCTCCTCCCTCCATATATAAGATCCTTTGTAAACATAGTAGATTCTTAACAAGTATTGATTAATTGAAGCTAGCAACCTCTTCTCCCTGCACATATGAGGTCCTTTGCAAACTTTAGTGTTCTATATAGATATCAGCTATGAATATTATTGTTGTTGCTCTTATGCTTATTAACCAACTCTTTTATATGATCACTTACCTTATATATTTATATGTTAGCTCTGTACCTAGAAAGCAAACACCTGAAGGCAAGGGACCATATCTTAAAATTTTTTAAAATGTCTATAGTCCTAAGCCTGATGCTTTATCCATTCAGGTGACTCTGTGGTAATAGTCAATGCTGGAGGGGTTGTGGAAAGACAGAAACACTAATACGTGATTGGTGGAGCTGCTAATTAGCATAATACTTTTCCAAATAATTTGGAATTATGCATATAAAATGACTAAAACATCCATGTGCTTCAAACCAGAGATTCTGCAGCTAGACATATACCCAAACTTGATCACTGACCAAAAAAGACTCCATAGAAAAGCAAAATATATAGAGCAGCACTTTTTATGGTAGCAAAAAACTAGAAACAATATAGATGACCATCAATTCGGAAATGGCTAAATAAATCATAGTAGATGGACTTAATGGAATATTTCTATGCTGTTAGAAAAGATAAATATAAATTCAGAGAAGCCTGGAAAGAGAGACATGAACTAATGCAAAGCAAAGTTAAGCAGAGCCAAGAAATCAATATATATAATCACTACAACAACGTAAAATGGAAAGAATAACAATAAAACAATAGAAAATCAATGTTGCTAAGTTATAAAGAACAAGCTTGGACCCAAAAGATAGGAATGAGAAGACACCTTTCCTCCACACCACAGTCCTTTGTGAGGAGGTGGGGTCCACAGGTGTGGAACATTACATTTTTATTTTTTTTGGTGAGACAATTGGAGTTAAGTGACTTGCCTAGGGTCGCGTGGCTAGTATCAAGTGTCTGAAGCCAGATTTGACCTCAGATCCTCCTGATTCCAGGGCCAGTGCTCTATTCACTGCACCATCTAGCTGCTCCTGAAACATTACATTTAACATTAGATTCCTTTTTTTTTAATGTATTGATTGATTGTGCTGAATTTTTCAACTTAATCTTTTTTTTCAAAAAATAAAATTATTTCTTACAAAGGATGACTGTATCAGAGGAGGAAGGATATAGTAGGGGATTTAATTGATATAAAAATAAAAAATAGCAATAAAAATCTTTTTAGAAAAAATGCTTTTAAATGGATTCATTTTGCACTGTTTTACCACTACAAAAAAAATTCATAATTTCATTGTACTACAATTTTCCCAATTGGTTTCACTCATGACCTCCATATTAAAATGGGGACGCTGAAATATGGAACAGTTAAATGATGGGACCAAGTTCCCATAAAAAATGGCTAAGCCACCATTTCTCATACCATACCATTGATCAAACTCCCAAACCATCAACTATGTCTTGAGGAAAATCATTTTGTCCTGGATTCAGTTTTTCTTCCCGATGATTGGTAAGTGAATTGCTTTTCTGCCTGAGGTACATTTGGGATTAAGTCCACTGTCAAAGGAGGCTGTGAGCTTGGTGTTCTGATCTGTCATCTTTTTCATCTGACTCTTCTAATTTAGACCTGAGTATGTGAAGCCCAAATCGTATTAAATCTGAGGCAAAGTCAAATAAATTAAAACATAATGCTTCTCATATCCCTGTTCATGTTGACCCAATTTATAGCAATACTAGCTATTTCCTGTCCTAGGCTGACCTTTCTCGGCATTTATAGGAATTGAAATAGATGTATTTGATCACACCCTTTGGCAAGTTTCAATCAGGAATCAGATATTCCACTCTGAGTGACCAAAAAAAAATTTTTAAAGCATGCATCTGTGTACAGAAACATATTGCTTTGCTGATGCAGAGACGTGTGTGGTAGAGTTTTGAACAAAGTACATCTTTACTCACAGTAGTACTTAAAAAGAGGTCATAGATGTAACTAAGGTAGGGAGATTAGGCCTTTGCCTCATGGCACAAAAATTTATAGGGCACAAAAAATGTTAAATAATGATTTTTAAAGATTTTACTATTTTAAAGTGACTAAACTAACTCCTGACAGCATCTTAACTCCTTTGGGAAGCAATGTAGAAGCAAGAATAATAAGTTACATTAGAAAGCTATCAAATGATATGCTTCCTCCCAATAGGAACTATATATCAGATGAGCTCCTCCCTCCATCTCTTCCTTCTTGCCGCCATCCCCAGGAGCATCCTTGTGGCTTCTCAGCCTCTCCTCCTCATAGAGTGGTGCCATGGGATATTCCACTCTCTAAGACCAGAGTAGATTTGAGCACATTTATAGTATTATTTTTCCGTGGGACAGTACCAAAGGAGGCCATAATTGTTAATTACGTATCTGGATTGCATATGTGGTGACAGGTCTTCAGACTTGCTTATCAGGAAGAATTGACTCTTTACAGGCTTTCTAAGGCAAACAGACTTCTTCAAAAACAACACAAAGCATATAAATTCTACGTTCTGGTGACAGAAAAAGGGAGCTTGGTATAGGGAAAAGAATGTTAGCTTTGGAGCCAGACATTCCTGCCTCTGCTACCTATAAGATCTGTGTGACGTTAGACAAGTTATTTAGTTTAACACGACATAGTTGATGGTTTGGGAGTTTGAGCAACGGTATGGTATAAGAGATGGTAGCTTTGTTTTTTTTTCATGGGAACTTGGCCCCATCATTTAATTGTTCTGTCTTTCAACATCCTCATTTTAATATGGAGATCATGAGTGAAACCAATTATGAAGATTGTAGTACAATGAAATTACAAATTTTATTTGAACTAGATGAACAGTGAGGCCCTACTAATCTTAGAGGATTATACAGAGTGCTAGACTTGGAGTCAGGAAGTCCTGGGTTCAAATCTAGCCTCTGACATTTATTAGCTCTGTGACTCCATGCAGGTTACTTAACCTCTTTTTGCCTCGGTTTCCTCATATGTAAAAAAAATGGAGCTGTGTGACCCTGGATAAGTCACTTAACCCTTCTGCCTTGGTTTCCTCACCTGTAAAATGTGAATAATAACAGCGTCTACCTCCCAGAGATGCTATGAGGATCCAATGAGATATTTCTAAAGCCCTTTGCAAGCCTTAAAGTTTGTTGTTATTATTATTAACCAAAACAGGACCTCTAGTAGCTTCTCAGGCATACCCAGACTGGACTTTGCTGCTTCGTTGTATTTGCCCACATCATTCCCTCTGTGTATATTTACCAGTCAGATTTCTCCCAGTCTTTCAGAACCCAACTCAAACGTATCCTTTCCTATGGAACCTTGATTCTCTTGATTGGAAGTGGGAAATTCTTGCGGTTCTCATCACATTCTGCATGCCTGAACTGTATGGAGAGCATGAACTTTGTGGCATTTATTTCGGCTGCAGGAGCATATTTTTTTGTTCCTATCCTAGTTTTGAGTTGTGTTCTGAGTAGCTGAGGTTTCCCACCAGTGACATCCAGATAAATGAGGTGTTTATTGAAATGACTACAGATAGTCATTCATCACTCTGTACTTCATCAGTAATGCAAAAGATTCATGATTTCCTCACTGTGATTGTTACCTTCATGCCTTCACAGACAAGTCTTTTTTGTTTTGTTTTGGTTTTTTTGCTAGGCAATGGGGTTAAGTGACTTGCCCAGGGTCACACAGCTAGTAAGTGTCTCAAGTGTCCGAGGCCAGATTTGAACTCAGGTCTGCTTGACTCCAGGGCCAGTGCTCTATCCACTGCACCACCTAGCTGCCCCCACAGAAAAATCTTTGGAAGGTGCTATGTTAAGAAAATTGTCAGGGGCAGTTAGGTGGTACAGTGAATAGAGCTCTGGCCTTGAAGTCAGGAGGACCTGAGTTCAAATCCAGCCTCAGACACTTAACACTTACTAGCTGTGTGACCCTGGGCAAGTCACTTAATCCCAATTGCCTCACAAAAAAAAAAAAAAAAAAGATTTGTCATCTGGTGGTCAGCCCTCTGGTTTACGCTTCCATGTATATGTGCTAAATAACAGAAAAAGAACTGGCTCTGAAGGTCTTGGGTTCAAATCCTGCTTCTGAGTCATACTACCTGTGTGACCTTGGGTAAGTCCCTTATCTCATTTGGCCTTCAGGTTCCTCACTTGTAAAATGAATGGGTAGACTAGGCAAAACTAAGGTTCCTTCTAGCTCTAAATCTATGATAATTTTACAATTCTACTATGATCAGGAGCAAAGCTTTTTACTTCTCAAAGCATGTTTCCCCATTGATAAAATTAGAATAATTTAGATGAAATTATTATTTTATAATCTATGATATTATAGGGGCAGCTAGGTAACTTGGTGGATAGAGCTCTGGGCCTGAAGTCAGGAAGACCTGAGTTCAAATCTAACCTCAAACACTTGTTAGCTGTGTGACCTTGGACAAGTCACTTAACCCTGTTTGCCCCCATTTCCTCATCTGTCAAATGAGCTGGAGAAGGCAATGGCAAACCATTCTAGTATCTTTTCAAAGAAAAATGGGGTCATGATGTCAAACACAACTGAAACAACTGAACAAACACTATAATGTAGAATAATATGCTATTGTTAAATATAGTATATCTTATATATACTATATCATATAGTATATATTTTATATAATATATAGCAATATAGAACAGTATAATATATGTAAAATAAAATATAATTATATATTATATAATGTATTACAATATATTATGTATTACATTATACTATTCTATAAAATACATTATATATTATGTAACATAGTATAAATAATATAGTATGTATTGTAAATCATATAGTATATATTTATATTATATAACATAGTTCTTATATGTAAATTATATACATATGTAAATATTATATAAATATATTTTATTACTATATATAGTAAATATTTATATACTATATAACACATATAAAGGCTATAAAGAATATAATATTCTATATTATTATTTATGTTATATTAATATATAGTATATACTATATATTATACATTATGTATTATAGAAAATATATTATATTATATATTATCTAACATATTATGTTATCTAATATATAAATTTTTATGTTATATATAAAATTCATTCTTAAATTGTTTAAATTTAAATTATTAAATATTAAGGTATTAGATATGTATTAAGATATTAAGTTAACTAAATAATAATTATAGGTATTAACTTGTTATTCCCCCCTCCCAGTATTGTTGGAAGGCTCAAACAAGATAATATATATATAATGAGTTTGAGAACTTTAAAGCACTATATAAATTCACTTTAACATTCACATAATTATTTATATATTGCTTAAAGGTTTATAAAGCCTTTCAAAAATATTATCTCATTCTACCGTCATAACCACTCTGGGAGGTAGGTGCTATTATTATCGCCATTTTATAAATGAGGAAAGTGAGGCAAATAAAGGTTAAGTGACTTACCCAGGGCCATACAGGTAGTAAGTGTTTGGGAGAGAATTTTAACTCAGGTCTTCCTGATGCCAGAATCCAGGATTCTGCCCACTATGCCGCATAATATTAGCATTGTAATAATAACAATAAATGTTATTATTGGTGGTAATGTTCTTATCGTTGCTTATTTTTTAATTCATTTTGGTTCAGACTCTAATTTGATTGGTATAAGGAGCGCCCAATGAAAATCTTCCTCTACTCATACAAATTAACATCTGCTTTTCAATTCATAGACCAGAGGTTCTTAACTTTTTTTGTGTCCTAGACCCCTTTGACAGTATCTGGTGAAGTCTATGGACCCCTTCTCAGAATTGTTTTTTAAGGAAATACCAAATTTCTATTAGACGTGTCATTTCTTCCCTATCTAAGTTTACTGAATCCCTGAAATCTATTCACAAACCCCAATCCCCAAGGTAAAAACCCTCACTATAGGGAATTCCCCAAGAACACAGAGAGATCAGTTGATTTTCCTAGAGTCACACAGCCAAGATATGTCAGAGGTAGGATCTGAACCCAAGCCTTCCTGACTCCGAGGCTGGCCCTCTTTAACCCTTAGGGGCTTCCTTAGCACACAGTAGGAGCATATCAGCTTCATAATCTGAAGTCCTTAGTTAGAATTTTAGAGAGAGCAAGTCACTTGAGACTCAATATGGTAGGATAGATAGGTCAGGAGACCTGGGTTTAAATCCTACATCAACCATTTACTAGATGTGAGACCCTGGGAAAGTCATTTGACTTCATGCCTCAATTTTCTCTGTTTTAAAATAAGTCTCGAGTCAATGGTTTCTGGGGCCTCTTCCAGCTCCACACACTCTGATCCTACGATGTTACAGGTCATTGTCTTCTTTTGTCATCAGTATACACAAAATCGTATCTTGCAACATACTTAATTACTCAAAGCACTAGAGCTTCTTCAAAGTGAGAGACATTCTATAAGCATGTGTTTATCACGATTTCAAGATTTTATAGGGAAAACTCATGCATCATCTCCCCCTCTCCAAGGAAAAAAAAATCTTTCCATTTTATACATGGTTCAAATTTATTCAATCAACTATTTCTGTGCCCTTGGTTTCCATTTCAACTGATACGCTAAGTGATTCATTTTTCAAAGGTCAGAACGATTTCATCTTAATTTGAGACTGTAATGATCTTGGCTCAATTGAGTGGTATGAATTCCATCTCTCCCTGCAGCTAATTCAATATCCTATTTATCCTGTGGTTGCAAAGAGGAGCTCGGGGCTTTTGAAGATTTGCAAGAAGACTCCTTTTAATCCTAGTTTTGGCCTGACTAAATCCATTAGAGCACTTTTCAACACCTTGCTCATTTCCCACTGAAACAGTCACTGGATAATTATCCTGTTTAGTAATGTGGATACGATTGTATTGCTGACCTATTTCTCCCAGGCTGGCCCATATGAGACTGTATGTGGCCACAGAACCCATTCTTGGCTCAGCAATAGGAAAAGTAAACCAACGGAAATGCCTTCATTTATTTCTGAATATTCTTTATGTGCATTTTTGGTCATTCTTCTTGTTCCAGTGGAAGGAGGAGGAGGAAGAAGAGGAGGAGGAGGAGGAGGAGGAGAAGGAGAAGGAGGAGGAGAAAGAAAGAGAAAGAAAGAAAGAAAGAAAGAAAGAAAGAAAGAAAGAAAGAAAGAAAGAAAGAAGCAACAGCTGAGTGGTGCAATTGGTACAGTGCCTGGCCTAGAGTCAGGAAGACTCATCTTCATGAGTTGACATCCAACCTCAGACACTTAACTAGCTGTTTGATGCTGGGCAAGTCACTTAACCCTGTTTGCCTCAGTTTCCTCATCTGTCCAATGAGCTGGAGAGGGAAATGGCAAACCACTCAGGTATCTTTGCCAGGAAAACCCCAAATGGGGTCACAAAGAGTCAGACTCAACTGAAAAATGACTGAACGAATAATAATCATAATCATATTTCTCCATAGGAAAGAATTAAAACTACCAAAATGAATTCATTCACCAAGGCCTCCAAAATGCAAGACGCTAACCAATGGTAACTCCAAGATATAACTTGACTTTTTTTATTAATTTATTCCATGACTTAGTAATTTCAATATTGATCTGATTCATTGATTCCAGTGGTAAATGGTTATTGAGAGCCAACTGTATGCAGGGTTCAATTTCACCATTGGAAATGGGTGAATACAAAGATTAAGAAAACACAGCCTTCAAACCACATCTAGTTGTGGCCTCCAACATTATTCTTTAGAGCAGTGGTCTCCAAACTTTTTGGAGCACATACTAATCAGTGAAAAGTGTTGAGCATGTCCCACCAATATATGCATATTTATGTATATTGTTTTCAAAGGTACCATAGTATAGTGGCTAGAAACTGGCCTCGAATTCAGGAAGCTCTGACTCTGATGCAAACTGGCTGTCTAACTTTGGGGTCATGTAACCTCTCAGTTCACTAGACAATTCTCTAAAACTATAAGTTAGAGAGAAGATGGGGATCTATATTTCCTCACTAGACTAGCTCTCTAGACTAATGAAATCACAGTACTGGACTCTAGCTTATATATGTACTGCTGTGCTAATTAATATATATATTATAAAGCATACAACAGTACTGTACATAATATGTAAGATGTAACTATATAGTATAAAACATATAGTAATACTGTATTGATCAATAATAATACTGATAGAAGTACTGTACATATAATAGAAGAAAGGTAGTATAAAACATTTGGTACTATTATACTAATTAATATGTATATCATAAAGCATGAAAATTTTTAAATGAGATAGGTAGAATAGTTTTAAATATTTTAAGTTATTAATATTATAACAAACCACTTTCCTTATGCTAAAATATTGTTATGATTATTGGTAATAGTTTTGAGAGCAATGTGATTGAATATGCTTTATTATTTTTTTAAATCCGGACTAGACATTTTGTGATGCAGCAATTTGAAAGTCTGGTTCTAAGTTCAGATTATCATGATATTTTGTTTTAGAGGCTATAAAAGTGGGAAAAGATCCCTCACAAGGGTAGGTAGATCCAAAGGAGGAAAGTATATAGTTGGCTTTGCTTACTACATCATGAAACTCATTTTTAGTACCATCCACTAATTATAGAAAGGTTTTTGTTGAAATTTAGCATTTAAGTTCTATCTTTCCATATGTCAATCTGATATTCAAAAGTGAATGGAATGAATGAAAAAAAAGTATTTATTAGATTGGAAAGTGTTCTATTTTTTAAAAATTTTAACTAGTGGAGACTAGCATGAGTGACTATACCAGATCTGAAGGACAGGGGATTGAAACTCAACTGAGACCAGCCCCTAGGGCCTACTGAGGTCAGGAACCCAAGCCAGTGAACTTGAAATCACCCAACATGAGAGGAGGCTCAGGTAGATTTACAGCCCATCAATGGTGGAGTATACACAAAAGAGAAGGAGTGAAAAAAGTTTGTGATGTGAAATATTTTTAAAGGTTAAAACGCCAAACATTTCAACAGTTAAAAACCCTTTTAAAAAACCAGAGCAAAGCAGACAGAGAGGATTCTAAAAACCAGAAAAATCCTAAACCAGGAGATCTATATAAGGTATAAGAGATTACAAAGCTTCTTAACAAATATTACCAGACAAAGAAAAACAAACCAACTAATACCTGATTAAATAATCTTGTGGACTCCAAAGAGGGCATAGAATAAAAAGAAAGTACAACAAATCACAGATTAGTTCAAAAGAGAAATGAAATCCATAAAAGAAGAAATTATGAATGAATATTACTCACAACTTAGAACTCTCAATGCATTTTAAAGTGCAATTAACAGAACAGGAAGAAAGGGGGCAGGGGGCGGGAATGCACATTAATCTCCATAAAAAAGTGAAAGAGATCAATAGATTTGGGATGCAAAAATACTAGAGTAGAGAAAAATATGGCAGAATAAAAGCAAAAAATTGGTTATTAAGGAACACATCAATTTAATATAAGCCAAAGTGATTAACCTTGAAGAAGATGCACAGAGACAATGTAAGAATATGAGAAATCAGGACAGCTAGATGGCACAGTGTATAGAGCACCGGGTCCAGAGTCAGGAGGACCTGAGTTCAAATTTGACCTCAGACTAGACTTACTTGACACTTAGCTATGTGACCCTGGGCAAGTCACTTAATCCCAATTTACACACACACACACACACACACACACACACACACACA